>NW_026061080.1:600000-900000 GCF_929443795.1 Astur gentilis | reverse complement strand
GATCCTGTTGTGCCTGTGAATAGGCTGCAGGGGGACGGTGAAGACCAGCAACAGCTTTCAGGGCTGCCACCTTCCGTGTGGGACAAGGAGCCGGACGTGTGCCTTTTCGGAAACAGGCTCTGCCGAGGACGAGAGCCATGAGATGTTCCTCCTCTGGGCAAGCCCCGGTCCCAGATCCTGTTGTGCCTGTGAATAGGCTGCAGGGGGACGGTGAAGACCAGCAACAGCTTTCAGGGCTGCCACCTTCCGTGTGGGACAAGGAGCCGGACGTGTGCCTTTTCGGAAACAGGCTCTGCCGAGGACGAGAGCCATGAGATGTTCCTCCTCTGGGCAAGCCCGGGTCCCAGATCCTGTTGTGCCTGTGAATAGGCTGCAGGGGTACGTTGAAGACCAGCAACAGCTTTCAGGGCTGCCACCTTCCGTGTGGGACAAGGAGCCAGACGTGTGCCTTCTAGGAAACAGGCTCTGCCGAGGACGAGAGCAATGAGATGTTCCTCCTCTGGGCAAGCCCGGGTCCCCGATCCTGTTGTGCCTGTGAATAGGCTGCAGGGGGACGGTGAAGACCAGCAACAGCTTTCAGGGCTGCCACCTTCCGTGTGGGATAAGGAGCCGGATGTGTGCGTTTTCGGAAACAGGCCCTGCCAAGGACGAGAGCCATGAGATGTTCCTCCTCTGGGAAAGCCCGGGTCCCAGATCCTGTTGTGCCTGTGAATAGGCTGCAGGGGGACAGTGAAGACCAGCAACAGCTTTCAGGGCTGCCACCTTCCGTGTGGGACAAGGAGCCGGACGTGTGCCGATCCGGAAACAGGCCCTGCCGAGGACGAGAGCCATGAGATGTTCCTCCTCTGGGAAAGCCCGGGTCCCAGATCCTGTTGTGCCTGTGAATAGGCTGCAGGGGGACGGTGAAGACCAGCAACAGCTTTCAGGGCTGCCACCTTCCGTGTGGGACAAGGAGCCGGATGTGTGCCTTTTCGGAAACAGGCTCTGCCGAGGACGAGAGCCATGAGATGTTCCTCCTCTGGGCAAGCCCGGGTCCCAGATCCTGTTGTGCCTGTGAATAGGCTGCAGGGGGACGGTGAAGACCAGCAACAGCTTTCAGGGCTGCCACCTTCCGTGTGGGACAAGGAGCCGGACGTGTGCCTTTTTAGAAACAGGCTCTGCCGAGGACGAGAGCCATGAGATGTTCCTCCTCTGGGCAAGCCCCGGTCCTGAATCCTGTTGTGCCTGTGAATAGGCTGCAGGAGTACGTTGAAGACCAGCAACAGCTTTCAGGGCTGCCACCTTCCGTGTGGGACAAGGAGCCGGACGTGTCTTTCTGGATAAAGGCTCTGCCGAGGACGAGAGCCATGAGATGTTCCTCCTCTGGGCAAGCCCGGGTCCCAGATCCTTTTGTGCCTGTGAATAGGCTGCAGGGGGACGGTGAAGACCAGCAACAGCTTTCAGGGCTGCCACCTTCCGTGTGGGACAAGGAGCCGGATGTGTGCCTTTCTGGAAACAGGCCGTGCCGAGGACGAGAGCCATGAGATGTTCCTCCTCTGGGCAAGCCCCGGTCCTGAATCCTGTTGTGCCTGTGAATAGGCTGCAGGGGGATGGTGAAGACCAGCAACAGCTTTCAGGGCTGCCACCTTCCGTGTGGGACAAGGAGCCGGACGTGTGCCTTTTCGGAATCAGGCTCTGCCGAGGACGAGAGCCATGAGATGTTCCTCCTCTGGGCAAGCCCGCGTCCAAATCCTGTTGTGCCTGTGAATAGGCTGCAGGGAGACGGTGAAGACCAGCAACAGCTTTCAGGGCTGCCACCTTCCGTGTGGGACAAGGAGCCGAACGGGTGCCTTTCTGGAAACAGGCTGTGCCGAGGACGAGAGCCATGAGATGTTCCTCCTCTGGGCAAGCCCCGGTCCTGAATCCTGTTGTGCCTGTGAATAGGCTGCAGGGGTACGTTGAAGACCAGCAACAGCTTTCAGGGCTGCCACCTTCCGTGTGGGACAAGGAGCCGGACGTGTGCCTTTTCGGAAACAGGCTCGGACGAGGAAGAGAGCCATGAGATGTTCCTCCTCTGGGCAAGCCCGGGTCCCAGATCCTGTTGTGCCTGTGAATAGGCTGCAGGGGGATGGTGAAGACCAGCAACAGCTTTCAGGGCTGCCACCTTCCGTGTGGGACAAGGAGCCGGACGTCTGCCTTTCTGGAAACAGGCCCTATCGAGGACGAGAGCCATGAGATGTTCCTCCTCTGGGCAAGCCCGGGTCCCAGATCCTGTTGTGCCTGTGAATAGGCTGCAGGGGGACGGTGAAGACCAGCAACAGCTTTCAGGGCTGCCACCTTCCGTGTGGGACAAGGAGCCGGACGTGTGCCTTTTCGGAAACAGGCTCTGCCGAGGACGAGAGCCATGAGATGTTCCTCCTCTGGGCAAGCCCCGGTCCCAGATCCTGTTGTGCCTGTGAATAGGCTGCAGGGGGACGGTGAAGACCAGCAACAGCTTTCAGGGCTGCCACCTTCCGTGTGGGACAAGGAGCCGGACGTGTGCCTTTTCGGAAACAGGCTCTGCCGAGGACGAGAGCCATGAGATGTTCCTCCTCTGGGCAAGCCCGGGTCCCAGATCCTGTTGTGCCTGTGAATAGGCTGCAGGGGTACGTTGAAGACCAGCAACAGCTTTCAGGGCTGCCACCTTCCGTGTGGGACAAGGAGCCAGACGTGTGCCTTCTAGGAAACAGGCTCTGCCGAGGACGAGAGCAATGAGATGTTCCTCCTCTGGGCAAGCCCGGGTCCCCGATCCTGTTGTGCCTGTGAATAGGCTGCAGGGGGACGGTGAAGACCAGCAACAGCTTTCAGGGCTGCCACCTTCCGTGTGGGACAAGGAGCCGGACGTGTGCCGATCCGGAAACAGGCCCTGCCGAGGACGAGAGCCATGAGATGTTCCTCCTCTGGGAAAGCCCGGGTCCCAGATCCTGTTGTGCCTGTGAATAGGCTGCAGGGGGACGGTGAAGACCAGCAACAGCTTTCAGGGCTGCCACCTTCCGTGTGGGACAAGGAGCCGGATGTGTGCCTTTTCGGAAACAGGCTCTGCCGAGGACGAGAGCCATGAGATGTTCCTCCTCTGGGCAAGCCCGGGTCCCAGATCCTGTTGTGCCTGTGAATAGGCTGCAGGGGGACGGTGAAGACCAGCAACAGCTTTCAGGGCTGCCACCTTCCGTGTGGGACAAGGAGCCGGACGTGTGCCTTTTTGGAAACAGGCTCTGCCGAGGACGAGAGCCATGAGATGTTCCTCCTCTGGGCAAGCCCCGGTCCTGAATCCTGTTGTGCCTGTGAATAGGCTGCAGGGGTACGTTGAAGACCAGCAACAGCTTCAGGGCTGCCACCTTCCGTGTGGGACAAGGAGCCGGACGTGTCTTTCTGGATAAAGGCTCTGCCGAGGACGAGAGCCATGAGATGTTCCTCCTCTGGGCAAGCCCGGGTCCCAGATCCTGTTGTGCCTGTGAATAGGCTGCAGGGGTACGTTGAAGACCAGCAACAGGTTTCAGGGCTGCCACCTTCCGTGTGGGACAAGGAGCCGGACGTGTGCCTTTTTGGAAACAGGCTCTGCCGAGGACGAGAGCCATGAGATGTTCCTCCTCTGGGCAAGCCCGGGTCCTGAATCCTGTTGTGCCTGTGAATAGGCTGCAGGGGGATGGTGAAGACCAGCAACAGCTTTCAGGGCTGCCACCTTCCGTGTGGGACAAGGAGCCGGACGTGTGCCTTTTTGGAAACAGGCTCTGCCGAGGACGAGAGCCATGAGATGTTCCTCCTCTGGGCAAGCCCGGGTCCCAGATCCTGTTGTGCCTGTGAATAGGCTGCAGGGGGACGGTGAAGACCAGCAACAGCTTTCATGGCTGCCACCTTCCGTGTGGGATAAGGAGCCGGATGTGTGCCTTTTCGGAAACAGGCCCTGCCGAGGACGAGAGCCATGAGATGTTCCTCCTCTGGGAAAGCCCGGGTCCCAGATCCTGTTGTGCCTGTGAATAGGCTGCAGGGGGACGGTGAAGACCACCAACAGCTTTCACGGCTGCCATCTTCTGTGTGGGACAAGGAGCCGGACATGTGCCTTTCTGGAAACAGGCCGTGCCGGGGACGAGAGCCATGAGATGTTCCTCCTCTGGGCAAGCCCGGGTCCCAGATCCTGTTGTGCCTGTGAATAGGCTGCAGGGGGACGGTGAAGACCAGCAACAGCTTTCAGGGCTGCCACCTTCCGTGTGGGACAAGGAACCGGACGTCTGCCTTTCTGGAAACAGGCCCTGTCGAGGACGAAAGCCATGAGATGTTCCTCCTCTGGGCAAGCCCGGGTCCTGAATCCTGTTGTGCCTGTGAATAGGCTGCAGGGGGATGGTGAAGACCAGCAACAGCTTTCAGGGCTGCCACCTTCCGTGTGGGACAAGGAGCCGGACGTGTGCCTTTTTGGAAACAGGCTCTGCCGAGGACGAGAGCCATGAGATGTTCCTCCTCTGGGCAAGCCCGGGTCCCAGATCCTGTTGTGCCTGTGAATAGGCTGCAGGGGGACGGTGAAGACCAGCAACAGCTTTCAGGGCTGCCACCTTCCGTTTGGGACAAGGAGCCGGACGTGTGCCTTTTCGGAAACAGGCCATGCCGAGGGTGAGAGCCATGAGATGTTCCTCCTCTGGGCAAACCCGGGTCCCAGAACCTGTTGTGCCTGTGAATAGGCTGCAGGGGGACGGTGAAGACCAGCAACAGCTTTCAGGGCTGCCACCTTCCTTGTGGGACAAGGAGCCGGACGTGTGCCTTTTTGGAAACAGGCTCTGCCGAGGACGAGAGCCATGAGATGTTCCTCCTCTGGGCAAGCCCGGGTCCCAGATCCTGTTGTGCCTGTGAATAGGCTGCAGGGGGACGGTGAAGACCAGCAACAGCTTTCAGGGCTGCCACCTTCCGTGTGGGACAAGGAGCCGGACGTGTGCCTTTTCGGAAACAGGCTCGGACGAGTAAGAGAGCCATGAGATGTTCCTCCTCTGGGCAAGCCCGGGTCCTGAATCCTGTTGTGCCTGTGAATAGGCTGCAGGGGGACGGTGAAGACCAGCAACAGCTTTCATGGCTGCCACCTTCCATGTGGGACAAGGAGCCAGACGTGTGCCTTCTAGGAAACAGGCTCTGCCGAGGACGAGAGCAATGAGATGTTCCTCCTCTGGGCAAGCCCGGGTCCCAGATCCTGTTGTGCCTGTGAATAGGCTGCAGGGGGACGGTGAAGACCAGCAACAGCTTTCAGGGCTGCCACCTTCCGTGTGTTACAAGGAGCCGGACGTGTGCCTTTTCGGAAACAGGCCATGCCGAGGGTGAGAGCCATGAGATGTTCCTCCTCTGGGCAAACCCGGGTCCCAGAACCTGTTGTGCCTGTGAATAGGCTGCAGGGGGACGTTGAAGACCAGCAACAGCTTTCACGGCTGCCACCTTCACTGTGGGACAAGGAGCCGGACGTGTGCATTTTTGGAAACAGGCTCTGCCGAGGACGAGAGCCATGAGATGTTCCTCCTCTGGGCAAGCCCGGGTCCCAGATCCTGTTGTGCCTGTGAATAGGCTGCAGGGGGACGGTGAAGACCAGCAACAGCTTTCAGGGCTGCCACCCTCCGTGTGGGACAAGGAGCCGTATGTGTGCCTTTTCGGAAACAGGCTCGGACGAGGAAGAGAGCCATGAGATGTTCCTCCTCTGGGCAAGCCCCGGTCCTGAATCCTGTTGTGCCTGTGAATAGGCTGCAGGGGGACGGTGAAGACCAGCAACAGCTTTCAGGGCTGCCACCTTCCGTTTGGGACAAGGAGCCGGACGCGTCTTTCTG
Source organism: Astur gentilis (assembly GCF_929443795.1). NCBI lineage: Eukaryota > Metazoa > Chordata > Aves > Accipitriformes > Accipitridae > Astur > Astur gentilis. Next base: position 894,190 of record NW_026061080.1, on the reverse strand, counting down.
GATAAAGGCCGTGCCGAGGACGAGAGCCATGAGATGTTCCTCCTCTGGGCAAGCCCGGGTCCCAGATCCTGTTGTGCCTGTGAATAGGCTGCAGGGGGACGGTGAAGACCAGCAACAGGTTTCAGGGCTGCCACCTTCCGTGTGGGACAAGGAGCCGGACGTGTGCCGATCAGGAAACAGGCTCGGAGGAGGAAGAGAGCCATGAGATGTTCCTCCTCTGGGCAAGCCCCGGTCCTGAATCCTGTTGTGCCTGTGAATAGGCTGCAGGGGTACGTTGAAGACCAGCAACAGCTTTCAGGGCTGCCACCTTCCGTGTGGGACAAGGAGCCGGACGTGTGCCTTTTCGGAAACAGGCTCGGACGAGGAAGAGAGCCATGAGATGTTCCTCCTCTGGGCAAGCCCGGGTCCCAGATCCTGTTGTGCCTGTGAATAGGCTGCAGGGGGATGGTGAAGACCAGCAACAGCTTTCAGGGCTGCCACCTTCCGTGTGGGACAAGGAGCCGGACGTCTGCCTTTCTGGAAACAGGCCCTATCGAGGACGAGAGCCATGAGATGTTCCTCCTCTGGGCAAGCCCGGGTCCCAGATCCTGTTGTGCCTGTGAATAGGCTGCAGGGGGACGGTGAAGACCAGCAACAGCTTTCAGGGCTGCCACCTTCCGTGTGGGACAAGGAGCCGGACGTGTGCCTTTTCGGAAACAGGCTCTGCCGAGGACGAGAGCCATGAGATGTTCCTCCTCTGGGCAAGCCCCGGTCCCAGATCCTGTTGTGCCTGTGAATAGGCTGCAGGGGGACGGTGAAGACCAGCAACAGCTTTCAGGTCTGCCACCTTCCGTGTGGGACAAGGAGCCGGACGTGTGCCTTTTCGGAAACAGGCTCTGCCGAGGACGAGAGCCATGAGATGTTCCTCCTCTGGGCAAGCCCGGGTCCCAGATCCTGTTGTGCCTGTGAATAGGCTGCAGGGGTACGTTGAAGACCAGCAACAGCTTTCAGGGCTGCCACCTTCCGTGTGGGACAAGGAGCCAGACGTGTGCCTTCTAGGAAACAGGCTCTGCCGAGGACGAGAGCAATGAGATGTTCCTCCTCTGGGCAAGCCCGGGTCCCCGATCCTGTTGTGCCTGTGAATAGGCTGCAGGGGGACGGGGAAGACCAGCAACAGCTTTCAGGGCTGCCACCTTCCGTGTGGGATAAGGAGCCGGATGTGTGCGTTTTCGGAAACAGGCCCTGCCGAGGACGAGAGCCATGAGATGTTCCTCCTCTGGGCAAGCCCGGGTCCCAGATCCTGTTGTGCCTGTGAATAGGCTGCAGGGGGACAGTGAAGACCAGCAACAGCTTTCAGGGCTGCCACCTTCCGTGTGGGACAAGGAGCCGGACGTGTGCCGATCCGGAAACAGGCCCTGCCGAGGACGAGAGCCATGAGATGTTCCTCCTCTGGGAAAGCCCGGGTCCCAGATCCTGTTGTGCCTGTGAATAGGCTGCAGGGGGACGGTGAAGACCAGCAACAGCTTTCAGGGCTGCCACCTTCCGTGTGGGACAAGGAGCCGGATGTGTGCCTTTTCGGAAACAGGCTCTGCCGAGGACGAGAGCCATGAGATGTTCCTCCTCTGGGCAAGCCCGGGTCCCAGATCCTGTTGTGCCTGTGAATAGGCTGCAGGGGGACGGTGAAGACCAGCAACAGCTTTCAGGGCTGCCACCTTCCGTGTGGGACAAGGAGCCGGACGTGTGCCTTTTTAGAAACAGGCTCTGCCGAGGACGAGAGCCATGAGATGTTCCTCCTCTGGGCAAGCCCCGGTCCTGAATCCTGTTGTGCCTGTGAATAGGCTGCAGGGGTACGTTGAAGACCAGCAACAGCTTTCAGGGCTGCCACCTTCCGTGTGGGACAAGGAGCCGGACGTGTCTTTCTGGATAAAGGCTCTGCCGAGGACGAGAGCCATGAGATGTTCCTCCTCTGGGCAAGCCCGGGTCCCAGATCCTGTTGTGCCTGTGAATAGGCTGCAGGGGTACGTTGAAGACCAGCAACAGGTTTCAGGGCTGCCACCTTCCGTGTGGGACAAGGAGCCGGACGTGTGCCTTTTTGGAAACAGGCTCTGCCGAGGACGAGAGCCATGAGATGTTCCTCCTCTGGGCAAGCCCGGGTCCTGAATCCTGTTGTGCCTGTGAATAGGCTGCAGGGGGATGGTGAAGACCAGCAACAGCTTTCAGGGCTGCCACCTTCCGTGTGGGACAAGGAGCCGGACGTGTGCCTTTTTGGAAACAGGCTCTGCCGAGGACGAGAGCCATGAGATGTTCCTCCTCTGGGCAAGCCCGGGTCCCAGATCCTGTTGTGCCTGTGAATAGGCTGCAGGGGGACGGTGAAGACCAGCAACAGCTTTCATGGCTGCCACCTTCCGTGTGGGATAAGGAGCCGGATGTGTGCCTTGTCGGAAACAGGCCCTGCCGAGGACGAGAGCCATGAGATGTTCCTCCTCTGGGAAAGCCCGGGTCCCAGATCCTGTTGTGCCTGTGAATAGGCTGCAGGGGGACGGTGAAGACCACCAACAGCTTTCACGGCTGCCATCTTCTGTGTGGGACAAGGAGCCGGACATGTGCCTTTCTGGAAACAGGCCGTGCCGGGGACGAGAGCCATGAGATGTTCCTCCTCTGGGCAAGCCCGGGTCCCAGATCCTGTTGTGCCTGTGAATAGGCTGCAGGGGGACGGTGAAGACCAGCAACAGCTTTCAGGGCTGCCACCTTCCGTGTGGGACAAGGAACCGGACGTCTGCCTTTCTGGAAACAGGCCCTGTCGAGGACGAAAGCCATGAGATGTTCCTCCTCTGGGCAAGCCCGGGTCCAGAATCCTGTTGTGCCTGTGAATAGGCTGCAGGGGGATGGTGAAGACCAGCAACAGCTTTCAGGGCTGCCACCTTCCGTGTGGGACAAGGAGCCGGACGTGTGCCTTTTTGGAAACAGGCTCTGCCGAGGACGAGAGCCATGAGATGTTCCTCCTCTGGGCAAGCCCGGGTCCCAGATCCTGTTGTGCCTGTGAATAGGCTGCAGGGGGACGGTGAAGACCAGCAACAGCTTTCAGGGCTGCCACCTTCCGTTTGGGACAAGGAGCCGGACGTGTGCCTTTTCGGAAACAGGCCATGCCGAGGGTGAGAGCCATGAGATGTTCCTCCTCTGGGCAAACCCGGGTCCCAGAACCTGTTGTGCCTGTGAATAGGCTGCAGGGGGACGGTGAAGACCAGCAACAGCTTTCAGGGCTGCCACCTTCCTTGTGGGACAAGGAGCCGGACGTGTGCCTTTTTGGAAACAGGCTCTGCCGAGGACGAGAGCCATGAGATGTTCCTCCTCTGGGCAAGCCCGGGTCCCAGATCCTGTTGTGCCTGTGAATAGGCTGCAGGGGGACGGTGAAGACCAGCAACAGCTTTCAGGGCTGCCACCTTCCGTGTGGGACAAGGAGCCGGACGTGTGCCTTTTCGGAAACAGGCTCGGACGAGGAAGAGAGCCATGAGATGTTCCTCCTCTGGGCAAGCCCGGGTCCTGAATCCTGTTGTGCCTGTGAATAGGCTGCAGGGGGACGGTGAAGACCAGCAACAGCTTTCATGGCTGCCACCTTCCATGTGGGACAAGGAGCCAGACGTGTGCCTTCTAGGAAACAGGCTCTGCCGAGGACGAGAGCAATGAGATGTTCCTCCTCTGGGCAAGCCCGGGTCCCAGATCCTGTTGTGCCTGTGAATAGGCTGCAGGGGGACGGTGAAGACCAGCAACAGCTTTCAGGGCTGCCACCTTCCCTGTGGGACAAGGAGCCGGACGTGTGCCTTTTTGGAAACAGGCTCTGCCGAGTACGAGAGCCATGAGATGTTCCTCCTCTGGGCAAGCCCGGGTCCCAGATCCTGTTGTGCCTGTGAATAGGCTGCAGGGGGACGGTGAAGACCAGCAACAGCTTTCAGGGCTGCCACCTTCCTTGTGGGACAAGGAGCCGGACGTGTGCCTTTTCGGAAACAGGCCATGCCGAGGGTGAGAGCCATGAGATGTTCCTCCTCTGGGCAAACCCGGGTCCCAGATCCTGTTGTGCCTGTGAATAGGCTGCAGGGGGACGGTGAAGACCAGCAACAGCTTTCACGGCTGCCACCTTCACTGTGGGACAAGGAGCCGGACGTGTGCATTTTTGGAAACAGGCTCTGCCGAGGACGAGAGCCATGAGATGTTCCTCCTCTGGGCAAGCCCGGGTCCCAGATCCTGTTGTGCCTGTGAATAGGCTGCAGGGGGACGGTGAAGACCAGCAACAGCTTTCAGGGCTGCCACCCTCCGTGTGGGACAAGGAGCCGTATGTGTGCCTTTTCGGAAACAGGCTCGGACGAGGAAGAGAGCCATGAGATGTTCCTCCTCTGGGCAAGCCCCGGTCCTGAATCCTGTTGTGCCTGTGAATAGGCTGCAGGGGGACGGTGAAGACCAGCAACAGCTTTCAGGGCTGCCACCTTCCGTTTGGGACAAGGAGCCGGACGCGTCTTTCTGGATAAAGGCCGTGCCGAGGACGAGAGCCATGAGATGTTCCTCCTCTGGGCAAGCCCGGGTCCCAGATCCTGTTGTGCCTGTGAATAGGCTGCAGGGGGACGGTGAAGACCAGCAACAGGTTTCAGGGCTGCCACCTTCCGTGTGGGACAAGGAGCCGGACGTGTGCCGATCAGGAAACAGGCTCGGACGAGGAAGAGAGCCATGAGATGTTCCTCCTCTGGGCAAGCCCGGGTCCCAGATCCTGTTGTGCCTGTGAATAGGCTGCAGGGGGACGGTGAAGACCAGCAACAGCTTTCAGGGCTGCCACCTTCCGTGTGGGACAAGGAGCCGGACGTGTGCCTTTTCGGAAACAGGCCATGCCGAGGGTGAGAGCCATGAGATGTTCCTCCTCTGGGCAAACCCGGGTCCCAGAACCTGTTGTGCCTGTGAATAGGCTGCAGGGGGACGGTGAAGACCAGCAACAGCTTTCAGGGCTGCCACCTTCCGTGTGGGACAAGGAGCCGGACGTGTGCCTTTTTGGAAACAGGCTCTGCCGAGGACGAGAGCCATGAGATGTTCCTCCTCTGGGCAAGCCCGGGTCCCAGATCCTGTTGTGCCTGTGAATAGGCTGCAGGGGGACGGTGAAGACCAGCAACAGCTTTCAGGGCTGCCACCTTCCGTGTGGGACAAGGAGCCGGACGTGTGCCTTTTCGGAAACAGGCCCTGCCGAGGACGAGAGCCATGAGATGTTCCTCCTCTGGGCAAGCCCGGGTCCCAGATCCTGTTGTGCCTGTGAATAGGCTGCAGGGGGACGGTGAAGAGCAGCAACAGCTTTCACGGCTGCCACCTTCTGTGTGGGACAAGGAGCCGGACATGTGCCTTTCTGGAAACAGGCCGTGCCGGGGACGAGAGCCATGAGATGTTCCTCCTCTGGGCAAGCCCGGGTCCCAGATCCTGTTGTGCCTGTGAATAGGCTGCAGGGGGACGGTGAAGACCAGCAACAGCTTTCAGGGCTGCCACCTTCCGTGTGGGACAAGGAGCCGGACGTCTGCCTTTCTGGAAACAGGCCCTGTCGAGGACGAGAGCCATGAGATGTTCCTCCTCTGGGCAAGCCCGGGTCCTGAATCCTGTTGTGCCTGTGAATAGGCTGCAGGGGGACGGTGAAGACCAGCAACAGCTTTCAGGGCTGCCACCTTCCGTGTGGGACAAGGAGCCGGACGTGTGCCTTTTTGGAAACAGGCTCTGCCGAGGACGAGAGCCATGAGATGTTCCTCCTCTGGGCAAGCCCGGGTCCCAGATCCTGTTGTGCCTGTGAATAGGCTGCAGGGGGACGGTGAAGACCAGCAACAGCTTTCAGGGCTGCCACCTTCCGTGTGGGACAAGGAGCCGTACGTGTGCATTTTCGGAAACAGGCTCGGACGAGGAAGAGAGCCATGAGATGTTCCTCCTCTGGGCAAGCCCCGGTCCTGAATCCTGTTGTGCCTGTGAATAGGCTGCAGGGGGACGGTGAAGACCAGCAACAGCTTTCACGGCTGCCATCTTCTGTGTGGGACAAGGAGCCGGACATGTGCCTTTCTGGAAACAGGCCGTGCCGGGGACGAGAGCCATGAGATGTTCCTCCTCTGGGCAAGCCCGGGTCCCAGATCCTGTTGTGCCTGTGAATAGGCTGCAGGGGGACGGTGAAGACCAGCAACAGCTTTCAGGGCTGCCACCTTCCGTGTGGGACAAGGAACCGGACGTCTGCCTTTCTGGAAACAGGCCCTGTCGAGGACGAAAGCCATGAGATGTTCCTCCTCTGGGCAAGCCCGGGTCCTGAATCCTGTTGTGCCTGTGAATAGGCTGCAGGGGGATGGTGAAGACCAGCAACAGCTTTCAGGGCTGCCACCTTCCGTGTGGGACAAGGAGCCGGACGTGTGCCTTTTTGGAAACAGGCTCTGCCGAGGACGAGAGCCATGAGATGTTCCTCCTCTGGGCAAGCCCGGGTCCCAGATCCTGTTGTGCCTGTGAATAGGCTGCAGGGGGACGGTGAAGACCAGCAACAGCTTTCAGGGCTGCCACCTTCCGTTTGAGACAAGGAGCCGGACGTGTGCCTTTTCGGAAACAGGCCATGCCGAGGGTGAGAGCCATGAGATGTTCCTCCTCTGGGCAAACCCGGGTCCCAGAACCTGTTGTGCCTGTGAATAGGCTGCAGGGGGACGGTGAAGACCAGCAACAGCTTTCAGGGCTGCCACCTTCCTTGTGGGACAAGGAGCCGGACGTGTGCCTTTTTGGAAACAGGCTCTGCCGAGGACGAGAGCCATGAGATGTTCCTCCTCTGGGCAAGCCCGGGTCCCAGATCCTGTTGTGCCTGTGAATAGGCTGCAGGGGGACGGTGAAGACCAGCAACAGCTTTCAGGGCTGCCACCTTCCGTGTGGGACAAGGAGCCGGACGTGTGCCTTTTCGGAAACAGGCTCGGACGAGGAAGAGAGCCATGAGATGTTCCTCCTCTGGGCAAGCCCGGGTCCTGAATCCTGTTGTGCCTGTGAATAGGCTGCAGGGGGACGGTGAAGACCAGCAACAGCTTTCATGGCTGCCACCTTCCATGTGGGACAAGGAGCCAGACGTGTGCCTTCTAGGAAACAGGCTCTGCCGAGGACGAGAGCAATGAGATGTTCCTCCTCTGGGCAAGCCCGGGTCCCAGATCCTGTTGTGCCTGTGAATAGGCTGCAGGGGGATGGTGAAGACCAGCAACAGCTTTCAGGGCTGCCACCTTCCGTGTGGGATAAGGAGCCGGATGTGTGCCTTTTCGGAAACAGGCCGTGCCGAGGACGAGAGCCATGAGATGTTCCTCCTCTGGGAAAGCCCGCGTCCCAGATCCTGTTGTGCCTGTGAATAGGCTGCAGGGGGACGGTGAAGACCAGCAACAGCTTTCATGGCTGCCACCTTCCATGTGGGACAAGGAGCCAGACGTGTGCCTTCTAGGAAACAGGCTCTGCCGAGGACGAGAGCCATGAGATGTTCCTCCTCTGGGCAAGCCCGGGTCCCAGATCCTGTTGTGCCTGTGAATAGGCTGCAGGGGGACGGTGAAGACCAGCAACAGCTTTCAGGGCTGCCACCTTCCGTGTGGGACAAGGAGCCGGACGTGTGCCTTTTCGGAAACAGGCCATGCCGAGGGTGAGAGCCATGAGATGTTCCTCCTCTGGGCAAGCCCGGGTCCCAGAACCTGTTGTGCCTGTGAATAGGCTGCAGGGGGACGGTGAAGACCAGCAACAGCTTTCACGGCTGCCACCTTCACTGTGGGACAAGGAGCCGGACGTGTGCATTTTTGGAAACAGGCTCTGCCGAGGACGAGAGCCATGAGATGTTCCTCCTCTGGGCAAGCCCGGGTCCCAGATCCTGTTGTGCCTGTGAATAGGCTGCAGGGGGACGGTGAAGACCAGCAACAGCTTTCAGGGCTGCCACCTTCCGTGTGGGACAAGGAGCCGGACGTGTGCCTTTTCGGAAACAGGCTCGGACGAGGAAGAGAGCCATGAGATGTTCCTCCTCTGGGCAAGCCCCGGTCCTGAATCCTGTTGTGCCTGTGAATAGGCTGCAGGGGGACGGTGAAGACCAGCAACAGCTTTCAGGGCTGCCACCTTCCGTTTGGGACAAGGAGCTGGACGCGTCTTTCTGGATAAAGGCCGTGCCGAGGACGAGAGCCATGAGATGTTCCTCCTCTGGGCAAGCCCGGGTCCCAGATCCTGTTGTGCCTGTGAATAGGCTGCAGGGGGACGGTGAAGACCAGCAACAGGTTTCAGGGCTGCCACCTTCCGTGTGGGACAAGGAGCCGGACGTGTGCCGATCAGGAAACAGGCTCGGACGAGGAAGAGAGCCATGAGATGTTCCTCCTCTGGGCAAGCCCGGGTCCCAGATCCTGTTGTGCCTGTGAATAGGCTGCAGGGGGACGGTGAAGACCAGCAACAGCTTTCAGGGCTGCCACCTTCCGTGTGGGACAAGGAGCCGGACGTGTGCCTTTTCGGAAACAGGCCATGCCGAGGGAGAGAGCCATGAGATGTTCCTCCTCTGGGCAAACCCGGGTCCCAGAACCTGTTGTGCCTGTGAATAGGCTGCAGGGGGACGGTGAAGACCAGCAACAGCTTTCAGGGCTGCCACCTTCCGTGTGGGACAAGGAGCCGGACACGTGCCTTTCTGGAAACAGGCCGTGCCGGGGACGAGAGCCATGAGATGTTCCTCCTCTGGGCAAGCCCGGGTCCCAGATCCTGTTGTGCCTGTGAATAGGCTGCAGGGGGACGGTGAAGACCAGCAACAGCTTTCAGGGCTGCCACCTTCCGTGTGGGACAAGGAGCCGGACGTCTGCCTTTCTGGAAACAGGCCCTGTCGAGGACGAGAGCCATGAGATGTTCCTCCTCTGGGCAAGCCCGGGTCCTGAATCCTGTTGTGCCTGTGAATAGGCTGCAGGGGGACGGTGAAGACCAGCAACAGCTTTCAGGGCTGCCACCTTCCGTGTGGGACAAGGAGCCGGACGTGTGCCTTTTTGGAAACAGGCTCTGCCGAGGACGAGAGCCATGAGATGTTCCTCCTCTGGGCAAGCCCGGGTCCCAGATCCTGTTGTGCCTGTGAATAGGCTGCAGGGGGACGGTGAAGACCAGCAACAGCTTTCAGGGCTGCCACCTTCCGTGTGGGACAAGGAGCCGTACGTGTGCATTTTCGGAAACAGGCTCGGACGAGGAAGAGAGCCATGAGATGTTCCTCCTCTGGGCAAGCCCCGGTCCTGAATCCTGTTGTGCCTGTGAATAGGCTGCAGGGGGACGGTGAAGACCAGCAACAGCTTCCAGGGCTGCCACCTTCCGTTTGGGACAAGGAGCCGGACGTGTCTTTCTGGATAAAGGCCGTGCCGAGGACGAGAGCCATGAGATGTTCCTCCTCTGGGCAAGCCCGGGTCCCAGATCCTGTTGTGCCTGTGAATAGGCTGCAGGGGGACGGTGAAGACCAGCAACAGCTTTCAGGGCTGCCACCTTCCGTGTGGGACAAGGAGCCGTATGTGTGCCTTTTCGGAAACAGGCTCGGACGAGGAAGAGAGCCATGAGATGTTCCTCCTCTGGGCAAGCCCCGGTCCTGAATCCTGTTGTGCCTGTGAATAGGCTGCAGGGGGACGGTGAAGACCAGCAACAGCTTTCAGGGCTGCCACCTTCCGTTTGGGACAAGGAGCCGGACGCGTCTTTCTGGATAAAGGCCGTGCCGAGGACGAGAGCCATGAGATGTTCCTCCTCTGGGCAAGCCCGGGTCCCAGATCCTGTTGTGCCTGTGAATAGGCTGCAGGGGGACGGGGAAGACCAGCAACAGCTTTCATGGCTGCCACCTTCCGTGTGGGACAAGGAGCCAGACGTGTGCCTTCTCGGAAACAGGCTCTGCCGAGGACGAGAGCCATGAGATGTTCCTCCTCTGGGCAAGCCCGGGTCCCAGATCCTGTTGTGCCTGTGAATAGGCTGCAGGGGGACGGTGAAGACCAGCAACAGCTTTCAGGGCTGCCACCTTCCGTGTGGGACAAGGAGCCGGTCGTGTGCCTTTTTGGAAACAGGCCGTGCCGAGGACGAGAGCCATGAGATGTTCCTCCTCTGGGCAAGCCCGGGTCCCAGATCCTGTTGTGCCTGTGAATAGGCTGCAGGGGGACGGTGAAGACCAGCAACAGCTTTCAGGGCTGCCACCTTCCGTGTGGGACAAGGAGCCGGACGTGTGCCTTCTCGGAAACAGGCTCTGCCGAGGACGAGAGCCATGAGATGTTCCTCCTCTGGGCAAGCCCGGGTCCCAGATCCTGTTGTGCCTGTGAATAGGCTGCAGGGGGACGGTGAAGACCAGCAACAGCTTTCAGGGCTGCCACCTTCCGTGTGGGACAAGGAGCCGGACGTGTCTTTCTGGATAAAGGCCCTGCCGAGGACGAGAGCCATGGGATGTTCCTCCTCTGGGCAAGCCCGGGTCCCAGATCCTGTTGTGCCTGTGAATAGGCTGCAGGGGGACGGTGAAGACCAGCAACAGCTTTCACGGCTGCCACCTTCCGTGTGGGACAAGGAGCCGGACGTGTGCCTTTTCGGAAACAGGCCCTGCCGAGGACGAGAGCCATGAGATGTTCCTCCTCTGGGCAAGCCCGGGTCCCAGATCCTGTTGTGCCTGTGAATAGGCTGCAGGGGGACGGTGAACACCAGCAACAGCTTTCAGGGCTGCCACCTTCCGTGTGGGACAAGGAGCCGGACGTGTGCCTTTTCGGAAACAGGCTCTGTCGAGGACGAGAGCCATGAGATGTTCCTCCTCTGGGCAAGCCCGGGTCCCAGATCCTGTTGTGCCTGTGAATAGGCTGCAGGGGGACGTTGAAGACCAGCAACAGCTTTCAGGGCTGCCACCTTCCGTGTGGGACAAGGAGCCGGACGTGTGCCTTTTCGGAAACAGGCCATGCCGAGGGTGAGAGCCATGAGATGTTCCTCCTCTGGGCAAGCCCGGGTCCCCGATCCTGTTGTGCCTGTGAATAGGCTGCAGGGGGATGGTGAAGAGCAGCAACAGCTTTCACGGCTGCCACCTTCTGTGTGGGACAAGGAGCCGGACATGTGCCTTTCTGGAAACAGGCCGTGCCGGGGACGAGAGCCATGAGATGTTCCTCCTCTGGGCAAGCCCGGGTCCCAGATCCTGTTTGCCTGTGAATAGGCTGCAGGGGGACGGTGAAGACCAGCAACAGCTTTCAGGGCTGCCACCTTCCGTGTGGGACAAGGAGCCGGACGTGTGCCTTTTCGGAAACAGGCCCTGTCGAGGCCGAAAGCCATGAGATGTTCCTCCTCTGGGCAAGTCCGGGTCCTGAATCCTGTTGTGCCTGTGAATAGGCTGCAGGGGGACGGTGAAGACCAGCAACAGCTTTCAGGGCTGCCACCTTCCGTTTGGGACAAGGAGCCGGACGCGTCTTTCTGGATAAAGGCCGTGCCGAGGACGAGAGCCATGAGATGTTCCTCCTCTGGGCAAGCCCGGGTCCCAGATCCTGTTGTGCCTGTGAATAGGCTGCAGGGGGACGGTGAAGACCAGCAACAGCTTTCATGGCTGCCACCTTCCGTGTGGGACAAGGAGCCAGACGTGTGCCTTCTCGGAAACAGGCTCTGAAGAGGACGAGAGCCATGAGATGTTCCTCCTCTGGGAAAGCCCGGGTCCCAGATCCTGTTGTGCCTGTGAATAGGCTGCAGGGGGACGGTGAAGACCAGCAACAGCTTTCAGGGCTGCCACCTTCCGTGTGGGACAAGGAGCCGGACGTGTGCATTCTTGGAAACAGGCTCTGCCGAGGACGAGAGCCATGAGATGTTCCTCCTCTGGGAAAGCCCGGGTCCCAGATCCTGTTGTGCCTGTGAATAGGCTGCAGGGGGACAGTGAAGACCAGCAACAGCTTTCAGGGCTGCCACCTTCCGTGTGGGACAAGGAGCCGGACGTGTGCCTTTTCGGAAACAGGCCCTGCCGAGGACGAGAGCCATGAGATGTTCCTCCTCTGGGCAAGCCCGGGTCCCAGATCCTGTTGTGCCTGTGAATAGGCTGCAGGGGGACGGTGAAGACCAGCAACAGCTTTCAGGGCTGCCACCTTCCGTGTGGGACAAGGAGCCGGACGTGTGCCTTTTCGGAAACAGGCCATGCCGAGGGAGAGAGCCATGAGATGTTCCTCCTCTGGGCAAACCCGGGTCCCAGAACCTGTTGTGCCTGTGAATAGGCTGCAGGGGGACGGTGAAGACCAGCAACAGCTTTCAGGGCTGCCACCTTCCGTGTGGGACAAGGAGCCGGACATGTGCCTTTCTGGAAACAGGCCGTGCCGGGGACGAGAGCCATGAGATGTTCCTCCTCTGGGCAAGCCCGGGTCCCAGATCCTGTTGTGCCTGTGAATAGGCTGCAGGGGGACGGTGAAGACCAGCAACAGCTTTCAGGGCTGCCACCTTCCGTGTGGGACAAGGAGCCGGACGTCTGCCTTTCTGGAAACAGGCCCTGTCGAGGACGAGAGCCATGAGATGTTCCTCCTCTGGGCAAGCCCGGGTCCTGAATCCTGTTGTGCCTGTGAATAGGCTGCAGGGGGACGGTGAAGACCAGCAACAGCTTTCAGGGCTGCCACCTTCCGTGTGGGACAAGGAGCCGGACGTGTGCCTTTTTGGAAACAGGCTCTGCCGAGGACGAGAGCCATGAGATGTTCCTCCTCTGGGCAAGCCCGGGTCCCAGATCCTGTTGTGCCTGTGAATAGGCTGCAGGGGGACGGTGAAGACCAGCAACAGCTTTCAGGGCTGCCACCTTCCGTGTGGGACAAGGAGCCGTACGTGTGCATTTTCGGAAACAGGCTCGGACGAGGAAGAGAGCCATGAGATGTTCCTCCTCTGGGCAAGCCCCGGTCCTGAATCCTGTTGTGCCTGTGAATAGGCTGCAGGGGGACGGTGAAGACCAGCAACAGCTTCCAGGGCTGCCACCTTCCGTTTGGGACAAGGAGCCGGACGTGTCTTTCTGGATAAAGGCCGTGCCGAGGACGAGAGCCATGAGATGTTCCTCCTCTGGGCAAGCCCGGGTCCCAGATCCTGTTGTGCCTGTGAATAGGCTGCAGGGGGACGGTGAAGACCAGCAACAGCTTTCAGGGCTGCCACCTTCCGTGTGGGACAAGGAGCCGTATGTGTGCCTTTTCGGAAACAGGCTCGGACGAGGAAGAGAGCCATGAGATGTTCCTCCTCTGGGCAAGCCCCGGTCCTGAATCCTGTTGTGCCTGTGAATAGGCTGCAGGGGGACGGTGAAGACCAGCAACAGCTTTCAGGGCTGCCACCTTCCGTTTGGGACAAGGAGCCGGACGCGTCTTTCTGGATAAAGGCCGTGCCGAGGACGAGAGCCATGAGATGTTCCTCCTCTGGGCAAGCCCGGGTCCCAGATCCTGTTGTGCCTGTGAATAGGCTGCAGGGGGACGGGGAAGACCAGCAACAGCTTTCATGGCTGCCACCTTCCGTGTGGGACAAGGAGCCAGACGTGTGCCTTCTCGGAAACAGGCTCTGCCGAGGACGAGAGCCATGAGATGTTCCTCCTCTGGGCAAGCCCGGGTCCCAGATCCTGTTGTGCCTGTGAATAGGCTGCAGGGGGACGGTGAAGACCAGCAACAGCTTTCAGGGCTGCCACCTTCCGTGTGGGACAAGGAGCCGGTCGTGTGCCTTTTTGGAAACAGGCCGTGCCGAGGACGAGAGCCATGAGATGTTCCTCCTCTGGGCAAGCCCGGGTCCCAGATCCTGTTGTGCCTGTGAATAGGCTGCAGGGGGACGGTGAAGACCAGCAACAGCTTTCAGGGCTGCCACCTTCCGTGTGGGACAAGGAGCCGGACGTGTCTTTCTGGATAAAGGCCCTGCCGAGGACGAGAGCCATGAGATGTTCCTCCTCTGGGCAAGCCCGGGTCCCAGATCCTGTTGTGCCTGTGAATAGGCTGCAGGGGGACGGTGAAGACCAGCAACAGCTTTCACGGCTGCCACCTTCCGTGTGGGACAAGGAGCCGGACGTGTGCCTTTTCGGAAACAGGCCCTGCCGAGGACGAGAGCCATGAGATGTTCCTCCTCTGGGCAAGCCCGGGTCCCAGATCCTGTTGTGCCTGTGAATAGGCTGCAGGGGGACGGTGAACACCAGCAACAGCTTTCAGGGCTGCCACCTTCCGTGTGGGACAAGGAGCCGGACGTGTGCCTTTTCGGAAACAGGCTCTGTCGAGGACGAGAGCCATGAGATGTTCCTCCTCTGGGCAAGCCCGGGTCCCAGATCCTGTTGTGCCTGTGAATAGGCTGCAGGGGGACGTTGAAGACCAGCAACAGCTTTCAGGGCTGCCACCTTCCGTGTGGGACAAGGAGCCGGACGTGTGCCTTTTCGGAAACAGGCCATGCCGAGGGTGAGAGCCATGAGATGTTCCTCCTCTGGGCAAGCCCGGGTCCCCGATCCTGTTGTGCCTGTGAATAGGCTGCAGGGGGATGGTGAAGAGCAGCAACAGCTTTCACGGCTGCCACCTTCTGTGTGGGACAAGGAGCCGGACATGTGCCTTTCTGGAAACAGGCCGTGCCGGGGACGAGAGCCATGAGATGTTCCTCCTCTGGGCAAGCCCGGGTCCCAGATCCTGTTTGCCTGTGAATAGGCTGCAGGGGGACGGTGAAGACCAGCAACAGCTTTCAGGGCTGCCACCTTCCGTGTGGGACAAGGAGCCGGACGTGTGCCTTTTCGGAAACAGGCCCTGTCGAGGCCGAAAGCCATGAGATGTTCCTCCTCTGGGCAAGTCCGGGTCCTGAATCCTGTTGTGCCTGTGAATAGGCTGCAGGGGGACGGTGAAGACCAGCAACAGCTTTCAGGGCTGCCACCTTCCGTTTGGGACAAGGAGCCGGACGCGTCTTTCTGGATAAAGGCCGTGCCGAGGACGAGAGCCATGAGATGTTCCTCCTCTGGGCAAGCCCGGGTCCCAGATCCTGTTGTGCCTGTGAATAGGCTGCAGGGGGACGGTGAAGACCAGCAACAGCTTTCATGGCTGCCACCTTCCGTGTGGGACAAGGAGCCAGACGTGTGCCTTCTCGGAAACAGGCTCTGAAGAGGACGAGAGCCATGAGATGTTCCTCCTCTGGGAAAGCCCGGGTCCCAGATCCTGTTGTGCCTGTGAATAGGCTGCAGGGGGACGGTGAAGACCAGCAACAGCTTTCAGGGCTGCCACCTTCCGTGTGGGACAAGGAGCCGGACGTGTGCATTCTTGGAAACAGGCTCTGCCGAGGACGAGAGCCATGAGATGTTCCTCCTCTGGGAAAGCCCGGGTCCCAGATCCTGTTGTGCCTGTGAATAGGCTGCAGGGGGACAGTGAAGACCAGCAACAGCTTTCAGGGCTGCCACCTTCCGTGTGGGACAAGGAGCCGGACGTGTGCCTTTTCGGAAACAGGCCCTGCCGAGGACGAGAGCCATGAGATGTTCCTCCTCTGGGCAAGCCCGGGTCCCAGATCCTGTTGTGCCTGTGAATAGGCTGCAGGGGGACGGTGAAGACCAGCAACAGCTTTCACGGCTGCCACCTTCTGTGTGGGACAAGGAGCCGGACATGTGCCTTTCTGGAAACAGGCCGTGCCGGGGACGAGAGCCATGAGATGTTCCTCCTCTGGGCAAGCCCGGGTCCCAGATCCTGTTGTGCCTGTGAATAGGCTGCAGGGGGACGGTGAAGACCAGCAACAGCTTTCAGGGCTGCCACCTTCCGTGTGGGACAAGGAGCCGGACGTCTGCCTTTCTGGAAACAGGCCCTGTCGAGGACGAAAGCCATGAGATGTTCCTCCTCTGGGCAAGCCCGGGTCCTGAATCCTGTTGTGCCTGTGAATAGGCTGCAGGGGGACGGTGAAGACCAGCAACAGCTTTCAGGGCTGCCACCTTCCGTGTGGGACAAGGAGCCGGACGTGTGCCTTTTTGGAAACAGGCTCTGCCGAGGACGAGAGCCATGAGATGTTCCTCCTCTGGGCAAGCCCGGGTCCCAGATCCTGTTGTGCCTGTGAATAGGCTGCAGGGGGACGGTGAAGACCAGCAACAGCTTTCAGGGCTGCCACCTTCCGTGTGGGACAAGGAGCCGTACGTGTGCATTTTCGGAAACAGGCTCGGACGAGGAAGAGAGCCATGAGATGTTCCTCCTCTGGGCAAGCCCCGGTCCTGAATCCTGTTGTGCCTGTGAATAGGCTGCAGGGGGACGGTGAAGACCAGCAACAGCTTCCAGGGCTGCCACCTTCCGTTTGGGACAAGGAGCCGGACGTGTCTTTCTGGATAAAGGCCGTGCCGAGGACGAGAGCCATGAGATGTTCCTCCTCTGGGCAAGCCCGGGTCCCAGATCCTGTTGTGCCTGTGAATAGGCTGCAGGGGGACGGTGAAGACCAGCAACAGCTTTCAGGGCTGCCACCTTCCGTGTGGGACAAGGAGCCGTATGTGTGCCTTTTCGGAAACAGGCTCGGACGAGGAAGAGAGCCATGAGATGTTCCTCCTCTGGGCAAGCCCCGGTCCTGAATCCTGTTGTGCCTGTGAATAGGCTGCAGGGGGACGGTGAAGACCAGCAACAGCTTTCAGGGCTGCCACCTTCCGTTTGGGACAAGGAGCCGGACGCGTCTTTCTGGATAAAGGCCGTGCCGAGGACGAGAGCCATGAGATGTTCCTCCTCTGGGCAAGCCCGGGTCCCAGATCCTGTTGTGCCTGTGAATAGGCTGCAGGGCGACGGGGAAGACCAGCAACAGCTTTCATGGCTGCCACCTTCCGTGTGGGACAAGGAGCCAGACGTGTGCCTTCTCGGAAACAGGCTCTGCCGAGGACGAGAGCCATGAGATGTTCCTCCTCTGGGCAAGCCCGGGTCCCAGATCCTGTTGTGCCTGTGAATAGGCTGCAGGGGGACGGTGAAGACCAGCAACAGCTTTCAGGGCTGCCACCTTCCGTGTGGGACAAGGAGCCGGACGTGTGCCTTTCTGGAAACAGGACGTGCCGAGGACGAGAGCCATGAGATGTTCCTCCTCTGGGCAAGCCCGGGTCCCAGATCCTCTTGTGCCTGTGAATAGGCTGCAGGGGGACGGTGAAGACCAGCAACAGCTTTCAGGGCTGCCACCTTCCGTGTGGGAGAAGGAGCCGGACGTGTGCCTTCTCGGAAACAGGCTCTGCCGAGGACGAGAGCCATGAGATGTTCCTCCTCTGGGCAAGCCCGGGTCCCAGATCCTGTTGTGCCTGTGAATAGGCTGCAGGGGGACGGTGAAGACCAGCAACAGCTTTCAGGGCTGCCACCTTCCGTGTGGGACAAGGAGCCGGACGTCTGCCTTTTCAGAAACAGGCCCTGCCGAGGACGAGAGCCATGAGATGTTCCTCCTCTGGGCAAGCCCGGGTCCCAGATCCTGTTGTGCCTGTGAATAGGCTGCAGGGGGACGGTGAAGACCAGCAACAGCTTTCACGGCTGCCACCTTCCGTGTGGGACAAGGAGCCGGACGTGTGCCTTTTCGGAAACAGGCCCTGCCGAGGACGAGAGCCATGAGATGTTCCTCCTCTGGGCAAGCCCGGGTCCCAGATCCTGTTGTGCCTGTGAATAGGCTGCAGGGGGACGGTGAAGACCAGCAACAGCTTTCAGGGCTGCCACCTTCCGTGTGGGACAAGGAGCCGGACGTGTGCCTTTTCGGAAACAGGCTCGGACGAGGAAGAGAGCCATGAGATGTTCCTCCTCTGGGCAAGCCCCGGTCCTGAATCCTGTTGTGCCTGTGAATAGGCTGCAGGGGGACGGTGAAGACCAGCAACAGCTTTCAGGGCTGCCACCTTCCGTTTGAGACAAGGAGCCGGACGCGTGTTTCTGGATAAAGGCCGTGCCGAGGACGAGAGCCATGAGATGTTCCTCCTCTGGGCAAGCCCGGGTCCCAGATCCTGTTGTGCCTGTGAATAGGCTGCAGGGGGATGGGGAAGACCAGCAACAGCTTTCATGGCTGCCACCTTCCGTGTGGGACAAGGAGCCAGACGTGTGCCTTCTCGGAAACAGGCTCTGCCGATGACGAGAGCCATGAGATGTTCCTCCTCTGGGCAAGCCCGGGTCCCAGATCCTGTTGTGCCTGTGAATAGGCTGCAGGGGGACGGGGAAGACCAGCAACAGCTTTCATGGCTGCCACCTTCCGTGTGGGACAAGGAGCCAGACGTGTGCCTTCTCGGAAACAGGCTCTGCCGAGGACGAGAGCCATGAGATGTTCCTCCTCTGGGCAAGCCCGGGTCCCAGATCCTGTTGTGCCTGTGAATAGGCTGCAGGGGGACGGTGAAGACCAGCAACAGCTTTCAGGGCTGCCACCTTCCGTGTGGGACAAGGAGCCGGACGTGTCTTTCTGGATAAAGGCTCTGCCGAGGACGAGAGCCATGAGATGTTCCTCCTCTGGGCAAGCCCGGGTCCCAGATCCTGTTGTGCCTGTGAATAGGCTGCAGGGGGACGGTGAAGACCAGCAACAGCTTTCAGGGCTGCCACCTTCCGTGTGGGACAAGGAGCCGGACGTGTGCCTTTTCGGAAACAGGCCATGCCGAGGGTGAGAGCCATGAGATGTTCCTCCTCTGGGCAAGCCCGGGTCCCCGATCCTGTTGTGCCTGTGAATAGGCTGCAGGGGGATGGTGAAGAGCAGCAACAGCTTTCACGGCTGCCACCTTCTGTGTGGGACAAGGAGCCGGACATGTGCCTTTCTGGAAACAGGCCGTGCCGGGGACGAGAGCCATGAGATGTTCCTCCTCTGGGCAAGCCCGGGTCCCAGATCCTGTTTGCCTGTGAATAGGCTGCAGGGGGACGGTGAAGACCAGCAACAGCTTTCAGGGCTGCCACCTTCCGTGTGGGACAAGGAGCCGGACGTGTGCCTTTTCGGAAACAGGCCCTGTCGAGGCCGAAAGCCATGAGATGTTCCTCCTCTGGGCAAGCCCGGGTCCTGAATCCTGTTCTGCCTGTGAATAGGCTGCAGGGGGACGGTGAAGACCAGCAACAGCTTTCAGGGCTGCCACCTTCCGTTTGGGACAAGGAGCCGGACGCGTCTTTCTGGATAAAGGCCGTGCCGAGGATGAGAGCCATGAGATGTTCCTCCTCTGGGCAAGCCCGGGTCCCAGATCCTGTTGTGCCTGTGAATAGGCTGCAGGGGGACAGTGAAGACCAGCAACAGCTTTCAGGGCTGCCACCTTCCGTGTGGGACAAGGAGCCGGACGTGTGCCTTTTCGGAAACAGGCCCTGCCGAGGACGAGAGCCATGAGATGTTCCTCCTCTGGGCAAGCCCGGGTCCCAGATCCTGTTGTGCCTGTGAATAGGCTGCAGGGGGACGGTGAAGAGCAGCAACAGCTTTCACGGCTGCCACCTTCTGTGTGGGACAAGGAGCCGGACTTGTGCCTTTCTGGAAACAGGCCGTGCCGTGGACGAGAGCCATGAGATGTTCCTCCTCTGGGCAAGCCCGGGTCCCAGATCCTGTTGTGCCTGTGAATAGGCTGCAGGGGGACGGTGAAGACCAGCAACAGCTTTCAGGGCTGCCACCTTCCGTGTGGGACAAGGAGCCGGACGTCTGCCTTTCTGGAAACAGGCCCTGTCGAGGACGAAAGCCATGAGATGTTCCTCCTCTGGGCAAGCCCGGGTCCTGAATCCTGTTGTGCCTGTGAATAGGCTGCAGGGGGACGGTGAAGACCAGCAACAGCTTTCAGGGCTGCCACCTTCCGTGTGGGACAAGGAGCCGGACGTGTGCCTTTTTGGAAACAGGCTCTGCCGAGGACGAGAGCCATGAGATGTTCCTCCTCTGGGCAAGCCCGGGTCCCAGATCCTGTTGTGCCTGTGAATAGGCTGCAGGGGGACGGTGAAGACCAGCAACAGCTTTCAGGGCTGCCACCTTCCGTGTGGGACAAGGAGCCGTACGTGTGCATTTTCGGAAACAGGCTCGGACGAGGAAGAGAGCCATGAGATGTTCCTCCTCTGGGCAAGCCCCGGTCCTGAATCCTGTTGTGCCTGTGAATAGGCTGCAGGGGGACGGTGAAGACCAGCAACAGCTTCCAGGGCTGCCACCTTCCGTTTGGGACAAGGAGCCGGACGTGTCTTTCTGGATAAAGGCCGTGCCGAGGACGAGAGCCATGAGATGTTCCTCCTCTGGGCAAGCCCGGGTCCCAGATCCTGTTGTGCCTGTGAATAGGCTGCAGGGGGACGGTGAAGACCAGCAACAGCTTTCAGGGCTGCCACCTTCCGTGTGGGACAAGGAGCCGTATGTGTGCCTTTTCGGAAACAGGCTCGGACGAGGAAGAGAGCCATGAGATGTTCCTCCTCTGGGCAAGCCCCGGTCCTGAATCCTGTTGTGCCTGTGAATAGGCTGCAGGGGGACGGTGAAGACCAGCAACAGCTTTCAGGGCTGCCACCTTCCGTTTGGGACAAGGAGCCGGACGCGTCTTTCTGGATAAAGGCCGTTCCGAGGACGAGAGCCATGAGATGTTCCTCCTCTGGGCAAGCCCGGGTCCCAGATCCTGTTGTGCCTGTGAATAGGCTGCAGGGCGACGGGGAAGACCAGCAACAGCTTTCATGGCTGCCACCTTCCGTGTGGGACAAGGAGCCAGACGTGTGCCTTCTCGGAAACAGGCTCTGCCGAGGACGAGAGCCATGAGATGTTCCTCCTCTGGGCAAGCCCGGGTCCCAGATCCTGTTGTGCCTGTGAATAGGCTGCAGGGGGACGGTGAAGACCAGCAACAGCTTTCAGGGCTGCCACCTTCCGTGTGGGACAAGGAGCCGGACGTGTGCCTTTTTGGAAACAGGCCGTGCCGAGGACGAGAGCCATGAGATGTTCCTCCTCTGGGCAAGCCCGGGTCCCAGATCCTCTTGTGCCTGTGAATAGGCTGCAGGGGGACGGTGAAGACCAGCAACAGCTTTCAGGGCTGCCACCTTCCGTGTGGGAGAAGGAGCCGGACGTGTGCCTTTTCGGAAACAGGCTCTGCCGAGGACGAGAGCCATGAGATGTTCCTCCTCTGGGCAAGCCCGGGTCCCAGATCCTGTTGTGCCTGTGAATAGGCTGCAGGGGGACGGTGAAGACCAGCAACAGCTTTCAGGGCTGCCACCTTCCGTGTGGGACAAGGAGCCGGACGTCTGCCTTTTCAGAAACAGGCCCTGCCGAGGACGAGAGCCATGAGATGTTCCTCCTCTGGGCAAGCCCGGGTCCCAGATCCTGTTGTGCCTGTGAATAGGCTGCAGGGGGACGGTGAAGACCAGCAACAGCTTTCACGGCTGCCACCTTCCGTGTGGGACAAGGAGCCGGACGTGTGCCTTTTCGGAAACAGGCCCTGCCGAGGACGAGAGCCATGAGATGTTCCTCCTCTGGGCAAGCCCGGGTCCCAGATCCTGTTGTGCCTGTGAATAGGCTGCAGGGGGACGGTGAAGACCAGCAACAGCTTTCAGGGCTGCCACCTTCCGTGTGGGACAAGGAGCCGGACGTGTGCCTTTTCGGAAACAGGCTCGGACGAGGAAGAGAGCCATGAGATGTTCCTCCTCTGGGCAAGCCCCGGTCCTGAATCCTGTTGTGCCTGTGAATAGGCTGCAGGGGGACGGTGAAGACCAGCAACAGCTTTCAGGGCTGCCACCTTCCGTTTGACACAAGGAGCCGGACGCGTGTTTCTGGATAAAGGCCGTGCCGAGGACGAGAGCCATGAGATGTTCCTCCTCTGGGCAAGCCCGGGTCCCAGATCCTGTTGTGCCTGTGAATAGGCTGCAGGGGGACGGGGAAGACCAGCAACAGCTTTCATGGCTGCCACCTTCCGTGTGGGACAAGGAGCCAGACGTGTGCCTTCTCGGAAACAGGCTCTGCCGATGACGAGAGCCATGAGATGTTCCTCCTCTGGGCAAGCCCGGGTCCCAGATCCTGTTGTGCCTGTGAATAGGCTGCAGGGGGACGGTGAAGACCAGCAACAGCTTTCAGGGCTGCCACGTTCCGTGTGGGACAAGGAGCCGGACGTGTGCCTTCTCGGAAACAGGCTCTGCCGAGGACCAGAGCCATGAGATGTTCCTCCTCTGGGCAAGCCCGGGTCCCAGATCCTGTTGTGCCTGTGAATAGGCTGCAGGGGGACGGTGAAGACCAGCAACAGCTTTCACGGCTGCCACCTTCCGTGTGGGACAAGGAGCCGGACGTGTGCCTTTTCGGAAACAGGCTCTGCCGAGGACGAGAGCCATGAGATGTTCCTCCTCTGGGCAAGCCCGGGTCCCAGATCCTGTTGTGCCTGTGAATAGGCTGCAGGGGGACGGTGAAGACCAGCAACAGCTTTCAGGGCTGCCACCTTCCGTGTGGGACAAGGAGCCGGACGTGTGCCTTTTCGGAAATAGGCCATGCCGAGGACGAGAGCCATGAGATGTTCCTCCTCTGGGCAAGCCCGGGTCCCAGATCCTGTTGTGCCTGTGAATAGGCTGCAGGGGGACGGTGAAGAGCAGCAACAGCTTTCACGGCTGCCACCTTCCGTGTGGGACAAGGAGCCGGACGTGTGCCTTTCTGGAAACAGGCCGTGCCGGGGACGAGAGCTGTGAGATGTTCCTCCTCTGGGCAAGCCCGGGTCCCAGATCTTGTTGTGCCTGTGAATAGGCTGCAGGGGGACGGTGAAGACCAGCAACAGCTTTCAGGGCTGCCACCTTCCGTTTGAGACAAGGAGCCGGACGCGTGTTTCTGGATAAAGGCCGTGCCGAGGACGAGAGCCATGAGATGTTCCTCCTCTGGGCAAGCCCGGGTCCCAGATCCTGTTGTGCCTGTGAATAGGCTGCAGGGGGACGGGGAAGACCAGCAACAGCTTTCATGGCTGCCACCTTCCGTGTGGGACAAGGAGCCAGACGTGTGCCTTCTCGGAAACAGGCTCTGACGTGGACGAGAGCCATGAGATGTTACTCCTCTGGGCAAGCCCGGGTCCCAGATCCTGTTGTGCCTGTGAATAGGCTGCAGGGGGACGGTGAAGACCAGCAACAGCTTTCAGGGCTGCCACCTTCCGTGTGGGACAAGGAGCCGGACGTGTGCCTTTTCGGAAACAGGCCATGCCGAGGGTGAGAGCCATGAGATGTTCCTCCTCTGGGCAAACCCGGGTCCCAGAACCTGTTGTGCCTGTGAATAGGCTGCAGGGGGACGGTGAAGACCAGCAACAGCTTTCACGGCTGCCACCTTCCGTGTGGGACAAGGAGCCGGACGTGTGCCTTTTCGGAAACAGGCTCTGCCGAGGACGAGAGCCATGAGATGTTCCTCCTCTGGGCAAGCCCGGGTCCCAGATCCTGTTGTGCCTGTGAATAGGCTGCAGGGGGACGGTGAAGACCAGCAACAGCTTTCACGGCTGCCACCTTCCGTGTGGGACAAGGAGCCGGACATGTGCCTTTCTGGAAAAAGGCCGTGCCGGGGACGAGAGCCATGAGATGTTCCTCCTCTGGGCAAGCCCGGGTCCCAGATCCTGTTGTGCCTGTGAATAGGCTGCAGGGGGACGGTGAAGACCAGCAACAGCTTTCAGGGCTGCCACCTTCCGTGTGGGACAAGGAGCCGGACGTGTGCATTTTTGGAAACAGGCCGTGCCGAGGACGAGAGCCATGAGATGTTCCTCCTCTGGGCAAGCCCGGGTCCCAGATCCTGTTGTGCCTGTGAATAGGCTGCAGGGGGACGGTGAAGACCAGCAACAGCTTTCAGGGCTGCCACCTTCCATGTGGGACAAGGAGCCGGACGTGTGCCTTTTCGGAAACAGGCCATGCCGAGGGTGAGAGCCATGAGATGTTCCTCCTCTGGGCAAACCCGGGTCCCAGAACCTGTTGTGCCTGTGAATAGGCTGCAGGGGGACGGTGAAGACCAGCAACAGCTTTCAGGGCTGCCACCTTCCGTGTGGGACAAGGAGCCGGACGTGTGCCTTTTCGGAATCAGGCTCTGCCGAGGACGAGAGCCATGAGATGTTCCTCCTCTGGGCAAGCCCGGGTCCCAGATCCTGTTGTGCCTGTGAATAGGCTGCAGGGGGACGGTGAAGAGCAGCAACAGCTTTCACGGCTGCCACCTTCTGTGTGGGACAAGGAGCCGGACATGTGCCTTTCTGGAAACAGGCCGTGCCGGGGACGAGAGCCATGAGATGTTCCTCCTCTGGGCAAGCCCGGGTCCCAGATCCTGTTGTGCCTGTGAATAGGCTGCAGGGGGACGGTGAAGACCAGCAACAGCTTTCAGGGCTGCCACCTTCCGTGTGGGACAAGGAGCCGGACGTGTGCATTTTTGGAAACAGGCCGTGCCGAGGACGAGAGCCATGAGATGTTCCTCCTCTGGGCAAGCCCGGGTCCCAGATCCTGTTGTGCCTGTGAATAGGCTGCAGGGGGACGGTGAAGACCAGCAACAGCTTTCAGGGCTGCCACCTTCCGTTTGGGACAAGGAGCCGGACGCGTCTTTCTGGATAAAGGCCGTGCCGAGGACGAGAGCCATGAGATGTTCCTCCTCTGGGCAAGCCCGGGTCCCAGATCCTGTTGTGCCTGTGAATAGGCTGCAGGGGGACGGTGAAGACCAGCAACAGCTTTCAGGGCTGCCACCTTCCGTGTGGGACAAGGAGCCGGACGTGTCTTTCTGGATAAAGGCTCTGCCGAGGACGAGAGCCATGAGATGTTCCTCCTCTGGGCAAACCCGTGTCCCAGATCCTGTTGTGCCTGTGAATAGGCTGCAGGGGGACGGTGAAGACCAGCAACAGCTTTCAGGGCTGCCACCTTCCGTGTGGGACAAGGAGCCGGACGTGTGCCTTTTCGGAAACAGGCCATGCCGAGGGTGAGAGCCATGAGATGTTCCTCCTCTGGGCAAACCCGGGTCCCAGAACCTGTTGTGCCTGTGAATAGGCTGCAGGGGGACGGTGAAGACCAGCAATAGCTTTCAGGGCTGCCACCTTCCGTGTGGGACAAGGAGCCGGACGTGTGCCTTTTCGGAAACAGGCCCTGCCGAGGACGAGAGCCATGAGATGTTCCTCCTCTGGGCAAGCCCGGGTCCCAGATCCTGTTATGCCTGTGAATAGGCTGCAGGGGGACGGTGAAGACCAGCAACAGCTTTCACGGCTGCCACCTTCTGTGTGGGACAAGGAGCCGGACATGTGCCTTTCTGGAAACAGGCCGTGCCGGGGACGAGAGCCATGAGATGTTCCTCCTCTGGGCAAGCCCGGGTCCCAGATCCTGTTATGCCTGTGAATAGGCTGCAGGGGGACGGTGAAGACCAGCAACAGCTTTCAGGGCTGCCACCTTCCGTGTGGGACAAGGAGCCGGACGTGTGCATTTTTGGAAACAGGCCGTGCCGAGGACGAGAGCCATGAGATGTTCCTCCTCTGGGCAAGCCCGGGTCCCAGATCCTGTTGTGCCTGTGAATAGGCTGCAGGGGGACGGTGAAGACCAGCAACAGCTTTCACGGCTGCCACCTTCCGTGTGGGACAAGGAGCCGGACATGTGCCTTTCTGGAAAAAGGCCGTGCCGGGGACGAGAGCCATGAGATGTTCCTCCTCTGGGCAAGCCCGGGTCCCAGATCCTGTTGTGCCTGTGAATAGGCTGCAGGGGGACGGTGAAGACCAGCAACAGCTTTCAGGGCTGCCACCTTCCGTGTGGGACAAGGAGCCGGACGTGTGCATTTTTGGAAACAGGCCGTGCCGAGGACGAGAGCCATGAGATGTTCCTCCTCTGGGCAAGCCCGGGTCCCAGATCCTGTTGTGCCTGTGAATAGGCTGCAGGGGGACGGTGAAGACCAGCAACAGCTTTCAGGGCTGCCACCTTCCATGTGGGACAAGGAGCCGGACGTGTGCCTTTTCGGAAACAGGCCATGCCGAGGGTGAGAGCCATGAGATGTTCCTCCTCTGGGCAAACCCGGGTCCCAGAACCTGTTGTGCCTGTGAATAGGCTGCAGGGGGACGGTGAAGACCAGCAACAGCTTTCAGGGCTGCCACCTTCCGTGTGGGACAAGGAGCCGGACGTGTGCCTTTTCGGAATCAGGCTCTGCCGAGGACGAGAGCCATGAGATGTTCCTCCTCTGGGCAAGCCCGGGTCCCAGATCCTGTTGTGCCTGTGAATAGGCTGCAGGGGGACGGTGAAGACCAGCAACAGCTTTCAGGGCTGCCACCTTCCGTTTGGGACAAGGAGCCGGACGCGTCTTTCTGGATAAAGGCCGTGCCGAGGACGAGAGCCATGAGATGTTCCTCCTCTGGGCAAGCCCGGGTCCCAGATCCTGTTGTGCCTGTGAATAGGCTGCAGGGGGACGGTGAAGACCAGCAACAGCTTTCAGGGCTGCCACCTTCCGTGTGGGACAAGGAGCCGGACGTGTCTTTCTGGATAAAGGCTCTGCCGAGGACGAGAGCCATGAGATGTTCCTCCTCTGGGCAAACCCGTGTCCCAGATCCTGTTGTGCCTGTGAATAGGCTGCAGGGGGACGGTGAAGACCAGCAACAGCTTTCAGGGCTGCCACCTTCCGTGTGGGACAAGGAGCCGGACGTGTGCCTTTTCGGAAACAGGCCATGCCGAGGGTGAGAGCCATGAGATGTTCCTCCTCTGGGCAAACCCGGGTCCCAGAACCTGTTGTGCCTGTGAATAGGCTGCAGGGGGACGGTGAAGACCAGCAATAGCTTTCAGGGCTGCCACCTTCCGTGTGGGACAAGGAGCCGGACGTGTGCCTTTTCGGAAACAGGCCCTGCCGAGGACGAGAGCCATGAGATGTTCCTCCTCTGGGCAAGCCCGGGTCCCAGATCCTGTTATGCCTGTGAATAGGCTGCAGGGGGACGGTGAAGACCAGCAACAGCTTTCAGGGCTGCCACCTTCCGTGTGGGACAAGGAGCCGGACGTGTGCATTTTTGGAAACAGGCCGTGCCGAGGACGAGAGCCATGAGATGTTCCTCCTCTGGGCAAGCCCGGGTCCCAGATCCTGTTGTGCCTGTGAATAGGCTGCAGGGGGACGGTGAAGACCAGCAACAGCTTTCAGGGCTGCCACCTTCCGTTTGGGACAAGGAGCCGGACGCGTCTTTCTGGATAAAGGCCGTGCCGAGGACGAGAGCCATGAGATGTTCCTCCTCTGGGCAAGCCCGGGTCCCAGATCCTGTTGTGCCTGTGAATAGGCTGCAGGGGGACGGTGAAGACCAGCAACAGCTTTCAGGGCTGCCACCTTCCGTGTGGGACAAGGAGCCAGACGTGTGCCTTCTCGGAAACAGGCTCTGCCGAGGACGAGAGCCATGAGATGTTCCTCCTCTGGGCAAGCCCGGGTCCTAGATCCTGTTGTGCCTGTGAATAGGCTGCAGGGGGACGGTGAAGACCAGCAACAGCTTTCAGGGCTGCCACCTTCCGTGTGGGACAAGGAGCCGGACGTGTGCCTTCTTGGAAACAGGCTCTGCCGAGGACGAGAGCCATGAGATGTTCCTCCTCTGGGCAAGCCCGGGTCCCAGATCCTGTTGTGCCTGTGAATAGGCTGCAGGGGGACGGTGAAGACCAGCAACAGCTTTCAGGGCTGCCACCTTCCGTGTGGGACAAGGAGCCCGACGTGTGACTTTCTGGAAACAGGCCCTGTCGAGGACGAAAGCCATGAGATGTTCCTCCTCTGGGCAAGCCCGGGTCCCAGATCCTGTTGTGCCTGTGAATAGGCTGCAGGGGGACGGTGAAGACCAGCAACAGCTTTCACGGCTGCCACCTTCCGTGTGGGACAAGGAGCCGGACGTGTGCCTTTTTGGAAACAGGCTCTGCCGAGGACGAGAGCCATGAGATGTTCCTCCTCTGGGCAAGCCCGGGTCCCAGATCCTGTTGTGCCTGTGAATAGGCTGCAGGGGGACGGTGAAGACCAGCAACAGCTTTCAGGGCTGCCACCTTCCGTGTGGGACAAGGAGCCGTATGTGTGCCTTTTCGGAAACAGGCTCGGACGAGGAAGAGAGCCATGAGATGTTCCTCCTCTGGGCAAGCCCGGGTCCCAGATCCTGTTGTGCCTGTGAATAGGCTGCAGGGGGACGGTGAAGACCAGCAACAGCTTTCAGGGCTGCCTCCTTCCGTGTGGGACAAGGAGACGGACGTGTGCCTTCTCGGAAACAGGCTCTGCCGAGGACGAGAGCCATGAGATGTTCCTCCTCTGGGCAAGCCCGGGTCCCAGATCCTGTTGTGCCTGTGAATAGGCTGCAGGGGGACGGTGAAGACCAGCAACAGCTTTCAGGGCTGCCACCTTCCGTGTGGGACAAGGAGCCGGACGTGTGCCTTTTCGGAAACAGGCCCTGCCGAGGACGAGAGCCATGAGATGTTCCTCCTCTGGGCAAGCCCGGGTCCCAGATCCTGTTGTGCCTGTGAATAGGCTGCAGGGGGACGGTGAAGACCAGCAACAGCTTTCAGGGCTGCCACCTTCCGTGTGGGACAAGGAGCCGGACGTGTGCCTTTTCGGAAACAGGCCATGCCGGGGACGAGAGCCATGAGATGTTCCTCCTCTGGGCAAGCCCGGGTCCCAGATCCTGTTGTGCCTGTGAATAGGCTGCAGGGGGACGGTGAAGACCAGCAACAGCTTTCAGGGCTGCCACCTTCCGTGTGGGACAAGGAGCCGGACGTGTGCCTTTTCGGAAACAGGCCATGCCGAGGACGAGAGCCATGAGATGTTCCTCCTCTGGGCAAGCCCGGGTCCCAGATCCTGTTGTGCCTGTGAATAGGCTGCAGGGGGACGGTGAAGACCAGCAACAGCTTTCAGGGCTGCCACCTTCCGTGTGGGACAAGGAGCCGGACGTGTGCCTTTTTGGAAACAGGCTCTGCCGAGGACGAGAGCCATGAGATGTTCCTCCTCTGGGCAAGCCCGGGTCCCAGATCCTGTTGTGCCTGTGAATAGGCTGCAGGGGGACGGTGAAGACCAGCAACAGCTTTCAGGGCTGCCACCTTCCGTGTGGGACAAGGAGCCGTATGTGTGCCTTTTCGGAAACAGGCTCGGACGAGGAAGAGAGCCATGAGATGTTCCTCCTCTGGGCAAGCCCGGTCCTGAATCCTGTTGTGCCTGTGAATAGGCTGCAGGGGGACGGTGAAGACCAGCAACAGCTTTCAGGGCTGCCACCTTCCGTTTGAGACAAGGAGCCGGACGCGTGTTTCTGGATAAAGGCCGTGCCGAGGACGAGAGCCATGAGATGTTCCTCCTCTGGGCAAGCCCGGGTCCCAGATCCTGTTGTGCCTGTGAATAGGCTGTAGGGGGACGGGGAAGACCAGCAACAGCTTTCATGGCTGCCACCTTCCGTGTGGGACAAGGAGCCAGACGTGTGCCTTCTCGGAAACAGGCTCTGCCGAGGACGAGAGCCATGAGATGTTCCTCCTCTGGGCAAGCCCGGGTCCCAGATCCTGTTGTGCCTGTGAATAGGCTGCAGGGGGACGGTGAAGACCAGCAACAGCTTTCAGGGCTGCCACCTTCCGTGTGGGACAAGGAGCCGGACGTGTGCCTTCTCGGAAACAGGCTCTGCCGAGGACGAGAGCCATGAGATGTTCCTCCTCTGGGCAAGCCTGGGTCCCAGATCCTGTTGTGCCTGTGAATAGGCTGCAGGGGGACGGTGAAGACCAGCAACAGCTTTCACGGCTGCCACCTTCCGTGTGGGACAAGGAGCCGGATGTGTGCCTTTTCGGAAACAGGCTCTGCCGAGGACGAGAGCCATGAGATGTTCCTCCTCTGGGCAAGCCCTGGTCCCAGATCCTGTTGTGCCTGTGAATAGGCTGCAGGGGGACGGTGAAGACCAGCAACAGCTTTCAGGGCTGCCACCTTCCGTGTGGGACAAGGAGCCGGACGTCTGCCTTTCTGGAAACAGGCCCTGTCGAGGACGAGAGCCATGAGATGTTCCTCCTCTGGGCAAGCCCGGGTCCCAGATCCTGTTGTGCCTGTGAATAGGCTGCAGGGGGACGGTGAAGACCAGCAACAGCTTTCAGGGCTGCCACCTTCCGTGTGGGACAAGCAGCCGGACGTGTGACTTTCTGGAAACAGGCCGTGCCGGGGATGAGAGCCGTGAAATGTTCCTCCTCTGGGCAAGCCCGGGTCCCAGATCCTGTTGTGCCTGTGAATAGGCTGCAGGGGGACGGTGAAGACCAGCAACAGCTTTCAGGGCTGCCACCTTCCGTTTGGGACAAGGAGCCAGACACGTCTTTCTGGATAAAGGCCGTGCCGAGGACGAGAGCCATGAGATGTTCCTCCTCTGGGCAAGCCCGGGTCCCAGATCCTGTTGTGCCTGTGAATAGGCTGCAGGGGGACGGGGAAGACCAGCAACAGCTTTCATGGCTGCCACCTTCCGTGTGGGACAAGGAGCCAGACGTGTGCCTTCTCGGAAACAGGCTCTGCCGAGGACGAGAGCCATGAGATGTTCCTCCTCTGGGCAAGCCCGGGTCCCAGATCCTGTTGTGCCTGTGAATAGGCTGCAGGGGGACGGTGAAGACCAGCAACAGCTTTCAGGGCTGCCACCTTCCGTGTGGGACAAGGAGCCGGACGTGTGCCTTCTCGGAAACAGGCTCTGCCGAGGACGAGAGCCATGAGATGTTCCTCCTCTGGGCAAGCCCGGGTCCCAGATCCTCTTGTGCCTGTGAATAGGCTGCAGGGGGACGGTGAAGACCAGCAACAGCTTTCACGGCTGCCACCTTCCGTGTGGGACAAGGAGCCGGACGTGTGCCTTTTCGGAAACAGGCCCTGCCGAGGACGAGAGCCATGAGATGTTCCTCCTCTGGGCAAGCCCGGGTCCCAGATCCTGTTGTGCCTGTGAATAGGCTGCAGGGGGACGGTGAAGACCAGCAACAGCTTTCAGGGCTGCCACCTTCCGTGTGGGACAAGGAGCCGGACGTGTGCCTTTTCGGAAACAGGCTCTGCCGAGGACGAGAGCCATGAGATGTTCCTCCTCTGGGCAAGCCCGGGTCCCAGATCCTGTTGTGCCTGTGAATAGGCTGCAGGGGGACGGTGAAGACCAGCAACAGCTTTCAGGGCTGCCACCTTCCGTGTGGGACAAGGAGCCGGACGTGTGCCTTTTCGGAAACAGGCCATGACGAGGACGAGAGCCATGAGATGTTCCTCCTCTGGGCAAGCCCGGGTCCCAGATCCTGTTGTGCCTGTGAATAGGCTGCAGGGGGACGGTGAAGACCAGCAACAGCTTTCAGGGCTGCCACCTTCCGTGTGGGACAAGGAGCCGGACGTGTGCCTTTTTGGAAACAGGCTCTGCCGAGGACCAGAGCCGTGAGATGTTCCTCCTCTGGGCAAGCCCGGGTCCCAGATCATGTTGTGCCTGTGAATAGGCTGCAGGGGGACGGTGAAGACCAGCAACAGCTTTCAGGGCTGCCACCTTCCGTGTGGGACAAGGAGCCGTATGTGTGCGTTTTCGGAAACAGGCTCGGACGAGGAAGAGAGCCATGAGATGTTCCTCCTCTGGGCAAGCCCCGGTCCTGAATCCTGTTGTGCCTGTGAATAGGCTGCAGGGGGACGGTGAAGACCAGCAACAGCTTTCAGGGCTGCCACCTTCCGTTTGAGACAAGGAGCCGGACGCGTCTTTCTGGATAAAGGCCGTGCCGAGGACGAGAGCCATGAGATGTTCCTCCTCTGGGCAAGCCCGGGTCCCAGATCCTGTTGTGCCTGTGAATAGGTTGCAGGGGGACGGGGAAGACCAGCAACAGCTTTCATGGCTGCCACCTTCCGTGTGGGACAAGGAGCCGGACGTGTGCCTTCTCGGAATCAGGCTCTGCCGAGGACGAGAGCCATGAGATGTTCCTCCTCTGGGCAAGCCCGGGTCCCAGATCCTGTTGTGCCTGTGAATAGGCTGCAGGGGGACGGTGAAGACCAGCAACAGCTTTCACGACTGCCACCTTCCGTGTGGGACAAGGAGCTGGACGTGTGCCTTTTCGGAAACAGGCCATGCCGAGGACGAGAGCCATGAGATGTTCCTCCTCTGGGCAAGCCCGGGTCCCAGATCTTGTTGTGCCTGTGAATAGGCTGCAGGGGGACGGTGAAGAGCAGCAACAGCTTTCACGGCTGCCACCTTCCGTGTGGGACAAGGAGCCGGACGTGTGCCTTTCTGGAAACAGGCCGTGACGGGGACGAGAGCCGTGAGATGTTCCTCCTCTGGGCAAGCCCGGGTCCCAGATCTTGTTGTGCCTGTGAATAGGCTGCAGGGGGACGGTGAAGACCAGCAACAGCTTTCAGGGCTGCCACCTTCCGTGTGGGACAAGGAGCCGGACGTCTGCCTTTCTGGAAACAGGCCCTGTCGAGGACGAGAGCCATGAGATGTTCCTCCTCTGGGCAAGCCCGGGTCCCAGATCTTGTTGTGCCTGTGAATAGGCTGCAGGGGGACGGTGAAGACCAGCAACAGCTTTCAGGGCTGCCACCTTCCGTGTGGGACAAGGAGCCGGACGTGTGACTTTCTGGAATCAGGCCGTGCCGGGGATGAGAGCCGTGAAATGTTCCTCCTCTGGGCAAGCCCGGGTCCCAGATCCTGTTGTGCCTGTGAATAGGCTGCAGGGGGACGGTGAAGACCAGCAACAGCTTTCAGGGCTGCCACCTTCCGTGTGGGACAAGGAGCCGGACGTGTGCCTTTTCGGAAACAGGCCATGCCGAGGACGAGAGCCATGAGATGTTCCTCCTCTGGGCAAGCCCGGGTCCCAGATCCTGTTGTGCCTGTGAATAGGCTGCAGGGGGACGGTGAAGACCAGCAACAGCTTTCAGGGCTGCCACCTTCCGTGTGGGACAAGGAGCCGGACGTGTGCCGTCTCGGAAACAGGCTCTGCCGAGGACGAGAGCCATGAGATGTTCCTCCTCTGGGCAAGCCCGGGTCCCAGATCCTGTTGTGCCTGTGAATAGGCTGCAGGGGGACGGTGAAGACCAGCAACAGCTTTCAGGGCTGCCACCTTCCGTGTGGGACAAGGAGCCGGACGTGTGCCTTTTTGGAAACAGGCCCTGCCGAGGACGAGAGCCATGAGATGTTCCTCCTCTGGGCAAGCCCCGGTCCTGAATCCTGTTGTGCCTGTGAATAGGCTGCAGGGGGACGGTGAAGACCAGCAACAGCTTTCAGGGCTGCCACCTTCCGTTTGGGACAAGGAGCCAGACACGTCTTTCTGGATAAAGGCCGTGCCGAGGACGAGAGCCATGAGATGTTCCTCCTCTGGGCAAGCCCGGGTCCCAGATCCTGTTGTGCCTGTGAATAGGCTGCAGGGGGACGGGGAAGACCAGCAACAGCTTTCATGGCTGCCACCTTCCGTGTGGGACAAGGAGCCAGACGTGTGCCTTCTCGGAAACAGGCTCTGCCGAGGACGAGAGCCATGAGATGTTCCTCCTCTGGGCAAGCCCGGGTCCCAGATCCTGTTGTGCCTGTGAATAGGCTGCAGGGGGACGGTGAAGACCAGCAACAGCTTTCAGGGCTGCCACCTTCCGTGTGGGACAAGGAGCCGGACGTGTGCCTTCTCGGAAACAGGCTCTGCCGAGGACGAGAGCCATGAGATGTTCCTCCTCTGGGCAAGCCCGGGTCCCAGATCCTGTTGTGCCTGTGAATAGGCTGCAGGGGGACGGTGAAGACCAGCAACAGCTTTCACGGCTGCCACCTTCCGTGTGGGACAAGGAGCCGGACGTGTGCCTTTTCGGAAACAGGCCCTGCCGAGGACGAGAGCCATGAGATGTTCCTCCTCTGGGCAAGCCCGGGTCCCAGATCCTGTTGTGCCTGTGAATAGGCTGCAGGGGGACGGTGAAGACCAGCAACAGCTTTCAGGGCTGCCACCTTCCGTGTGGGACAAGGAGCCGGACGTGTGCCTTTTCGGAAACAGGCCATGACGAGGACGAGAGCCATGAGATGTTCCTCCTCTGGGCAAGCCCGGGTCCCAGATCATGTTGTGCCTGTGAATAGGCTGCAGGGGGACGGTGAAGACCAGCAACAGCTTTCAGGGCTGCCACCTTCCGTGTGGGACAAGGAGCCGTATGTGTGCCTTTTCGGAAACAGGCTCGGACGAGGAAGAGAGCCATGAGATGTTCCTCCTCTGGGCAAGCCCCGGTCCTGAATCCTGTTGTGCCTGTGAATAGGCTGCAGGGGGACGGTGAAGACCAGCAACAGCTTTCAGGGCTGCCACCTTCCGTTTGAGACAAGGAGCCGGACGCGTCTTTCTGGATAAAGGCCGTGCCGAGGACGAGAGCCATGAGATGTTCCTCCTCTGGGCAAGCCCGGGTCCCAGATCCTGTTGTGCCTGTGAATAGGTTGCAGGGGGACGGGGAAGACCAGCAACAGCTTTCATGGCTGCCACCTTCCGTGTGGGACAAGGAGCCGGACGTGTGCCTTCTCGGAAACAGGCTCTGCCGAGGACGAGAGCCATGAGATGTTCCTCCTCTGGGCAAGCCCGGGTCCCAGATCCTGTTGTGCCTGTGAATAGGCTGCAGGGGGACGGTGAAGACCAGCAACAGCTTTCAGGGCTGCCACCTTCCGTGTGGGACAAGGAGCCGGACGTGTGCCTTCTCGGAACCAGGCTCTGCCGAGGACGAGAGCCATGAGATGTTCCTCCTCTGGGCAAGCCCGGGTCCCAGATCCTGTTGTGCCTGTGAATAGGCTGCAGGGGGACGGGGAAGACCAGCAACAGCTTTCACGACTGCCACCTTCCGTGTGGGACAAGGAGCTGGACGTGTGCCTTTTCGGAAACAGGCCATGCCGAGGACGAGAGCCATGAGATGTTCCTCCTCTGGGCAAGCCCGGGTCCCAGATCTTGTTGTGCCTGTGAATAGGCTGCAGGGGGACGGTGAAGAGCAGCAACAGCTTTCACGGCTGCCACCTTCCGTGTGGGACAAGGAGCCGGACGTGTGCCTTTCTGGAAACAGGCCGTGACGGGGACGAGAGCCGTGAGATGTTCCTCCTCTGGGCAAGCCCGGGTCCCAGATCTTGTTGTGCCTGTGAATAGGCTGCAGGGGGACGGTGAAGA
This sequence comes from Astur gentilis, assembly GCF_929443795.1. Taxonomy (NCBI): domain Eukaryota; kingdom Metazoa; phylum Chordata; class Aves; order Accipitriformes; family Accipitridae; genus Astur; species Astur gentilis. The sequence continues at coordinate 859,373 of NW_026061080.1, read as the reverse complement.
CCAGCAACAGCTTTCACGGCTGCCACCTTCCGTGTGGGACAAGGAGCCGGACGTCTGCCTTTCTGGAAACAGGCCCTGTCGAGGACGAGAGCCATGAGATGTTCCTCCTCTGGGCAAGCCCGGGTCCCAGATCTTGTTGTGCCTGTGAATAGGCTGCAGGGGGACGGTGAAGACCAGCAACAGCTTTCAGGGCTGCCACCTTCCGTGTGGGACAAGGAGCCGGACGTGTGACTTTCTGGAAACAGGCCGTGCCGGGGATGAGAGCCGTGAAATGTTCCTCCTCTGGGCAAGCCCGGGTCCCAGATCCTGTTGTGCCTGTGAATAGGCTGCAGGGGGACGGTGAAGACCAGCAACAGCTTTCAGGGCTGCCACCTTCCGTGTGGGACAAGGAGCCGGACGTGTGCCTTTTCGGAAACAGGCCCTGCCGAGGACGAGAGCCATGAGATGTTCCTCCTCTGGGCAAGCCCGGGTCCCAGATCCTGTTGTGCCTGTGAATAGGCTGCAGGGGGACGGTGAAGACCAGCAACAGCTTTCAGGGCTGCCACCTTCCGTGTGGGACAAGGAGCCGGACGTGTGCCTTTTCGGAAACAGGCCATGCCGAGGACGAGAGCCATGAGATGTTCCTCCTCTGGGCAAGCCCGGGTCCCAGATCCTGTTGTGCCTGTGAATAGGCTGCAGGGGGACGGTGAAGACCAGCAACAGCTTTCAGGGCTGCCACCTTCCGTGTGGGACAAGGAGCCGGACGTGTGCCGTCTCGGAAACAGGCTCTGCCGAGGACGAGAGCCATGAGATGTTCCTCCTCTGGGCAAGCCCGGGTCCCAGATCCTGTTGTGCCTGTGAATAGGCTGCAGGGGGACGGTGAAGACCAGCAACAGCTTTCAGGGCTGCCACCTTCCGTGTGGGACAAGGAGCCGGACGTGTGCCTTTTCGGAAACAGGCCATGCCGAGGACGAGAGCCATGAGATGTTCCTCCTCTGGGCAAGCCCGGGTCCCAGATCCTGTTGTGCCTGTGAATAGGCTGCAGGGGGACGGTGAAGACCAGCAACAGCTTTCAGGGCTGCCACCTTCCGTGTGGGACAAGGAGCCGGACGTGTGCCGTCTCGGAAACAGGCTCTGCCGAGGACGAGAGCCATGAGATGTTCCTCCTCTGGGCAAGCCCGGGTCCCAGATCATGTTGTGCCTGTGAATAGGCTGCAGGGGGACGGTGAAGACCAGCAACAGCTTTCAGGGCTGCCACCTTCCGTGTGGGACAAGGAGCCGTATGTGTGCCTTTTCGGAAACAGGCTCGGACGAGGAAGAGAGCCATGAGATGTTCCTCCTCTGGGCAAGCCCCGGTCCTGAATCCTGTTGTGCCTGTGAATAGGCTGCAGGGGGACGGTGAAGACCAGCAACAGCTTTCAGGGCTGCCACCTTCCGTTTGAGACAAGGAGCCGGACGCGTCTTTCTGGATAAAGGCCGTGCCGAGGACGAGAGCCATGAGATGTTCCTCCTCTGGGCAAGCCCGGGTCCCAGATCCTGTTGTGCCTGTGAATAGGTTGCAGGGGGACGGGGAAGACCAGCAACAGCTTTCATGGCTGCCACCTTCCGTGTGGGACAAGGAGCCGGACGTGTGCCTTCTCGGAAACAGGCTCTGCCGAGGACGAGAGCCATGAGATGTTCCTCCTCTGGGCAAGCCCGGGTCCCAGATCCTGTTGTGCCTGTGAATAGGCTGCAGGGGGACGGTGAAGACCAGCAACAGCTTTCAGGGCTGCCACCTTCCGTGTGGGACAAGGAGCCGGACGTGTGCCTTCTCGGAACCAGGCTCTGCCGAGGACGAGAGCCATGAGATGTTCCTCCTCTGGGCAAGCCCGGGTCCCAGATCCTGTTGTGCCTGTGAATAGGCTGCAGGGGGACGGGGAAGACCAGCAACAGCTTTCACGACTGCCACCTTCCGTGTGGGACAAGGAGCCGGACGTGTGCCTTTTCGGAAACAGGCCATGCCGAGGACGAGAGCCATGAGATGTTCCTCCTCTGGGCAAGCCCGGGTCCCAGATCTTGTTGTGCCTGTGAATAGGCTGCAGGGGGACGGTGAAGAGCAGCAACAGCTTTCACGGCTGCCACCTTCCGTGTGGGACAAGGAGCCGGACGTGTGCCTTTCTGGAAACAGGCCGTGACGGGGACGAGAGCCGTGAGATGTTCCTCCTCTGGGCAAGCCCGGGTCCCAGATCTTGTTGTGCCTGTGAATAGGCTGCAGGCGGACGGTGAAGACCAGCAACAGCTTTCACGGCTGCCACCTTCCGTGTGGGACAAGGAGCCGGACGTCTGCCTTTCTGGAAACAGGCCCTGTCGAGGACGAGAGCCATGAGATGTTCCTCCTCTGGGCAAGCCCGGGTCCCAGATCTTGTTGTGCCTGTGAATAGGCTGCAGGGGGACGGTGAAGACCAGCAACAGCTTTCAGGGCTGCCACCTTCCGTGTGGGACAAGGAGCCGGACGTGTGACTTTCTGGAAACAGGCCGTGCCGGGGATGAGAGCCGTGAAATGTTCCTCCTCTGGGCAAGCCCGGGTCCCAGATCCTGTTGTGCCTGTGAATAGGCTGCAGGGGGACGGTGAAGACCAGCAACAGCTTTCAGGGCTGCCACCTTCCGTGTGGGACAAGGAGCCGGACGTGTGCCTTTTCGGAAACAGGCCCTGCCGAGGACGAGAGCCATGAGATGTTCCTCCTCTGGGCAAGCCCGGGTCCCAGATCCTGTTGTGCCTGTGAATAGGCTGCAGGGGGACGGTGAAGACCAGCAACAGCTTTCAGGGCTGCCACCTTCCGTGTGGGACAAGGAGCCGGACGTGTGCCTTTTCGGAAACAGGCCATGCCGAGGACGAGAGCCATGAGATGTTCCTCCTCTGGGCAAGCCCGGGTCCCAGATCCTGTTGTGCCTGTGAATAGGCTGCAGGGGGACGGTGAAGACCAGCAACAGCTTTCAGGGCTGCCACCTTCCGTGTGGGACAAGGAGCCGGACGTGTGCCGTCTCGGAAACAGGCTCTGCCGAGGACGAGAGCCATGAGATGTTCCTCCTCTGGGCAAGCCCGGGTCCCAGATCCTGTTGTGCCTGTGAATAGGCTGCAGGGGGACGGTGAAGACCAGCAACAGCTTTCAGGGCTGCCACCTTCCGTGTGGGACAAGGAGCCGGACGTGTGCCTTTTCGGAAACAGGCCATGCCGAGGACGAGAGCCATGAGATGTTCCTCCTCTGGGCAAGCCCGGGTCCCAGATCCTGTTGTGCCTGTGAATAGGCTGCAGGGGGACGGTGAAGACCAGCAACAGCTTTCAGGGCTGCCACCTTCCGTGTGGGACAAGGAGCCGTATGTGTGCCTTTTCGGAAACAGGCTCGGACGAGGAAGAGAGCCATGAGATGTTCCTCCTCTGGGCAAGCCCCGGTCCTGAATCCTGTTGTGCCTGTGAATAGGCTGCAGGGGGACGGTGAAGACCAGCAACAGCTTTCAGGGCTGCCACCTTCCGTTTGAGACAAGGAGCCGGACGCGTCTTTCTGGATAAAGGCCGTGCCGAGGACGAGAGCCATGAGATGTTCCTCCTCTGGGCAAGCCCGGGTCCCAGATCCTGTTGTGCCTTTGAATAGGTTGCAGGGGGACGGGGAAGACCAGCAACAGCTTTCATGGCTGCCACCTTCCGTGTGGGACAAGGAGCCGGACGTGTGCCTTCTCGGAAACAGGCTCTGCCGAGGACGAGAGCCATGAGATGTTCCTCCTCTGGGCAAGCCCGGGTCCCAGATCCTGTTGTGCCTGTGAATAGGCTGCAGGGGGACGGTGAAGACCAGCAACAGCTTTCAGGGCTGCCACCTTCCGTGTGGGACAAGGAGCCGGACGTGTGCCTTCTCGGAACCAGGCTCTGCCGAGGACGAGAGCCATGAGATGTTCCTCCTCTGGGCAAGCCCGGGTCCCAGATCCTGTTGTGCCTGTGAATAGGCTGCAGGGGGACGGGGAAGACCAGCAACAGCTTTCACGTCTGCCACCTTCCGTGTGGGACAAGGAGCTGGACGTGTGCCTTTTCGGAAACAGGCCATGCCGAGGACGAGAGCCATGAGATGTTCCTCCTCTGGGCAAGCCCGGGTCCCAGATCTTGTTGTGCCTGTGAATAGGCTGCAGGGGGACGGTGAAGAGCAGCAACAGCTTTCACGGCTGCCACCTTCCGTGTGGGACAAGGAGCCGGACGTGTGCCTTTCTGGAAACAGGCCGTGCCGGGGACGAGAGCCGTGAGATGTTCCTCCTCTGGGCAAGCCCGGGTCCCAGATCTTGTTGTGCCTGTGAATAGGCTGCAGGGGGACGGTGAAGACCAGCAACAGCTTTCAGGGCTGCCACCTTCCGTGTGGGACAAGGAGCCGGACGTCTGCCTTTCTGGAAACAGGCCCTGTCGAGGACGAGAGCCATGAGATGTTCCTCCTCTGGGCAAGCCCGGGTCCCAGATCTTGTTGTGCCTGTGAATAGGCTGCAGGGGGACGGTGAAGACCAGCAACAGCTTTCAGGGCTGCCACCTTCCGTGTGGGACAAGGAGCCGGACGTGTGACTTTCTGGAAACAGGCCGTGCCGGGGATGAGAGCCGTGAAATGTTCCTCCTCTGGGCAAGCCCGGGTCCCAGATCCTGTTGTGCCTGTGAATAGGCTGCAGGGGGACGGTGAAGACCAGCAACAGCTTTCAGGGCTGCCACCTTCCGTGTGGGACAAGGAGCCGGACGTGTGCCTTTTCGGAAACAGGCCCTGCCGAGGACGAGAGCCATGAGATGTTCCTCCTCTGGGCAAGCCCGGGTCCCAGATCCTGTTGTGCCTGTGAATAGGCTGCAGGGGGACGGTGAAGACCAGCAACAGCTTTCAGGGCTGCCACCTTCCGTGTGGGACAAGGAGCCGGACGTGTGCCTTTTTGGAAACAGGCTCTGCCGAGGACGAGAGCCATGAGATGTTCCTCCTCTGGGCAAGCCCGGGTCCCAGATCCTGTTGTGCCTGTGAATAGGCTGCAGGGGGACGGTGAAGACCAGCAACAGCTTTCAGGGCTGCCACCTTCCGTGTGGGACAAGGAGCCGGACGTGTGCCGTCTCGGAAACAGGCTCTGCCGAGGACGAGAGCCATGAGATGTTCCTCCTCTGGGCAAGCCCGGGTCCCAGATCCTGTTGTGCCTGTGAATAGGCTGCAGGGGGACGGTGAAGACCAGCAACAGCTTTCAGGGCTGCCACCTTCCGTGTGGGACAAGGAGCCGGACGTGTGCCTTTTTGGAAACAGGCCCTGCCGAGGACGAGAGCCATGAGATGTTCCTCCTCTGGGCAAGCCCCGGTCCTGAATCCTGTTGTGCCTGTGAATAGGCTGCAGGGGGACGGTGAAGACCAGCAACAGCTTTCAGGGCTGCCACCTTCCGTTTGGGACAAGGAGCCAGACACGTCTTTCTGGATAAAGGCCGTGCCGAGGACGAGAGCCATGAGATGTTCCTCCTCTGGGCAAGCCCGGGTCCCAGATCCTGTTGTGCCTGTGAATAGGCTGCAGGGGGACGGGGAAGACCAGCAACAGCTTTCATGGCTGCCACCTTCCGTGTGGGACAAGGAGCCAGACGTGTGCCTTCTCGGAAACAGGCTCTGCCGAGGACGAGAGCCATGAGATGTTCCTCCTCTGGGCAAGCCCGGGTCCCAGATCCTGTTGTGCCTGTGAATAGGCTGCAGGGGGACGGTGAAGACCAGCAACAGCTTTCAGGGCTGCCACCTTCCGTGTGGGACAAGGAGCCGGACGTGTGCCTTCTCGGAACCAGGCTCTGCCGAGGACGAGAGCCATGAGATGTTCCTCCTCTGGGCAAGCCCGGGTCCCAGATCCTGTTGTGCCTGTGAATAGGCTGCAGGGGGACGGGGAAGACCAGCAACAGCTTTCACGACTGCCACCTTCCGTGTGGGACAAGGAGCTGGACGTGTGCCTTTTCGGAAACAGGCCATGCCGAGGACGAGAGCCATGAGATGTTCCTCCTCTGGGCAAGCCCGGGTCCCAGATCTTGTTGTGCCTGTGAATAGGCTGCAGGGGGACGGTGAAGAGCAGCAACAGCTTTCACGGCTGCCACCTTCCGTGTGGGACAAGGAGCCGGACGTGTGCCTTTCTGGAAACAGGCCGTGACGGGGACGAGAGCCGTGAGATGTTCCTCCTCTGGGCAAGCCCGGGTCCCAGATCTTGTTGTGCCTGTGAATAGGCTGCAGGGGGACGGTGAAGACCAGCAACAGCTTTCACGGCTGCCACCTTCCGTGTGGGACAAGGAGCCGGACGTCTGCCTTTCTGGAAACAGGCCCTGTCGAGGACGAGAGCCATGAGATGTTCCTCCTCTGGGCAAGCCCGGGTCCCAGATCTTGTTGTGCCTGTGAATAGGCTGCAGGGGGACGGTGAAGACCAGCAACAGCTTTCAGGGCTGCCACCTTCCGTGTGGGACAAGGAGCCGGACGTGTGACTTTCTGGAAACAGGCCGTGCCGGGGATGAGAGCCGTGAAATGTTCCTCCTCTGGGCAAGCCCGGGTCCCAGATCCTGTTGTGCCTGTGAATAGGCTGCAGGGGGACGGTGAAGACCAGCAACAGCTTTCAGGGCTGCCACCTTCCGTGTGGGACAAGGAGCCGGACGTGTGCCTTTTCGGAAACAGGCCCTGCCGAGGACGAGAGCCATGAGATGTTCCTCCTCTGGGCAAGCCCGGGTCCCAGATCCTGTTGTGCCTGTGAATAGGCTGCAGGGGGACGGTGAAGACCAGCAACAGCTTTCAGGGCTGCCACCTTCCGTGTGGGACAAGGAGCCGGACGTGTGCCTTTTCGGAAACAGGCCATGCCGAGGACGAGAGCCATGAGATGTTCCTCCTCTGGGCAAGCCCGGGTCCCAGATCCTGTTGTGCCTGTGAATAGGCTGCAGGGGGACGGTGAAGACCAGCAACAGCTTTCAGGGCTGCCACCTTCCGTGTGGGACAAGGAGCCGGACGTGTGCCGTCTCGGAAACAGGCTCTGCCGAGGACGAGAGCCATGAGATGTTCCTCCTCTGGGCAAGCCCGGGTCCCAGATCCTGTTGTGCCTGTGAATAGGCTGCAGGGGGACGGTGAAGACCAGCAACAGCTTTCAGGGCTGCCACCTTCCGTGTGGGACAAGGAGCCGGACGTGTGCCTTTTCGGAAACAGGCCATGCCGAGGACGAGAGCCATGAGATGTTCCTCCTCTGGGCAAGCCCGGGTCCCAGATCCTGTTGTGCCTGTGAATAGGCTGCAGGGGGACGGTGAAGACCAGCAACAGCTTTCAGGGCTGCCACCTTCCGTGTGGGACAAGGAGCCGGACGTGTGCCGTCTCGGAAACAGGCTCTGCCGAGGACGAGAGCCATGAGATGTTCCTCCTCTGGGCAAGCCCGGGTCCCAGATCCTGTTGTGCCTGTGAATAGGCTGCAGGGGGACGGTGAAGACCAGCAACAGCTTTCAGGGCTGCCACCTTCCGTGTGGGACAAGGAGCCGGACGTGTGCCTTTTTGGAAACAGGCCCTGCCGAGGACGAGAGCCATGAGATGTTCCTCCTCTGGGCAAGCCCCGGTCCTGAATCCTGTTGTGCCTGTGAATAGGCTGCAGGGGGACGGTGAAGACCAGCAACAGCTTTCAGGGCTGCCACCTTCCGTTTGGGACAAGGAGCCAGACACGTCTTTCTGGATAAAGGCCGTGCCGAGGACGAGAGCCATGAGATGTTCCTCCTCTGGGCAAGCCCGGGTCCCAGATCCTGTTGTGCCTGTGAATAGGCTGCAGGGGGACGGTGAAGACCAGCAACAGCTTTCATGGCTGCCACCTTCCGTGTGGGACAAGGAGCCAGACGTGTGCCTTCTCGGAAACAGGCTCTGCCGAGGACGAGAGCCATGAGATGTTCCTCCTCTGGGCAAGCCCGGGTCCCAGATCCTGTTGTGCCTGTGAATAGGCTGCAGGGGGACGGTGAAGACCAGCAACAGCTTTCAGGGCTGCCACCTTCCGTGTGGGACAAGGAGCCGGACGTGTGCCTTCTCGGAAACAGGCTCTGCCGAGGACGAGAGCCATGAGATGTTCCTCCTCTGGGCAAGCCCGGGTCCCAGATCCTGTTGTGCCTGTGAATAGGCTGCAGGGGGACGGTGAAGACCAGCAACAGCTTTCACGGCTGCCACCTTCCGTGTGGGACAAGGAGCCGGACGTGTGCCTTTTCGGAAACAGGCCCTGCCGAGGACGAGAGCCATGAGATGTTCCTCCTCTGGGCAAGCCCGGGTCCCAGATCCTGTTGTGCCTGTGAATAGGCTGCAGGGGGACGGTGAAGACCAGCAACAGCTTTCAGGGCTGCCACCTTCCGTGTGGGACAAGGAGCCGGACGTGTGCCTTTTCGGAAACAGGCCATGACGAGGACGAGAGCCATGAGATGTTCCTCCTCTGGGCAAGCCCGGGTCCCAGATCATGTTGTGCCTGTGAATAGGCTGCAGGGGGACGGTGAAGACCAGCAACAGCTTTCAGGGCTGCCACCTTCCGTGTGGGACAAGGAGCCGTATGTGTGCCTTTTCGGAAACAGGCTCGGACGAGGAAGAGAGCCATGAGATGTTCCTCCTCTGGGCAAGCCCCGGTCCTGAATCCTGTTGTGCCTGTGAATAGGCTGCAGGGGGACGGTGAAGACCAGCAACAGCTTTCAGGGCTGCCACCTTCCGTTTGAGACAAGGAGCCGGACGCGTCTTTCTGGATAAAGGCCGTGCCGAGGACGAGAGCCATGAGATGTTCCTCCTCTGGGCAAGCCCGGGTCCCAGATCCTGTTGTGCCTGTGAATAGGTTGCAGGGGGACGGGGAAGACCAGCAACAGCTTTCATGGCTGCCACCTTCCGTGTGGGACAAGGAGCCGGACGTGTGCCTTCTCGGAAACAGGCTCTGCCGAGGACGAGAGCCATGAGATGTTCCTCCTCTGGGCAAGCCCGGGTCCCAGATCCTGTTGTGCCTGTGAATAGGCTGCAGGGGGACGGTGAAGACCAGCAACAGCTTTCAGGGCTGCCACCTTCCGTGTGGGACAAGGAGCCGGACGTGTGCCTTCTCGGAACCAGGCTCTGCCGAGGACGAGAGCCATGAGATGTTCCTCCTCTGGGCAAGCCCGGGTCCCAGATCCTGTTGTGCCTGTGAATAGGCTGCAGGGGGACGGGGAAGACCAGCAACAGCTTTCACGACTGCCACCTTCCGTGTGGGACAAGGAGCTGGACGTGTGCCTTTTCGGAAACAGGCCATGCCGAGGACGAGAGCCATGAGATGTTCCTCCTCTGGGCAAGCCCGGGTCCCAGATCTTGTTGTGCCTGTGAATAGGCTGCAGGGGGACGGTGAAGAGCAGCAACAGCTTTCACGGCTGCCACCTTCCGTGTGGGACAAGGAGCCGGACGTGTGCCTTTCTGGAAACAGGCCGTGCCGGGGACGAGAGCCGTGAGATGTTCCTCCTCTGGGCAAGCCCGGGTCCCAGATCTTGTTGTGCCTGTGAATAGGCTGCAGGGGGACGGTGAAGACCAGCAACAGCTTTCAGGGCTGCCACCTTCCGTGTGGGACAAGGAGCCGGACGTCTGCCTTTCTGGAAACAGGCCCTGTCGAGGACGAGAGCCATGAGATGTTCCTCCTCTGGGCAAGCCCGGGTCCCAGATCTTGTTGTGCCTGTGAATAGGCTGCAGGGGGACGGTGAAGACCAGCAACAGCTTTCAGGGCTGCCACCTTCCGTGTGGGACAAGGAGCCGGACGTGTGACTTTCTGGAAACAGGCCGTGCCGGGGATGAGAGCCGTGAAATGTTCCTCCTCTGGGCAAGCCCGGGTCCCAGATCCTGTTGTGCCTGTGAATAGGCTGCAGGGGGACGGTGAAGACCAGCAACAGCTTTCAGGGCTGCCACCTTCCGTGTGGGACAAGGAGCCGGACGTGTGCCTTTTCGGAAACAGGCCCTGCCGAGGACGAGAGCCATGAGATGTTCCTCCTCTGGGCAAGCCCGGGTCCCAGATCCTGTTGTGCCTGTGAATAGGCTGCAGGGGGACGGTGAAGACCAGCAACAGCTTTCAGGGCTGCCACCTTCCGTGTGGGACAAGGAGCCGGACGTGTGCCTTTTTGGAAACAGGCTCTGCCGAGGACGAGAGCCATGAGATGTTCCTCCTCTGGGCAAGCCCGGGTCCCAGATCCTGTTGTGCCTGTGAATAGGCTGCAGGGGGACGGTGAAGACCAGCAACAGCTTTCAGGGCTGCCACCTTCCGTGTGGGACAAGGAGCCGGACGTGTGCCGTCTCGGAAACAGGCTCTGCCGAGGACGAGAGCCATGAGATGTTCCTCCTCTGGGCAAGCCCGGGTCCCAGATCCTGTTGTGCCTGTGAATAGGCTGCAGGGGGACGGTGAAGACCAGCAACAGCTTTCAGGGCTGCCACCTTCCGTGTGGGACAAGGAGCCGGACGTGTGCCTTTTTGGAAACAGGCCCTGCCGAGGACGAGAGCCATGAGATGTTCCTCCTCTGGGCAAGCCCCGGTCCTGAATCCTGTTGTGCCTGTGAATAGGCTGCAGGGGGACGGTGAAGACCAGCAACAGCTTTCAGGGCTGCCACCTTCCGTTTGGGACAAGGAGCCAGACACGTCTTTCTGGATAAAGGCCGTGCCGAGGACGAGAGCCATGAGATGTTCCTCCTCTGGGCAAGCCCGGGTCCCAGATCCTGTTGTGCCTGTGAATAGGCTGCAGGGGGACGGGGAAGACCAGCAACAGCTTTCATGGCTGCCACCTTCCGTGTGGGACAAGGAGCCAGACGTGTGCCTTCTCGGAAACAGGCTCTGCCGAGGACGAGAGCCATGAGATGTTCCTCCTCTGGGCAAGCCCGGGTCCCAGATCCTGTTGTGCCTGTGAATAGGCTGCAGGGGGACGGTGAAGACCAGCAACAGCTTTCAGGGCTGCCACCTTCCGTGTGGGACAAGGAGCCGGACGTGTGCCTTCTCGGAAACAGGCTCTGCCGAGGACGAGAGCCATGAGATGTTCCTCCTCTGGGCAAGCCCGGGTCCCAGATCCTGTTGTGCCTGTGAATAGGCTGCAGGGGGAAGGTGAAGACCAGCAACAGCTTTCACGGCTGCCACCTTCCGTGTGGGACAAGGAGCCGGACGTGTGCCTTTTCGGAAACAGGCCCTGCCGAGGACGAGAGCCATGAGATGTTCCTCCTCTGGGCAAGCCCGGGTCCCAGATCCTGTTGTGCCTGTGAATAGGCTGCAGGGGGACGGTGAAGACCAGCAACAGCTTTCAGGGCTGCCACCTTCCGTGTGGGACAAGGAGCCGGACGTGTGCCTTTTCGGAAACAGGCCATGACGAGGACGAGAGCCATGAGATGTTCCTCCTCTGGGCAAGCCCGGGTCCCAGATCCTGTTGTGCCTGTGAATAGGCTGCAGGGGGACGGTGAAGACCAGCAACAGCTTTCAGGGCTGCCACCTTCCGTGTGGGACAAGGAGCCGGACGTGTGCCTTTTTGGAAACAGGCTCTGCCGAGGACCAGAGCCGTGAGATGTTCCTCCTCTGGGCAAGCCCGGGTCCCAGATCATGTTGTGCCTGTGAATAGGCTGCAGGGGGACGGTGAAGACCAGCAACAGCTTTCAGGGCTGCCACCTTCCGTGTGGGACAAGGAGCCGTATGTGTGCCTTTTCGGAAACAGGCTCGGACGAGGAAGAGAGCCATGAGATGTTCCTCCTCTGGGCAAGCCCCGGTCCTGAATCCTGTTGTGCCTGTGAATAGGCTGCAGGGGGACGGTGAAGACCAGCAACAGCTTTCAGGGCTGCCACCTTCCGTGTGGGACAAGGAGCCGGACGTGTGCCTTTTCGGAAACAGGCCCTGCCGAGGACGAGAGCCATGAGATGTTCCTCCTCTGGGCAAGCCCGGGTCCCAGATCCTGTTGTGCCTGTGAATAGGCTGCAGGGGGACGGTGAAGACCAGCAACAGCTTTCAGGGCTGCCACCTTCCGTGTGGGACAAGGAGCCGGACGTGTGCCTTTTTGGAAACAGGCTCTGCCGAGGACGAGAGCCATGAGATGTTCCTCCTCTGGGCAAGCCCGGGTCCCAGATCCTGTTGTGCCTGTGAATAGGCTGCAGGGGGACGGTGAAGACCAGCAACAGCTTTCAGGGCTGCCACCTTCCGTGTGGGACAAGGAGCCGGACGTGTGCCTTTTCGGAAACAGGCCATGCCGAGGACGAGAGCCATGAGATGTTCCTCCTCTGGGCAAGCCCGGGTCCCAGATCCTGTTGTGCCTGTGAATAGGCTGCAGGGGGACGGTGAAGATCAGCAACAGCTTTCAGGGCTGCCGCCTTCCGTGTGGGACAAGGAGCCGGACGTGTGCCTTTTCGGAAACAGGCTCTGCCGAGGACCAGAGCCATGAGATGTTCCTCCTCTGGGCAAGCCCGGGTCCCAGATCCTGTTGTGCCTGTGAATAGGCTGCAGGGGGACGGGGAAGACCAGCAACAGCTTTCATGGCTGCCACCTTCCGTGTGGGACAAGGAGCCAGACGTGTGCCTTCTCGGAAACAGGCTCTGCCGAGGACGAGAGCCATGAGATGTTCCTCCTCTGGGCAAGCCCGGGTCCCAGATCCTGTTGTGCCTGTGAATAGGCTGCAGGGGGACGGTGAAGACCAGCAACAGCTTTCAGGGCTGCCACCTTCCGGGTGGGAGAAGGAGCCGGACGTGTGCCTTTTCGGAAACAGGCCATGCTGAGGACGAGAGCCATGAGATGTTCCTCCTCTGGGCAAGCCCGGGTCCCAGATCCTGTTGTGCCTGTGAATAGGCTGCAGGGGGACGGTGAAGACCAGCAACAGCTTTCAGGGCTGCCACCTTCCGTGTGGGACAAGGAGCCGTACGTGTGCCTTTTTGGAAACAGGCTCTGCCGAGGACGAGAGCCATGAGATGTTCCTCCTCTGGGCAAGCCCGGGTCCCAGATCCTGTTGTGCCTGTGAATAGGCTGCAGGGGGACGGGGAAGACCAGCAACAGCTTTCATGGCTGCCACCTTCCGTGTGGGACAAGGAGCCAGACGTGTGCCTTCTCGGAAACAGGCTCTGCCGAGGACGAGAGCCATGAGATGTTCCTCCTCTGGGCAAGCCCGGGTCCCAGATCCTGTTGTGCCTGTGAATAGGCTGCAGGGGGACGGTGAAGACCAGCAACAGCTTTCAGGGCTGCCACCTTCCGTGTGGGACAAGGAGCCGGACGTGTGCCTTTTCGGAAACAGGCTCTGTCGAGGACGAGAGGCATGAGATGTTCCTACTCTGGCAAAGCCCGGGTCCCAGATCCTGTTGTGCCTGTGAATAGGCTGCAGGGGGACGGTGAAGACCAGCAACAGCTTTCAGGGCTGCCACCTTCCGTGTGGGACAAGGAGCCGGACGTGTGCCTTTTCGGAAACAGGCCATGCCCAGGGTGAGAGCCATGAGATGTTCCTCCTCTGGGCAAACCCGGGTCCCAGATCCTGTTGTGCCTGTGAATAGGCTGCAGGGGGACGGTGAAGACCAGCAACAGCTTTCAGGGCTGCCACCTTCCGTGTGGGACAAGGAGCCGGACGTGTGCCTTTTTGGAAACAGGCTCTGCCGAGGACCAGAGCCATGAGATGTTCCTCCTCTGGGCAAGCCCGGGTCCCAGATCCTGTTGTGCCTGTGAATAGGCTGCAGGGGGACTGTGAAGACCACCAACAGCTTTCAGGGCTGCCACCTTCCGTGTGGGACAAGGAGCCGGTCGTGTGCCTTTCTGGAAACAGGCCCTGCCGAGGAAGAGAGCCATGAGATGTTCCTCCTCTGGGCAAGCCCCGGTCCTGAATCCTGTTGTGCCTGTGAATAGGCTGCAGGGGGACGGTGAAGACCAGCAACAGCTTTCACGGCTGCCACCTTCCGTGTGGGACAAGGAGCCGGACGTGTGCCTTTTCGGAAACAGGCTCTGCCGAGGACGAGAGCCATGAGATGTTCCTCCTCTGGGCAAGCCCGGGTCCCAGATCCTGTTGTGCCTGTGAATAGGCTGCAGGGGGACGGTGAAGACCAGCAACAGCTTTCAGGGCTGCCACCTTCCGTGTGGGACAAGGAGCCGGACGTGTGCCTTTTCGGAAACAGGCCATGCCGAGGGTGAGAGCCATGAGATGTTCCTCCTCTGGGCAAACCCGGGTCCCAGAACCTGTTGTGCCTGTGAATAGGCTGCAGGGGGACGGTGAATACCAGCAACAGCTTTCAGAGCTGCCACCTTCCGTGTGGGACAAGGAGCCGGACGTGTGCCTTTTCGGAAACAGGCTCTGCCGAGGACCAGAGCCATGAGATGTTCCTCCTCTGGGCAAGCCCGGGTCCCAGATCCTGTTGTGCCTGTGAATAGGCTGCAGGGGGACGGTGAAGACCAGCAACAAGCTTTCAGGGCTGCCACCTTCCGTGTGGGACAAGGAGCCGGACGTCTGCCTTTCTGGAAACAGGCCCTGTCGAGGACGAGAGCCATGAGATGTTCCTCCTCTGGGCAAGCCCGGGTCCCAGATCCTGTTGTGCCTGTGAATAGGCTGCAGGGGGACGGTGAAGACCAGCAACAGCTTTCAGGGCTGCCACCTTCCGTGTGGGACAAGGAGCCGGACGTGTGCCTTTTTGGAAACAGGCTCTGCCGAGGACCAGAGCCATGAGATGTTCCTCCTCTGGGCAAGCCCGGGTCCCAGATCCTGTTGTGCCTGTGAATAGGCTGCAGGGGGACGGGGAAGACCAGCAACAGCTTTCAGGGCTGCCACCTTCCGTGTGGGACAAGGAGCCGGTCGTGTGCCTTTCTGGAAACAGGCCCTGCCGAGGAAGAGAGCCATGAGATGTTCCTCCTCTGGGCAAGTCCCGGTCCTGAATCCTGTTGTGCCTGTGAATAGGCTGCAGGGGGACGGTGAAGACCAGCAACAGCTTTCAGGGCTGCCACCTTCCGTGTGGGACAAGGAGCCGGACGTGTGCCTTTTCGGAAACAGGCTCTGCCGAGGACGAGAGCCATGAGATGTTCCTCCTCTGGGCAAGCCCGGGTCCCAGATCCTGTTGTGCCTGTGAATAGGCTGCAGGGGGACGGTGAAGACCAGCAACAGGTTTCAGGGCTGCCACCTTCCGTGTGGGACAAGTAGCCGGACGTCTGCCTTTTCGGAAACAGGCCCTGTCGAGGGTGAGAGCCATGAGATGTTCCTCCTCTGGGCAAACCCGGGTCCCAGAACCTGTTGTGCCTGTGAATAGGCTGCAGGGGGACGGTGAATACCAGCAACAGCTTTCAGGGCTGCCACCTTCCGTGTGGGACAAGGAGCCGGACGTGTGCCTTTTCGGAAACAGGCTCTGCCGAGGACCAGAGCCATGAGATGTTCCTCCTCTGGGCAAGCCCGGGTCCCAGATCCTGTTGTGCCTGTGAATAGGCTGCAGGGGGACGGTGAAGACCAGCAACAGCTTTCATGGCTGCCACCTTCCGTGTGGGAGAAGGAGCCGGATGTGTGCCTTTCTGGAAACAGGCCCTGCCGAGGACGAGAGCCATGAGATGTTCCTCCTCTGGGCAAGCCCGGGTCCCAGATCCTGTTGTGCCTGTGAATAGGCTGCAGGGGGACGGTGAAGACCAGCAACAGCTTTCAGGGCTGCCACCTTCCGTGTGGGACAAGGAGCCGGACGTGTGCCTTTTCGGAATCAGGCTCTGCCGAGGGCGAGAGCCATGAGATGTTCCTCCTCTGGGCAAGCCCGGGTCCCAGATCCTGTTGTGCCTGTGAATAGGCTGCAGGGGGACGGGGAAGACCAGCAACAGCTTTCAGGGCTGCCACCTTCCGTGTTGGACAATGAGCCGGACGTGTGCCTTTCTGTAAACAGGCCGTGCCGGGGACGAGAGCCATGAGATGTTCCTCCTCTGGGCAAGCCCGGGTCCCAGATCCTGTTGTGCCTGTGAATAGGCTGCAGGGGGACGGTGAAGACCAGCAACAGCTTTCAGGGCTGCCACCTTCCGTGTGGGACAAGGAGCCGGACGTGTGCCTTTTCGGAAACAGGCTCTGCCGAGGACCAGAGCCATGAGATGTTCCTCCTCTGGGCAAGCCCGGGTCCCAGATCCTGTTGTGCCTGTGAATAGGCTGCAGGGGGACGGTGAAGACCAGCAACAGCTTTCAGGGCTGCCACCTTCCGTGTGGGCCAAGGAGCCGGACGTGTGCCGTCTCGGAAACAGGCTCTGCCGAGGACGAGAGCCATGAGATGTTCCTCCTCTGGGCAAGCCCGGGTCCCAGATCCTGTTGTGCCTGTGAATAGGCTGCAGGGGGACGGTGAAGACCAGCAACAGCTTTCAGGGCTGCCACCTTCCGTGTGGGCCAAGGAGCCGGACGTGTGCCGTGTCGGAAACAGGCTCTGCCGAGGACGAGAGCCATGAGATGTTCCTCCTCTGGGCAAGCCCGGGTCCCAGATCCTGTTGTGCCTGTGAATAGGCTGCAGGGGGACGGTGAAGACCAGCAACAGCTTTCAGGGCTGCCACCTTCCGTGTGGGACAAGGAGCCGGTCGTGTGCCTTTTTGGAAACAGGCTCTGCCGAGGACGAGAGCCATGAGATGTTCCTCCTCTGGGCAAGCCCGGGTCCCAGATCCTGTTGTGCCTGTGAATAGGCTGCAGGGGGACGGGGAAGACCAGCAACAGCTTTCAGGTCTGCCACCTTCCGTGTGGGACAAGGAGCCGGATGTGTGCCTTTTCGAAAACAGGCCATGCCGAGGGTGAGAGCCATGAGATGTTCCTCTTCTGGGCAAACCCGGGTCCCAGAACCTGTTGTGCCTGTGAATAGGCTGCAGGGGGACGGTGAAGACCAGCAACAGCTTTCAGGGCTGCCACCTTCCGTGTGGGACAAGGAGCCGGATGTGTGCCTTTTCTGAAACAGGCTCTGCCGAGGACGAGAGCCATGAGATGTTCCTCCTCTGGGTAAGCCCGGGTCCCAGATCCTGTTGTGCCTGTGAATAGGCTGCAGGGGAACGGTGAAGAGCAGCAACAGCTTTCACGGCTGCCACCTTCTGTGTGGGACAAGGATCCGGACATGTGCCTTTTTGGAAACAGGCCGTGCCGGGGACGAGAGCTGTGAGATGTTCCTCCTCTGGGCAAGCCCGGGTCCCAGATCCTGTTGTGCCTGTGAATAGGCTGCAGGGGGACGGTGAAGACCAGCAACAAGCTTTCAGGGCTGCCACCTTCCGTGTGGGACAAGGAGCCGGACGTCTGCCTTTCTGGAAACAGGCCCTGTCGAGGACGAGAGCCATGAGATGTTCCTCCTCTGGGCAAGCCCGGGTCCCAGATCCTGTTGTGCCTGTGAATAGGCTGCAGGGGGACGGTGAAGACCAGCAACAGCTTTCAGGGCTGCCACCTTCCGTGTGGGACAAGGAGCCGGACGTGTGCCTTTTCGGAAACAGGCTCTGCCGAGGACGAGAGCCATGAGATGTTCCTCCTCTGGGCAAGCCCGGGTCCCAGATCCTGTTGTGCCTGTGAATAGGCTGCAGGGGGACGGTGAAGACCAGCAACAGCTTTCAGGGCTGCCACCTTCCGTGTGGGACAAGGAGCCGGACGTGTGCCTTTTCGGAAACAGGCCATGCCGAGGGTGAGAGCCATGAGATGTTCCTCCTCTGGGCAAACCCGTGTCCCAGAACCTGTTGTGCCTGTGAATAGGCTGCAGGGGGACGGTGAAGACCAGCAACAGGTTTCAGGGCTGCCACCTTCGGTGTGGGACAAGGAGCCGGATGTGTGCCTTTTCGGAAACAGGCTCTGCCGAGGACGACAGCCATGAGATGTTCCTCCTCTGGGCAAGCCCGGGTCCCAGATCCTCTTGTGCCTGTGTATAGGCTGCAGGGGGACGGTGAAGACCAGCAACAGCTTTCAGGGCTGCCACCTTCCGTGTGGGACAAGGAGCCGGATGTGTGCCTTTTCGGAAACAGGCTCGGACGATGAAGAGAGCCATGAGATGTTCCTCCTCTGGGCAAGCCCCGGTCCTGAATCCTGTTGTGCCTGTGAATAGGCTGCAGGGGGACGGTGAAGACCAGCAACAGCTTTCAGGGCTGCCACCTTCCGTTTGGGACAAGGAGCCGGACGCGTCTTTCTGGATACAGGCCGTGCCGAGGACGAGAGCCATGAGATGTTCCTCCTCTGGGCAAGCCCGGGTCCCAGATCCTGTTGTGCCTGTGAATAGGCTGCAGGGGGACGGTGAAGACCAGCAACAGCTTTCATGGCAGCCACCTTCCGTTTGGGACAAGGAGCCAGACGTGTGCCTTCTCGGAAACAGGATCTGCCGAGGACGAGAGCCATGAGATGTTCCTCCTCTGGGCAAGCCCGGGTCCCAGATCCTGTTGTGCCTGTGAATAGGCTGCAGGGGGACGGTGAAGACAAGCAACAGCTTTCAGGGCTGCCACCTTCCGTGTGGGACAAGGAGCCGGACGTGTGCCTTTTCGGAAACAGGCCATGCCGAGGACGAGAGCCATGAGATGTTCCTCCTCTGGGCAAGCCCGGGTCCCAGATCCTGTTGTGCCTGTGAATAGGCTGCAGGGGGACGGTGAAGAGCAGCAACAGCTTTCACGGCTGCCACCTTCCGTGTAGGACAAGGAGCCGGACGTCTGCCTTTCTGGAAACAGGCCCTGTCGAGGACGAGAGCCATGAGATGTTCCTCCTCTGGGCAAGCCCGGGTCCCAGATCCTGTTGTGCCTGTGAATAGGCTGCAGGGGGACGGTGAAGACCAGCAACAGCTTTCAGGGCTGCCACCTTCCGTGTGGGACAAGGAGCCGGACGTGTGCCTTTTCGGAAACAGGCCATGCCGAGGGTGAGAGCCATGAGATGTTCCTCCTCTGGGCAAACCCGGGTCCCAGAACCTGTTGTGCCTGTGAATAGGCTGCAGGGGGACGGTGAAGACCAGCAACAGCTTTCAGGGCTGCCACCTTCCGTGTGGGACAAGGAGCCGGATGTGTGCCTTTTCGGAAACAGGCTCTGCCGAGGACGAGAGCCATGAGATGTTCCTCCTCTGGGCAAGCCCGGGTCCCAGATCCTGTTGTGCCTGTGAATAGGCTGCAGGGGACGGTGAAGAGCAGCAACAGCTTTCACGGCTGCCACCTTCTGTGTGGGACAAGGAGCCGGACATGTGCCTTTCTGGAAACAGGCCGTGCCGGGGACGAGAGCTGTGAGATGTTCCTCCTCTGGGCAAGCCCGGGTCCCAGATCCTGTTGTGCCTGTGAATAGGCTGCAGGGGGACGGTGAAGACCAGCAACAGCTTTCAGGGCTGCCACCTTCCGTGTGGGACAAGGAGCCGGACGTCTGCCTTTCTGGAAACAGGCCCTGTCGAGGACGAGAGCCATGAGATGTTCCTCCTCTGGGCAAGCCTGGGTCCCAGATCCTGTTGTGCCTGTGAATAGGCTGCAGGGGGACGGTGAAGACCAGCAACAGCTTTCACGGCTGCCACCTTCCGTGTGGGACAAGGAGCCAGACGTGTGCCTTCTCGGAAACAGGCTCTGCCGAGACGAGAGCCATGAGATGTTCCTCCTCTGGGCAAGCCCTGGTCCCAGATCCTGTTGTGCCTGTGAATAGGCTGCAGGGGGACGGTGAAGACCAGCAACAGCTTTCAGGGCTGCCACCTTCCGTGTGGGACAAGGAGCCGGACGTCTGCCTTTCTGGAAACAGGCCCTGTCGAGGACGAGAGCCATGAGATGTTCCTCCTCTGGGCAAGCCCGGGTCCCAGATCCTGTTGTGCCTGTGAATAGGCTGCAGGGGGACGGTGAAGACCAGCAACAGCTTTCAGGGCTGCCACCTTCCGTGTGGGACAAGCAGCCGGACGTGTGACTTTCTGGAAACAGGCCGTGCCGGGGATGAGAGCCGTGAAATGTTCCTCCTCTGGGCAAGCCCGGGTCCCAGATCCTGTTGTGCCTGTGAATAGGCTGCAGGGGGACGGTGAAGACCAGCAACAGCTTTCAGGGCTGCCACCTTCCGTGTGGGACAAGTAGCCGGACGTGTGCCGTCTCGGGAACAGGCTCTGCCGAGGACGAGAGCCATGAGATGTTCCTCCTCTGGGCAAGCCCGGGTCCCAGATCCTGTTGTGCCTGTGAATAGGCTGCAGGGGGACGGTGAAGACCAGCAACAGCTTTCAGGGCTGCCACCTTCCGTGTGGGACAAGGAGCCGGACGTGTGCCTTTTTGGAAACAGGCCCTGCCGAGGACGAGAGCCATGAGATGTTCCTCCTCTGGGCAAACCCCGGTCCTGAATCCTGTTGTGCCTGTGAATAGGCTGCAGGGGGACGGTGAAGACCAGCAACAGCTTTCAGGGCTGCCACCTTCCGTTTGGGACAAGGAGCCAGACACGTCTTTCTGGATAAAGGCCGTGCCGAGGACGAGAGCCATGAGATGTTCCTCCTCTGGGCAAGCCCGGGTCCCAGATCCTGTTGTGCCTGTGAATAGGCTGCAGGGGGACGGGGAAGACCAGCAACAGCTTTCATGGCTGCCACCTTCCGTGTGGGACAAGGAGCCAGACGTGTGCCTTCTCGGAAACAGGCTCTGCCGAGGACGAGAGCCATGAGATGTTCCTCCTCTGGGCAAGCCCGGGTCCCAGATCCTGTTGTGCCTGTGAATAGGCTGCAGGGGGACGGTGAAGACCAGCAACAGCTTTCAGGGCTGCCACCTTCCGTGTGGGACAAGGAGCCGGACGTGTGCCTTCTCGGAAACAGGCTCTGCCGAGGACGAGAGCCATGAGATGTTCCTCCTCTGGGCAAGCCCGGGTCCCAGATCCTGTTGTGCCTGTGAATAGGCTGCAGGGGGACGGTGAAGACCAGCAACAGCTTTCACGGCTGCCACCTTCCGTGTGGGACAAGGAGCCGGACGTGTGCCTTTTCGGAAACAGGCCCTGCCGAGGACGAGAGCCATGAGATGTTCCTCCTCTGGGCAAGCCCGGGTCCCAGATCCTGTTGTGCCTGTGAATAGGCTGCAGGGGGACGGTGAAGACCAGCAACAGCTTTCACGGCTGCCACCTTCCGTGTGGGACAAGGAGCCGGACGTGTGCCTTTTCGGAAACAGGCTCTGCCGAGGACGAGAGCCATGAGATGTTCCTCCTCTGGGCAAGCCCGGGTCCCAGATCCTGTTGTGCCTGTGAATAGGCTGCAGGGGGACGGTGAAGACCAGCAACAGCTTTCAGGGCTGCCACCTTCCGTGTGGGACAAGGAGCCGGACGTGTGCCTTTTCGGAAACAGGCCATGACGAGGACGAGAGCCATGAGATGTTCCTCCTCTGGGCAAGCCCGGGTCCCAGATCCTGTTGTGCCTGTGAATAGGCTGCAGGGGGACGGTGAAGACCAGCAACAGCTTTCAGGGCTGCCACCTTCCGTGTGGGACAAGGAGCCGTATGTGTGCCTTTTCGGAAACAGGCTCGGACGAGGAAGAGAGCCATGAGATGTTCCTCCTCTGGGCAAGCCCCGGTCCTGAATCCTGTTGTGCCTGTGAATAGGCTGCAGGGGGACGGGGAAGACCAGCAACAGCTTTCATGGCTGCCACCTTCCGTGTAGGACAAGGAGCCGGACGTGTGCCTTCTCGGAAACAGGCTCTGCCGAGGACGAGAGCCATGAGATGTTCCTCCTCTGGGCAAGCCCGGGTCCCAGATCCTGTTGTGCCTGTGAATAGGCTGCAGGGGGACGGTGAAGACCAGCAACAGCTTTCAGGGCTGCCACCTTCCGTGTGGGACAAGGAGCCGGACGTGTGCCTTCTCGGAACCAGGCTCTGCCGAGGACGAGAGCCATGAGATGTTCCTCCTCTGGGCAAGCCCGGGTCCCAGATCCTGTTGTGCCTGTGAATAGGCTGCAGGGGGACGGTGAAGACCAGCAACAGCTTTCACGACTGCCACCTTCCGTGTGGGACAAGGAGCTGGACGTGTGCCTTTTCGGAAACAGGCCATGCCGAGGACGAGAGCCATGAGATGTTCCTCCTCTGGGCAAGCCCGGGTCCCAGATCTTGTTGTGCCTGTGAATAGGCTGCAGGGGGACGGTGAAGAGCAGCAACAGCTTTCACGGCTGCCACCTTCCGTGTGGGACAAGGAGCCGGACGTGTGCCTTTCTGGAAACAGGCCGTGACGGGGACGAGAGCCGTGAGATGTTCCTCCTCTGGGCAAGCCCGGGTCCCAGATCTTGTTGTGCCTGTGAATAGGCTGCAGGGGGACGGTGAAGACCAGCAACAGCTTTCAGGGCTGCCACCTTCCGTGTGGGACAAGGAGCCGGACGTCTGCCTTTCTGGAAACAGGCCCTGTCGAGGACGAGAGCCATGAGATGTTCCTCCTCTGGGCAAGCCCGGGTCCCAGATCTTGTTGTGCCTGTGAATAGGCTGCAGGGGGACGGTGAAGACCAGCAACAGCTTTCAGGGCTGCCACCTTCCGTGTGGGACAAGGAGCCGGACGTGTGACTTTCTGGAATCAGGCCGTGCCGGGGATGAGAGCCGTGAAATGTTCCTCCTCTGGGCAAGCCCGGGTCCCAGATCCTGTTGTGCCTGTTAATAGGCTGCAGGGGGACGGTGAAGACCAGCAACAGCTTTCAGGGCTGCCACCTTCCGTGTGGGACAAGGAGCCGGACGTGTGCCTTTTCGGAAACAGGCCATGCCGAGGACGAGAGCCATGAGATGTTCCTCCTCTGGGCAAGCCCGGGTCCCAGATCCTGTTGTGCCTGTGAATAGGCTGCAGGGGGACGGTGAAGACCAGCAACAGCTTTCAGGGCTGCCACCTTCCGTGTGGGACAAGGAGCCGGACGTGTGCCGTCTCGGAAACAGGCTCTGCCGAGGACGAGAGCCATGAGATGTTCCTCCTCTGGGCAAGCCCGGGTCCCAGATCCTGTTGTGCCTGTGAAAAGGCTGCAGGGGGACGGTGAAGACCAGCAACAGCTTTCAGGGCTGCCACCTTCCGTGTGGGACAAGGAGCCGGACGTGTGCCTTCTCGGAAACAGGCTCTGCCGAGGACGAGAGCCATGAGATGTTCCTCCTCTGGGCAAGCCCGGGTCCCAGATCCTGTTGTGCCTGTGAATAGGCTGCAGGGGGACGGTGAAGACCAGCAACAGCTTTCACGGCTGCCACCTTCCGTGTGGGACAAGGAGCCGGACGTGTGCCTTCTCGGAAACAGGCTCTGCCGAGGACGAGAGCCATGAGATGTTCCTCCTCTGGGCAAGCCCGGGTCCCAGATCCTGTTGTGCCTGTGAATAGGCTGCAGGGGGACGGTGAAGACCAGCAACAGCTTTCACGGCTGCCACCTTCCGTGTGGGACAAGGAGCCGGACGTGTGCCTTTTCGGAAACAGGCCCTGCCGAGGACGAGAGCCATGAGATGTTCCTCCTCTGGGCAAGCCCGGGTCCCAGATCCTGTTGTGCCTGTGAATAGGCTGCAGGGGGACGGTGAAGACCAGCAACAGCTTTCACGGCTGCCACCTTCCGTGTGGGACAAGGAGCCGGACGTGTGCCTTTTCGGAAACAGGCTCTGCCGAGGACGAGAGCCATGAGATGTTCCTCCTCTGGGCAAGCCCGGGTCCCAGATCCTGTTGTGCCTGTGAATAGGCTGCAGGGGGACGGTGAAGACCAGCAACAGCTTTCAGGGCTGCCACCTTCCGTGTGGGACAAGGAGCCGGACGTGTGCCTTTTCGGAAACAGGCCATGACGAGGACGAGAGCCATGAGATGTTCCTCCTCTGGGCAAGCCCGGGTCCCAGATCCTGTTGTGCCTGTGAATAGGCTGCAGGGGGACGGTGAAGACCAGCAACAGCTTTCAGGGCTGCCACCTTCCGTGTGGGACAAGGAGCCGGACGTGTGCCTTTTTGGAAACAGGCTCTGCCGAGGACGAGAGCCGTGAGATGTTCCTCCTCTGGGCAAGCCCGGGTCCCAGATCATGTTGTGCCTGTGAATAGGCTGCAGGGGGACGGTGAAGACCAGCAACAGCTTTCAGGGCTGCCACCTTCCGTGTGGGACAAGGAGCCGTATGTGTGCCTTTTCGGAAACAGGCTCGGACGAGGAAGAGAGCCATGAGATGTTCCTCCTCTGGGCAAGCCCCGGTCCTGAATCCTGTTGTGCCTGTGAATAGGCTGCAGGGGGACGGTGAAGACCAGCAACAGCTTTCAGGGCTGCCACCTTCCGTTTGAGACAAGGAGCCGGACGCGTCTTTCTGGATAAAGGCCGTGCCGAGGACGAGAGCCATGAGATGTTCCTCCTCTGGGCAAGCCCGGGTCCCAGATCCTGTTGTGCCTGTGAATAGGTTGCAGGGGGACGGGGAAGACCAGCAACAGCTTTCATGGCTGCCACCTTCCGTGTAGGACAAGGAGCCGGACGTGTGCCTTCTCGGAAACAGGCTCTGCCGAGGACGAGAGCCATGAGATGTTCCTCCTCTGGGCAAGCCCGGGTCCCAGATCCTGTTGTGCCTGTGAATAGGCTGCAGGGGGACGGTGAAGACCAGCAACAGCTTTCAGGGCTGCCACCTTCCGTGTGGGACAAGGAGCCGGACGTGTGCCTTCTCGGAACCAGGCTCTGCCGAGGACGAGAGCCATGAGATGTTCCTCCTCTGGGCAAGCCCGGGTCCCAGATCCTGTTGTGCCTGTGAATAGGCTGCAGGGGGACGGTGAAGACCAGCAACAGCTTTCACGACTGCCACCTTCCGTGTGGGACAAGGAGCTGGACGTGTGCCTTTTCGGAAACAGGCCATGCCGAGGACGAGAGCCATGAGATGTTCCTCCTCTGGGCAAGCCCGGGTCCCAGATCTTGTTGTGCCTGTGAATAGGCTGCAGGGGGACGGTGAAGAGCAGCAACAGCTTTCACGGCTGCCACCTTCCGTGTGGGACAAGGAGCCGGACGTGTGCCTTTCTGGAAACAGGCCGTGACGGGGACGAGAGCCGTGAGATGTTCCTCCTCTGGGCAAGCCCGGGTCCCAGATCTTGTTGTGCTTGTGAATAGGCTGCAGGGGGACGGTGAAGACCAGCAACAGCTTTCAGGGCTGCCACCTTCCGTGTGGGACAAGGAGCCGGACGTCTGCCTTTCTGGAAACAGGCCCTGTCGAGGACGAGAGCCATGAGATGTTCCTCCTCTGGGCAAGCCCGGGTCCCAGATCTTGTTGTGCCTGTGAATAGGCTGCAGGGGGACGGTGAAGACCAGCAACAGCTTTCAGGGCTGCCACCTTCCGTGTGGGACAAGGAGCCGGACGTGTGACTTTCTGGAATCAGGCCGTGCCGGGGATGAGAGCCGTGAAATGTTCCTCCTCTGGGCAAGCCCGGGTCCCAGATCCTGTTGTGCCTGTGAATAGGCTGCAGGGGGACGGTGAAGACCAGCAACAGCTTTCAGGGCTGCCACCTTCCGTGTGGGACAAGGAGCCGGACGTGTGCCTTTTCGGAAACAGGCCATGCCGAGGACGAGAGCCATGAGATGTTCCTCCTCTGGGCAAGCCCGGGTCCCAGATCCTGTTGTGCCTGTGAATAGGCTGCAGGGGGACGGTGAAGACCAGCAACAGCTTTCAGGGCTGCCACCTTCCGTGTGGGACAAGGAGCCGGACGTGTGCCGTCTAGGAAACAGGCTCTGCCGAGGACGAGAGCCATGAGATGTTCCTCCTCTGGGCAAGCCCGGGTCCCAGATCCTGTTGTGCCTGTGAAAAGGCTGCAGGGGGACGGTGAAGACCAGCAACAGCTTTCAGGGCTGCCACCTTCCGTGTGGGACAAGGAGCCGGACGTGTGCCTTCTCGGAAACAGGCTCTGCCGAGGACGAGAGCCATGAGATGTTCCTCCTCTGGGCAAGCCCGGGTCCCAGATCCTGTTGTGCCTGTGAATAGGCTGCAGGGGGACGGTGAAGACCAGCAACAGCTTTCACGGCTGCCACCTTCCGTGTGGGACAAGGAGCCGGACGTGTGCCTTTTCGGAAACAGGCCCTGCCGAGGACGAGAGCCATGAGATGTTCCTCCTCTGGGCAAGCCCGGGTCCCAGATCCTGTTGTGCCTGTGAATAGGCTGCAGGGGGACGGTGAAGACCAGCAACAGCTTTCACGGCTGCCACCTTCCGTGTGGGACAAGGAGCCGGACGTGTGCCTTTTCGGAAACAGGCTCTGCCGAGGACGAGAGCCATGAGATGTTCCTCCTCTGGGCAAGCCCGGGTCCCAGATCCTGTTGTGCCTGTGAATAGGCTGCAGGGGGACGGTGAAGACCAGCAACAGCTTTCAGGGCTGCCACCTTCCGTGTGGGACAAGGAGCCGGACGTGTGCCTTTTCGGAAACAGGCCATGACGAGGACGAGAGCCATGAGATGTTCCTCCTCTGGGCAAGCCCGGGTCCCAGATCCTGTTGTGCCTGTGAATAGGCTGCAGGGGGACGGTGAAGACCAGCAACAGCTTTCAGGGCTGCCACCTTCCGTGTGGGACAAGGAGCCGGACGTGTGCCTTTTTGGAAACAGGCTCTGCCGAGGACGAGAGCCGTGAGATGTTCCTCCTCTGGGCAAGCCCGGGTCCCAGATCATGTTGTGCCTGTGAATAGGCTGCAGGGGGACGGTGAAGACCAGCAACAGCTTTCAGGGCTGCCACCTTCCGTGTGGGACAAGGAGCCGTATGTGTGCCTTTTCGGAAACAGGCTCGGACGAGGAAGAGAGCCATGAGATGTTCCTCCTCTGGGCAAGCCCCGGTCCTGAATCCTGTTGTGCCTGTGAATAGGCTGCAGGGGGACGGTGAAGACCAGCAACAGCTTTCAGGGCTGCCACCTTCCGTTTGAGACAAGGAGCCGGACGCGTCTTTCTGGATAAAGGCCGTGCCGAGGACGAGAGCCATGAGATGTTCCTCCTCTGGGCAAGCCCGGGTCCCAGATCCTGTTGTACCTGTGAATAGGTTGCAGGGGGACGGGGAAGACCAGCAACAGCTTTCATGGCTGCCACCTTCCGTGTAGGACAAGGAGCCGGACGTGTGCCTTCTCGGAAACAGGCTCTGCCGAGGACGAGAGCCATGAGATGTTCCTCCTCTGGGCAAGCCCGGGTCCCAGATCCTGTTGTGCCTGTGAATAGGCTGCAGGGGGACGGTGAAGACCAGCAACAGCTTTCAGGGCTGCCACCTTCCGTGTGGGACAAGGAGCCGGACGTGTGCCTTCTCGGAACCAGGCTCTGCCGAGGACGAGAGCCATGAGATGTTCCTCCTCTGGGCAAGCCCGGGTCCCAGATCCTGTTGTGCCTGTGAATAGGCTGCAGGGGGACGGTGAAGACCAGCAACAGCTTTCACGACTGCCACCTTCCGTGTGGGACAAGGAGCTGGACGTGTGCCTTTTCGGAAACAGGCCATGCCGAGGACGAGAGCCATGAGATGTTCCTCCTCTGGGCAAGCCCGGGTCCCAGATCTTGTTGTGCCTGTGAATAGGCTGCAGGGGGACGGTGAAGACCAGCAACAGCTTTCAGGGCTGCCACCTTCCGTGTGGGACAAGGAGCCGGACGTGTGCCTTTCTGGAAACAGGCCGTGACGGGGACGAGAGCCGTGAGATGTTCCTCCTCTGGGCAAGCCCGGGTCCCAGATCTTGTTGTGCCTGTGAATAGGCTGCAGGGGGACGGTGAAGACCAGCAACAGCTTTCAGGGCTGCCACCTTCCGTGTGGGACAAGGAGCCGGACGTCTGCCTTTCTGGAAACAGGCCCTGTCGAGGACGAGAGCCATGAGATGTTCCTCCTCTGGGCAAGCCCGGGTCCCAGATCATGTTGTGCCTGTGAATAGGCTGCAGGGGGACGGTGAAGACCAGCAACAGCTTTCAGGGCTGCCACCTTCCGTGTGGGACAAGGAGCCGGACGTGTGACTTTCTGGAATCAGGCCGTGCCGGGGATGAGAGCCGTGAAATGTTCCTCCTCTGGGCAAGCCCGGGTCCCAGATCCTGTTGTGGCTGTGAATAGGCTGCAGGGGGACGGTGAAGACCAGCAACAGCTTTCAGGGCTGCCACCTTCCGTGTGGGACAAGGAGCCGGACGTGTGCCTTCTCGGAAACAGGCTCTGCCGAGGACGAGAGCCATGAGATGTTCCTCCTCTGGGCAAGCCCGGGTCCCAGATCCTGTTGTGCCTGTGAATAGGCTGCAGGGGGACGGTGAAGACCAGCAACAGCTTTCACGGCTGCCACCTTCCGTGTGGGACAAGGAGCCGGACGTGTGCCTTTTCGGAAACAGGCCCTGCCGAGGACGAGAGCCATGAGATGTTCCTCCTCTGGGCAAGCCCGGGTCCCAGATCCTGTTGTGCCTGTGAATAGGCTGCAGGGGGACGGTGAAGACCAGCAACAGCTTTCAGGGCTGCCACCTTCCGTGTGGGACAAGGAGCCGGACGTGTGCCTTTTCGGAAACAGGCCATGACGAGGACGAGAGCCATGAGATGTTCCTCCTCTGGGCAAGCCCGGGTCCCAGATCCTGTTGTGCCTGTGAATAGGCTGCAGGGGGACGGTGAAGACCAGCAACAGCTTTCAGGGCTGCCACCTTCCGTGTGGGACAAGGAGCCGGACGTGTGCCTTTTTGGAAACAGGCTCTGCCGAGGACCAGAGCCGTGAGATGTTCCTCCTCTGGGCAAGCCCGGGTCCCAGATCATGTTGTGCCTGTGAATAGGCTGCAGGGGGACGGTGAAGACCAGCAACAGCTTTCAGGGCTGCCACCTTCCGTGTGGGACAAGGAGCCGGACGTGTGCCTTTTTGGAAACAGGCTCTGCCGAGGACCAGAGCCGTGAGATGTTCCTCCTCTGGGCAAGCCCGGGTCCCAGATCATGTTGTGCCTGTGAATAGGCTGCAGGGGGACGGTGAAGACCAGCAACAGCTTTCAGGGCTGCCACCTTCCGTGTGGGACAAGGAGCCGTATGTGTGCCTTTTCGGAAACAGGCTCGGACGAGGAAGAGAGCCATGAGATGTTCCTCCTCTGGGCAAGCCCCGGTCCTGAATCCTGTTGTGCCTGTGAATAGGCTGCAGGGGGACGGTGAAGACCAGCAACAGCTTTCAGGGCTGCCACCTTCCGTTTGAGACAAGGAGCCGGACGCGTCTTTCTGGATAAAGGCCGTGCCGAGGACGAGAGCCATGAGATGTTCCTCCTCTGGGCAAGCCCGGGTCCCAGATCCTGTTGTGCCTGTGAATAGGTTGCAGGGGGACGGGGAAGACCAGCAACAGCTTTCATGGCTGCCACCTTCCGTGTGGGACAAGGAGCCGGACGTGTGCCTTCTCGGAAACAGGCTCTGCCGAGGACGAGAGCCATGAGATGTTCCTCCTCTGGGCAAGCCCGGGTCCCAGATCCTGTTGTGCCTGTGAATAGGCTGCAGGGGGACGGTGAAGACCAGCAACAGCTTTCAGGGCTGCCACCTTCCGTGTGGGACAAGGAGCCGGACGTGTGCCTTCTCGGAACCAGGCTCTGCCGAGGACGAGAGCCATGAGATGTTCCTCCTCTGGGCAAGCCCGGGTCCCAGATCCTGTTGTGCCTGTGAATAGGCTGCAGGGGGACGGTGAAGACCAGCAACAGCTTTCACGACTGCCACCTTCCGTGTGGGACAAGGAGCTGGACGTGTGCCTTTTCGGAAACAGGCCATGCCGAGGACGAGAGCCATGAGATGTTCCTCCTCTGGGCAAGCCCGGGTCCCAGATCTTGTTGTGCCTGTGAATAGGCTGCAGGGGGACGGTGAAGACCAGCAACAGCTTTCAGGGCTGCCACCTTCCGTGTGGGACAAGGAGCCGGACGTCTGCCTTTCTGGAAACAGGCCCTGTCGAGGACGAGAGCCATGAGATGTTCCTCCTCTGGGCAAGCCCGGGTCCCAGATCTTGTTGTGCCTGTGAATAGGCTGCAGGGGGACGGTGAAGACCAGCAACAGCTTTCAGGGCTGCCACCTTCCGTGTGGGAGAAGGAGCCGGACGTGTGACTTTCTGGAAACAGGCCGTGCCGGGGATGAGAGACGTGAAATGTTCCTCCTCTGGGCAAGCCCGGGTCCCAGATCCTGTTGTGCCTGTGAATAGGCTGCAGGGGGACGGTGAAGACCAGCAACAGCTTTCAGGGCTGCCACCTTCCGTGTGGGACAAGGAGCCGGACGTGTGCCTTTTTGGAAACAGGCCATGCCGAGGACGAGAGCCATGAGATGTTCCTCCTCTGGGCAAGCCCGGGTCCCAGATCCTGTTGTGCCTGTGAATAGGCTGCAGGGGGACGGTGAAGACCAGCAACAGCTTTCAGGGCTGCCACCTTCCGTGTGGGACAAGGAGCCGGACGTGTGCCTTTTTGGAAACAGGCTCTGCCGAGGACGAGAGCCATGAGATGTTCCTCCTCTGGGCAAGCCCGGGTCCCAGATCCTGTTGTGCCTGTGAATAGGCTGCAGGGGGACGGTGAAGACCAGCAACAGCTTTCAGGGCTGCCACCTTCCGTGTGGGACAAGGAGCCGGACGTGTGCCTTTTCGGAAACAGGCCATGCCGAGGACGAGAGCCATGAGATGTTCCTCCTCTGGGCAAGCCCGGGTCCCAGATCCTGTTGTGCCTGTGAATAGGCTGCAGGGGGACGGTGAAGATCAGCAACAGCTTTCAGGGCTGCCGCCTTCCGTGTGGGACAAGGAGCCGGACGTGTGCCTTTTCGGAAACAGGCTCTGCCGAGGACCAGAGCCATGAGATGTTCCTCCTCTGGGCAAGCCCGGGTCCCAGATCCTGTTGTGCCTGTGAATAGGCTGCAGGGGGACGGGGAAGACCAGCAACAGCTTTCATGGCTGCCACCTTCCGTGTGGGACAAGGAGCCAGACGTGTGCCTTCTCGGAAACAGGCTCTGCCGAGGACGAGAGCCATGAGATGTTCCTCCTCTGGGCAAGCCCGGGTCCCAGATCCTGTTGTGCCTGTGAATAGGCTGCAGGGGGACGGTGAAGACCAGCAACAGCTTTCAGAGCTGCCACCTTCCGTGTGGGAGAAGGAGCCGGACGTGTGCCTTTTCGGAAACAGGCCATGCTGAGGACGAGAGCCATGAGATGTTCCTCCTCTGGGCAAGCCCGGGTCCCAGATCCTGTTGTGCCTGTGAATAGGCTGCAGGGGGACGGTGAAGACCAGCAACAGCTTTCAGGGCTGCCACCTTCCGTGTGGGACAAGGAGCCGTACGTGTGCCTTTTTGGAAACAGGCTCTGCCGAGGACGAGAGCCATGAGATGTTCCTCCTCTGGGCAAGCCCGGGTCCCAGATCCTGTTGTGCCTGTGAATAGGCTGCAGGGGGACGGGGAAGACCAGCAACAGCTTTCAGGGCTGCCACCTTCCGTGTGGGACAAGGAGCCAGACGTGTGCCTTCTCGGAAACAGGCTCTGCCGAGGACGAGAGCCATGAGATGTTCCTCCTCTGGGCAAGCCCGGGTCCCAGATCCTGTTGTGCCTGTGAATAGGCTGCAGGGGGACGGTGAAGACCAGCAACAGCTTTCAGGGCTGCCACCTTCCGTGTGGGACAAGGAGCCGGACGTGTGCCTTTTCGGAAACAGGCTCTGTCGAGGACGAGAGCCATGAGATGTTCCTCCTCTGGCAAAGCCCGGGTCCCAGATCCTGTTGTGCCTGTGAATAGGCTGCAGGGGGACGGTGAAGACCAGCAACAGCTTTCAGGGCTGCCACCTTCCGTGTGGGACAAGGAGCCGGACGTGTGCCTTTTCGGAAACAGGCCATGCCCAGGGTGAGAGCCATGAGATGTTCCTCCTCTGGGCAAACCCGGGTCCCAGAACCTGTTGTGCCTGTGAATAGGCTGCAGGGGGACGGTGAAGACCAGCAACAGCTTTCAGGGCTGCCACCTTCCGTGTGGGACAAGGAGCCGGATGTGTGCCTTTTCGGAAACAGGCTCTGCCGAGGACGAGAGCCATGAGATGTTCCTCCTCTGGGCAAGCCCGGGTCCCAGATCCTGTTGTGCCTGTGAATAGGCTGCAGGGGACGGTGAAGACCAGCAACAGCTTTCACGGCTGCCACCTTCTGTGTGGGACAAGGAGCCGGACATGTGCCTTTCTGGAAACAGGCCGTGCCGGGGACGAGAGGTGTGAGATGTTCCTCCTCTGGCCAAGCCCGGGTCCCAGATCCTGTTGTGCCTGTGAATAGGCTGCAGGGGGACGGTGAAGACCAGCAACAGCTTTCAGGGCTGCCACCTTCCGTGTGGGACAAGGAGCCGGACGTGTGCCTTTTTGGAAACAGGCTCTGCCGAGGACCAGAGCCATGAGATGTTCCTCCTCTGGGCAAGCCCGGGTCCCAGATCCTGTTGTGCCTGTGAATAGGCTGCAGGGGGACGGTGAAGACCACCAACAGCTTTCAGGGCTGCCACCTTCCGTGTGGGACAAGGAGCCGTTCGTGTGCCTTTCTGGAAACAGGCCCTGCCGAGGAAGAGAGCCATGAGATGTTCCTCCTCTGGGCAAGCCCGGGTCCTGAATCCTGTTGTGCCTGTGAATAGGCTGCAGGGGGACGGTGAAGACCAGCAACAGCTTTCACGGCTGCCACCTTCCGTGTGGGACAAGGAGCCGGACGTGTGCCTTTTCGGAAACAGGCTCTGCCGAGGACGAGAGCCATGAGATGTTCCTCCTCTGGGCAAGCCCGGGTCCCAGATCCTGTTGTGCCTGTGAATAGGCTGCAGGGGGACGGTGAAGACCAGCAACAGCTTTCAGGGCTGCCACCTTCCGTGTGGGACAAGGAGCCGGACGTGTGCCTTTTCGGAAACAGGCCATGCCGAGGACGAGAGCCATGAGATGTTCCTCCTCTGGGCAAGCCCGGGTCCCAGATCCTGTTGTGCCTGTGAATAGGCTGCAGGGGGACGGTGAAGACCAGCAAAAGCTTTCAGGGCTGCCACCTTCCGTGTGGGACAAGGAGCCGGACGTCTGCCTTTCTGGAAACAGGCCCTGTCGAGGACGAGAGCCATGAGATGTTCCTCCTCTGGGCAAGCCCGGGTCCCAGATCCTGTTGTGCCTGTGAATAGGCTGCAGGGGGACGGTGAAGACCAGCAACAGCTTTCAGGGCTGCCACCTTCCGTGTGGGACAAGGAGCCGGACGTGTGCCTTTTCGGAAACAGGCCATGCCGAGGGTGAGAGCCATGAGATGTTCCTCCTCTGGGCAAACCCGGGTCCCAGAACCTGTTGTGCCTGTGAATAGGCTGCAGGGGGACGGTGAAGACCAGCAACAGCTTTCAGGGCTGCCACCTTCCGTGTGGGACAAGGAGCCGGACGTGTGCCTTTTCGGAAACAGGCTCTGCCGAGGACCAGAGCCATGAGATGTTCCTCCTCTGGGCAAGCCCGGGTCCCAGATCCTGTTGTGCCTGTGAATAGGCTGCAGGGGGACGGTGAAGACCAGCAACAAGCTTTCAGGGCTGCCACCTTCCGTGTGGGACAAGGAGCCGGACGTCTGCCTTTCTGGAAACAGGCCCTGTCGAGGACGAGAGCCATGACATGTTCCTCCTCTGGGCAAGCCCGGGTCCCAGATCCTGTTGTGCCTGTGAATAGGCTGCAGGGGGACGGTGAAGACCAGCAACAGCTTTCAGGGCTGCCACCTTCCGTGTGGGACAAGGAGCCGGACGTGTGCCTTTTTGGAAACAGGCTCTGCCGAGGACCAGAGCCATGAGATGTTCCTCCTCTGGGCAAGCCCGGGTCCCAGATCCTGTTGTGCCTGTGAATAGGCTGCAGGGGGACGGGGAAGACCAGCAACAGCTTTCAGGGCTGCCACCTTCCGTGTGGGACAAGGAGCCGGTCGTGTGCCTTTCTGGAAACAGGCCCTGCCGAGGAAGAGAGCCATGAGATGTTCCTCCTCTGGGCAAGTCCCGGTCCTGAATCCTGTTGTGCCTGTGAATAGGCTGCAGGGGGACGGTGAAGACCAGCAACAGCTTTCACGGCTGCCACCTTCCGTGTGGGACAAGGAGCCGGACGTGTGCCTTTTCGGAAACAGGCTCTGCCGAGGACGAGAGCCATGAGATGTTCCTCCTCTGGGCAAGCCCGGGTCCCAGATCCTGTTGTGCCTGTGAATAGGCTGCAGGGGGACGGTGAAGACAAGCAACAGCTTTCAGGGCTGCCACCTTCCGTGTGGGACAAGGAGCCGGACGTGTGCCTTTTCGGAAACAGGCCATGCCGAGGACGAGAGCCATGAGATGTTCCTCCTCTGGGCAAGCCCGGGTCCCAGATCCTGTTGTGCCTGTGAATAGGCTGCAGGGGGACGGTGAAGCCCAGCAACAGGTTTCAGGGCTGCCACCTTCCGTGTGGGACAAGTAGCCGGACGTCTGCCTTTTCGGAAACAGGCCCTGTCGAGGGTGAGAGCCATGAGATGTTCCTCCTCTGGGCAAACCCGGGTCCCAGAACCTGTTGTGCCTGTGAATAGGCTGCAGGGGGACGGTGAATACCAGCAACAGCTTTCAGGGCTGCCACCTTCCGTGTGGGACAAGGAGCCGGACGTGTGCCTTTTCGGAAACAGGCTCTGCCGAGGACCAGAGCCATGAGATGTTCCTCCTCTGGGCAAGCCCGGGTCCCAGATCCTGTTGTGCCTGTGAATAGGCTGCAGGGGGACGGTGAAGACCAGCAACAGCTTTCATGGCTGCCACCTTCCGTGTGGGAGAAGGAGCCGGATGTGTGCCTTTCTGGAAACAGGCCCTGCCGAGGACGAGAGCCATGAGATGTTCCTCCTCTGGGCAAGCCCGGGTCCCAGATCCTGTTGTCCCTGTGAATAGGCTGCAGGGGGACGGTGAAGACCAGCAACAGCTTTCAGGGCTGCCACCTTCCGTGTGGGACAAGGAGCCGGACGTGTGCCTTTTCGGAATCAGGCTCTGCCGAGGACGAGAGCCATGAGATGTTCCTCCTCTGGGCAAGCCCGGGTCCCAGATCCTGTTGTGCCAGTGAATAGGCTGCAGGGGGACGGGGAAGACCAGCAACAGCTTTAAGGGCTGCCACCTTCCGTGTGGGACAAGGAGCCGAACGGGTGCCTTTCTGTAAACAGGCCGTGCCGGGGACGAGAGCCATGAGATGTTCCTCCTCTGGGCAAGCCCGGGTCCCAGATCCTGTTGTGCCTGTGAATAGGCTGCAGGGGGACGGTGAAGACCAGCAACAGCTTTCAGGGCTGCCACCTTCCGTGTGGGACAAGGAGCCGGACGTGTGCCTTTTCGGAAACAGGCCCTGCCGAGGACGAGAGCCATGAGATGTTCCTCCTCTGGGCAAGCCCGGGTCCCAGATCCTGTTGTGCCTGTGAATAGGCTGCAGGGGGACGGTGAAGACCAGCAACAGCTTTCAGGGCTGCCACCTTCCGTGTGGGACAAGGAGCCGGACGTGTGCCTTTTCGGAAACAGGCTCTGCCGAGGACCAGAGCCATGAGATGTTCCTCCTCTGGGCAAGCCCGGGTCCCAGATCCTGTTGTGCCTGTGAATAGGCTGCAGGGGGACGGTGAAGACCAGCAACAGCTTTCATGGCTGCCACCTTCCGTGTGGGAGAAGGAGCCGGATGTGTGCCTTTCTGGAAACAGGCCCTGCCGAGGACGAGAGCCATGAGATGTTCCTCCTCTGGGCAAGCCCGGGTCCCAGATCCTGTTGTGCCTGTGAATAGGCTGCAGGGGGACGGTGAAGACCAGCAACAGCTTTCAGGGCTGCCACCTTCCGTGTGGGACAAGGAGCCGGACGTGTGCCTTTTCGGAAACAGGCCCTGCCGAGGACGAGAGCCATGAGATGTTCCTCCTCTGGGCAAGCCCGGGTCCCAGATCCTGTTGTGCCTGTGAATAGGCTGCAGGGGGACGGTGAAGACCAGCAACAGCTTTCAGGGCTGCCACCTTCCGTGTGGGACAAGGAGCCTGACGTGTGCCATCTCGGAAACAGGCTCTGCCGAGGACGAGAGCCATGAGATGTTCCTCCTCTGGGCAAGCCCGGGTCCCAGATCCTGTTGTGCCTGTGAATAGGCTGCAGGGGGACGGTGAAGACCAGCAACAGCTTTCAGGGCTGCCACCTTCCGTGTGGGACAAGGAGCCGGTCGTGTGCCTTTCTGGAAACAGGCCCTGCCGAGGACGAGAGCCATGAGATGTTCCTCCTCTGGGCAAGCCCGGGTCCCAGATCCTGTTGTCCCTGTGAATAGGCTGCAGGGGGACGGTGAAGACCAGCAACAGCTTTCAGGGCTGCCACCTTCCGTGTGGGACAAGGAGCCGGACGTGTGCCTTTTCGGAATCAGGCTCTGCCGAGGACGAGAGCCATGAGATGTTCCTCCTCTGGGCAAGCCCGGGTCCCAGATCCTGTTGTGCCTGTGAATAGGCTGCAGGGGGACGGGGAAGACCAGCAACAGCTTTCAGGGCTGCCACCTTCCGTGTGGGACAAGGAGCCGAACGGGTGCCTTTCTGTAAACAGGCCGTGCCGGGGACGAGAGCCATGAGATGTTCCTCCTCTGGGCAAGCCCGGGTCCCAGATCCTGTTGTGCCTGTGAATAGGCTGCAGGGGGACGGTGAAGACCAGCAACAGCTTTCAGGGCTGCCACCTTCCGTGTGGGACAAGGAGCCGGACGTGTGCCTTTTCGGAAACAGGCCCTGCCGAGGACGAGAGCCATGAGATGTTCCTCCTCTGGGAAAGCCCGGGTCTCAGATCCTGTTGTGCCTGTGAATAGGCTGCAGGGGGACGGTGAAGACCAGCAACAGCTTTCAGGGCTGCCACCTTCCGTGTGGGACAAGGAGCCGGACGTGTGCCTTTTTGGAAACAGGCTCTGCCGAGGACGAGAGCCATGAGATGTTCCTCCTCTGGGCAAGCCCGGGTCCCAGATCCTGTTGTGCCTGTGAATAGGCTGCAGGGGGACGGTGAAGACCAGCAACAGCTTTCAGGGCTGCCACCTTCCGTGTGGGACAAGGAGCCGGACGTGTGCCTTTTCGGAAACAGGCTCTGCCGAGGACCAGAGCCATGAGATGTTCCTCCTCTGGGCAAGCCCGGGTCCCAGATCCTGTTGTGCCTGTGAATAGGCTGCAGGGGGACGGTGAAGACCAGCAACAGCTTTCATGGCTGCCACCTTCCGTGTGGGAGAAGGAGCCGGATGTGTGCCTTTCTGGAAACAGGCCCTGCCGAGGACGAGAGCCATGAGATGTTCCTCCTCTGGGCAAGCCCGGGTCCCAGATCCTGTTGTGCCTGTGAATAGGCTGCAGGGGGACGGTGAAGACCAGCAACAGCTTTCAGGGCTGCCACCTTCCGTGTGGGACAAGGAGCCGGACGTGTGCCTTTTCGGAAACAGGCCCTGCCGAGGATGAGAGCCATGAGATGTTCCTCCTCTGGGCAAGCCCGGGTCCCAGATCCTGTTGTGCCTGTGAATAGGCTGCAGGGGGACGGTGAAGACCAGCAACAGCTTTCAGGGCTGCCACCTTCCGTGTGGGCCAAGGAGCCGGACGTGTGCCGTCTCGGAAACAGGCTCTGCCGAGGACGAGAGCCATGAGATGTTCCTCCTCTGGGCAAGCCCGGGTCCCAGATCCTGTTGTGCCTGTGAATAGGCTGCAGGGGGACGGTGAAGACCAGCAACAGCTTTCAGGGCTGCCACCTTCCGTGTGGGACAAGGAGCCGGTCGTGTGCCTTTTTGGAAACAGGCTCTGCCGAGGACGAGAGCCATGAGATGTTCCTCCTCTGGGCAAGCCCGGGTCCCAGATCCTGTTGTGCCTGTGAATAGGCTGCAGGGGGACGGGGAAGACCAGCAACAGCTTTCAGGTCTGCCACCTTCCGTGTGGGACAAGGAGCCGGATGTGTGCCTTTTCGAAAACAGGCCATGCCGAGGGTGAGAGCCATGAGATGTTCCTCTTCTGGGCAAACCCGGGTCCCAGAACCTGTTGTGCCTGTGAATAGGCTGCAGGGGGACGGTGAAGACCAGCAACAGCTTTCAGGGCTGCCACCTTCCGTGTGGGACAAGGAGCCGGATGTGTGCCTTTTCTGAAACAGGCTCTGCCGAGGATGAGAGCCATGAGATGTTCCTCCTCTGGGTAAGCCCGGGTCCCAGATCCTGTTGTGCCTGTGAATAGGCTGCAGGGGAACGGTGAAGAGCAGCAACAGCTTTCACGGCTGCCACCTTCTGTGTGGGACAAGGATCCGGACATGTGCCTTTTTGGAAACAGGCCGTGCCGGGGACGAGAGCTGTGAGATGTTCCTCCTCTGGGCAAGCCCGGGTCCCAGATCCTGTTGTGCCTGTGAATAGGCTGCAGGGGGACGGTGAAGACCAGCAACAAGCTTTCAGGGCTGCCACCTTCCGTGTGGGACAAGGAGCCGGACGTCTGCCTTTCTGGAAACAGGCCCTGTCGAGGACGAGAGCCATGAGATGTTCCTCCTCTGGGCAAGCCCGGGTCCCAGATCCTGTTGTGCCTGTGAATAGGCTGCAGGGGGACGGTGAAGACCAGCAACAGCTTTCAGGGCTGCCACCTTCCGTGTGGGACAAGGAGCCGGACGTGTGCCTTTTCGGAAACAGGCTCTGCCGAGGACGAGAGCCATGAGATGTTCCTCCTCTGGGCAAGCCCGGGTCCCAGATCCTGTTGTGCCTGTGAATAGGCTGCAGGGGGACGGTGAAGACCAGCAACAGCTTTCAGGTCTGCCACCTTCCGTGTGGGACAAGGAGCCGGACGTGTGCCTTTTCGGAAACAGGCCATGCCGAGGGTGAGAGCCATGAGATGTTCCTCCTCTGGGCAAACCCGTGTCCCAGAACCTGTTGTGCCTGTGAATAGGCTGCAGGGGGACGGTGAAGACCAGCAACAGGTTTCAGGGCTGCCACCTTCCGTGTGGGACAAGGAGCCGGATGTGTGCCTTTTCGGAAACAGGCTCGGACGATGAAGAGAGCCATGAGATGTTCCTCCTCTGGGCAAGCCCCGGTCCTGAATCCTGTTGTGCCTGTGAATAGGCTGCAGGGGGACGGTGAAGACCAGCAACAGCTTTCAGGGCTGCCACCTTCCGTTTGGGACAAGGAGCCGGACGCGTCTTTCTGGATACAGGCCGTGCCGAGGACGAGAGCCATGAGATGTTCCTCCTCTGGGCAAGCCCGGGTCCCAGATCCTGTTGTGCCTGTGAATAGGCTGCAGGGGGACGGTGAAGACCAGCAACAGCTTTCATGGCAGCCACCTTCCGTTTGGGACAAGGAGCCAGACGTGTGCCTTCTCGGAAACAGGATCTGCCGAGGACGAGAGCCATGAGATGTTCCTCCTCTGGGCAAGCCCGGGTCCCAGATCCTGTTGTGCCTGTGAATAGGCTGCAGGGGGACGGTGAAGACAAGCAACAGCTTTCAGGGCTGCCACCTTCCGTGTGGGACAAGGAGCCGGACGTGTGCCTTTTCGGAAACAGGCCATGCCGAGGACGAGAGCCATGAGATGTTCCTCCTCTGGGCAAGCCCGGGTCCCAGATCCTGTTGTGCCTGTGAATAGGCTGCAGGGGGACGGTGAAGAGCAGCAACAGCTTTCACGGCTGCCACCTTCCGTGTAGGACAAGGAGCCGGACGTGTGCCTTTCTGGAAACAGGCCGTGCCGGGGACGAGAGCTGTGAGATGTTCCTCCTCTGGGCAAGCCCGGGTCCCAGATCCTGTTGTGCCTGTGAATAGGCTGCAGGGGGACGGTGAAGACCAGCAACAGCTTTCAGGGCTGCCACCTTCCGTGTGGGACAAGGAGCCGGACGTCTGCCTTTCTGGAAACAGGCCCTGTCGAGGACGAGAGCCATGAGATGTTCCTCCTCTGGGCAAGCCCGGGTCCCAGATCCTGTTGTGCCTGTGAATAGGCTGCAGGGGGACGGTGAAGACCAGCAACAGCTTTCAGGGCTGCCACCTTCCGTGTGGGACAAGGAGCCGGACGTGTGCCTTTTCGGAAACAGGCCATGCCGAGGGTGAGAGCCATGAGATGTTCCTCCTCTGGGCAAACCCGGGTCCCAGAACCTGTTGTGCCTGTGAATAGGCTGCAGGGGGACGGTGAAGACCAGCAACAGCTTTCAGGGCTGCCACCTTCCGTGTGGGACAAGGAGCCGGATGTATGCCTTTTCGGAAACAGGCTCTGCCGAGGACGAGAGCCATGAGATGTTCCTCCTCTGGGCAAGCCCGGGTCCCAGATCCTGTTGTGCCTGTGAATAGGCTGCAGGGGACGGTGAAGAGCAGCAACAGCTTTCACGGCTGCCACCTTCTGTGTGGGACAAGGAGCCGGACATGTGCCTTTCTGGAAACAGGCCGTGCCGGGGACGAGAGCTGTGAGATGTTCCTCCTGTGGGCAAGCCCGGGTCCCAGATCCTGTTGTGCCTGTGAATAGGCTGCAGGGGGACGGTGAAGACCAGCAACAGCTTTCAGGGCTGCCACCTTCCGTGTGGGACAAGGAGCCGGACGTCTGCCTTTCTGGAAACAGGCCCTGTCGAGGACGAGAGCCATGAGATGTTCCTCCTCTGGGCAAGCCCGGGTCCCAGATCCTGTTGTGCCTGTGAATAGGCTGCAGGGGGACGGTGAAGACCAGCAACAGCTTTCAGGGCTGCCACCTTCCGTGTGGGACAAGGAGCCGGACGTGTGCCTTTTCGGAAACAGGCCATGCCGAGGGTGAGAGCCATGAGATGTTCCTCCTCTGGGCAAACCCGGGTCCCAGAACCTGTTGTGCCTGTGAATAGGCTGCAGGGGGACGGTGAAGACCAGCAACAGCTTTCAGGGCTGCCACCTTCCGTGTGGGACAAGGAGCCGGATGTGTGCCTTTTCGGAAACAGGCTCTGCCGAGGACGAGAGCCATGAGATGTTCCTCCTCTGGGCAAGCCCGGGTCCCAGATCCTGTTGTGCCTGTGAATAGGCTGCAGGGGACGGTGAAGAGCAGCAACAGCTTTCACGGCTGCCACCTTCTGTGTGGGACAAGGAGCCGGACATGTGCCTTTCTGGAAACAGGCCGTGCCGGGGACGAGAGCTGTGAGATGTTCCTCCTCTGGCCAAGCCCGGGACCCAGATCCTGTTGTGCCTGTGAATAGGCTGCAGGGGGACGGTGAAGACCAGCAACAAGCTTTCAGGGCTGCCACCTTCCGTGTGGGACAAGGAGCCGGACGTCTGCCTTTCTGGAAACAGGCCCTGTCGAGGACGAGAGCCATGAGATGTTCCTCCTCTGGGCAAGCCCGGGTCCCAGATCCTGTTGTGCCTGTGAATAGGCTGCAGGGGGACGGTGAAGACCAGCAACAGCTTTCAGGGCTGCCACCTTCCGTGTGGGACAAGGAGCCGGACGTGTGCCTTTTTGGAAACAGGCTCTGCCGAGGACGAGAGCCATGAGATGTTCCTCCTCTGGGCAAGCCCGGGTCCCAGATCCTGTTGTGCCTGTGAATAGGCTGCAGGGGGACGGGGAAGACCAGCAACAGCTTTCAGGGCTGCCACCTTCCGTGTGGGACAAGGAGCCAGACGTGTGCCTTCTCGGAAACAGGCTCTGCCGAGGACGAGAGCCATGAGATGTTCCTCCTCTGGGCAAGCCCGGGTCCCAGATCCTGTTGTGCCTGTGAATAGGCTGCAGGGGGACGGTGAAGACCAGCAACAGCTTTCAGGGCTGCCACCTTCCGTGTGGGACAAGGAGCCGGACGTGTGCCTTTTCGGAAACAGGCTCTGTCGAGGACGAGAGCCATGAGATGTTCCTCCTCTGGCAAAGCCCGGGTCCCAGATCCTGTTGTGCCTGTGAATAGGCTGCAGGGGGACGGTGAAGACCAGCAACAGCTTTCAGGGCTGCCACCTTCCGTGTGGGACAAGGAGCCGGACGTGTGCCTTTTCGGAAACAGGCCATGCCCAGGGTGAGAGCCATGAGATGTTCCTCCTCTGGGCAAACCCGGGTCCCAGAACCTGTTGTGCCTGTGAATAGGCTGCAGGGGGACGGTGAAGACCAGCAACAGCTTTCAGGGCTGCCACCTTCCGTGTGGGACAAGGAGCCGGATGTGTGCCTTTTCGGAAACAGGCTCTGCCGAGGACGAGAGCCATGAGATGTTCCTCCTCTGGGCAAGCCCGGGTCCCAGATCCTGTTGTGCCTGTGAATAGGCTGCAGGGGACGGTGAAGACCAGCAACAGCTTTCACGGCTGCCACCTTCTGTGTGGGACAAGGAGCCGGACATGTGCCTTTCTGGAAACAGGCCGTGCCGGGGACGAGAGGTGTGAGATGTTCCTCCTCTGGCCAAGCCCGGGTCCCAGATCCTGTTGTGCCTGTGAATAGGCTGCAGGGGGACGGTGAAGACCAGCAACAGCTTTCAGGGCTGCCACCTTCCGTGTGGGACAAGGAGCCGGACGTGTGCCTTTTTGGAAACAGGCTCTGCCGAGGACCAGAGCCATGAGATGTTCCTCCTCTGGGCAAGCCCGGGTCCCAGATCCTGTTGTGCCTGTGAATAGGCTGCAGGGGGACGGTGAAGACCACCAACAGCTTTCAGGGCTGCCACCTTCCGTGTGGGACAAGGAGCCGTTCGTGTGCCTTTCTGGAAACAGGCCCTGCCGAGGAAGAGAGCCATGAGATGTTCCTCCTCTGGGCAAGCCCCGGTCCTGAATCCTGTTGTGCCTGTGAATAGGCTGCAGGGGGACGGTGAAGACCAGCAACAGCTTTCACGGCTGCCACCTTCCGTGTGGGACAAGGAGCCGGACGTGTGCCTTTTCGGAAACAGGCTCTGCCGAGGACGAGAGCCATGAGATGTTCCTCCTCTGGGCAAGCCCGGGTCCCAGATCCTGTTGTGCCTGTGAATAGGCTGCAGGGGGACGGTGAAGACCAGCAACAGCTTTCAGGGCTGCCACCTTCCGTGTGGGACAAGGAGCCGGACGTGTGCCTTTTCGGAAACAGGCCATGCCGAGGACGAGAGCCATGAGATGTTCCTCCTCTGGGCAAGCCCGGGTCCCAGATCCTGTTGTGCCTGTGAATAGGCTGCAGGGGGACGGTGAAGACCAGCAAAAGCTTTCAGGGCTGCCACCTTCCGTGTGGGACAAGGAGCCGGACGTCTGCCTTTCTGGAAACAGGCCCTGTCGAGGACGAGAGCCATGAGATGTTCCTCCTCTGGGCAAGCCCGGGTCCCAGATCCTGTTGTGCCTGTGAATAGGCTGCAGGGGGACGGTGAAGACCAGCAACAGCTTTCAGGGCTGCCACCTTCCGTGTGGGACAAGGAGCCGGACGTGTGCCTTTTCGGAAACAGGCCATGCCGAGGGTGAGAGCCATGAGATGTTCCTCCTCTGGGCAAACCCGGGTCCCAGAACCTGTTGTGCCTGTGAATAGGCTGCAGGGGGACGGTGAAGACCAGCAACAGCTTTCAGGGCTGCCACCTTCCGTGTGGGACAAGGAGCCGGACGTGTGCCTTTTCGGAAACAGGCTCTGCCGAGGACCAGAGCCATGAGATGTTCCTCCTCTGGGCAAGCCCGGGTCCCAGATCCTGTTGTGCCTGTGAATAGGCTGCAGGGGGACGGTGAAGACCAGCAACAAGCTTTCAGGGCTGCCACCTTCCGTGTGGGACAAGGAGCCGGACGTGTGCCTTTCTGGAAACAGGCCCTGTCGAGGACGAGAGCCATGACATGTTCCTCCTCTGGGCAAGCCCGGGTCCCAGATCCTGTTGTGCCTGTGAATAGGCTGCAGGGGGACGGTGAAGACCAGCAACAGCTTTCAGGGCTGCCACCTTCCGTGTGGGACAAGGAGCCGGACGTGTGCCTTTTTGGAAACAGGCTCTGCCGAGGACCAGAGCCATGAGATGTTCCTCCTCTGGGCAAGCCCGGGTCCCAGATCCTGTTGTGCCTGTGAATAGGCTGCAGGGGGACGGGGAAGACCAGCAACAGCTTTCAGGGCTGCCACCTTCCGTGTGGGACAAGGAGCCGGTCGTGTGCCTTTCTGGAAACATGCCCTGCCGAGGAAGAGAGCCATGAGATGTTCCTCCTCTGGGCAAGTCCCGGTCCTGAATCCTGTTGTGCCTGTGAATAGGCTGCAGGGGGACGGTGAAGACCAGCAACAGCTTTCACGGCTGCCACCTTCCGTGTGGGACAAGGAGCCGGACGTGTGCCTTTTCGGAAACAGGCTCTGCCGAGGACGAGAGCCATGAGATGTTCCTCCTCTGGGCAAGCCCGGGTCCCAGATCCTGTTGTGCCTGTGAATAGGCTGCAGGGGGACGGTGAAGACAAGCAACAGCTTTC
This sequence comes from Astur gentilis, assembly GCF_929443795.1. Taxonomy (NCBI): domain Eukaryota; kingdom Metazoa; phylum Chordata; class Aves; order Accipitriformes; family Accipitridae; genus Astur; species Astur gentilis. The sequence goes on along the minus strand of NW_026061080.1, from coordinate 815,440 downwards.
AGGGCTGCCACCTTCCGTGTGGGACAAGGAGCCGGACGTGTGCCTTTTCGGAAACAGGCCATGCCGAGGACGAGAGCCATGAGATGTTCCTCCTCTGGGCAAGCCCGGGTCCCAGATCCTGTTGTGCCTGTGAATAGGCTGCAGGGGGACGGTGAAGCCCAGCAACAGGTTTCAGGGCTGCCACCTTCCGTGTGGGACAAGTAGCCGGACGTCTGCCTTTTCGGAAACAGGCCCTGTCGAGGGTGAGAGCCATGAGATGTTCCTCCTCTGGGCAAACCCGGGTCCCAGAACCTGTTGTGCCTGTGAATAGGCTGCAGGGGGACGGTGAATACCAGCAACAGCTTTCAGGGCTGCCACCTTCCGTGTGGGACAAGGAGCCGGACGTGTGCCTTTTCGGAAACAGGCTCTGCCGAGGACCAGAGCCATGAGATGTTCCTCCTCTGGGCAAGCCCGGGTCCCAGATCCTGTTGTGCCTGTGAATAGGCTGCAGGGGGACGGTGAAGACCAGCAACAGCTTTCATGGCTGCCACCTTCCGTGTGGGAGAAGGAGCCGGATGTGTGCCTTTCTGGAAACAGGCCCTGCCGAGGACGAGAGCCATGAGATGTTCCTCCTCTGGGCAAGCCCGGGTCCCAGATCCTGTTGTACCTGTGAATAGGCTGCAGGGGGACGGTGAAGACCAGCAACAGCTTTCAGGGCTGCCACCTTCCGTGTGGGACAAGGAGCCGGACGTGTGCCTTTTCGGAATCAGGCTCTGCCGAGGACGAGAGCCATGAGATGTTCCTCCTCTGGGCAAGCCCGGGTCCCAGATCCTGTTGTGCCTGTGAATAGGCTGCAGGGGGACGGGGAAGACCAGCAACAGCTTTCAGGGCTGCCACCGTCCGTGTGGGACAAGGAGCCGGACGGGGGCCTTTCTGTAAACAGGCCGTGCCGGGGACGAGAGCCATGAGATGTTCCTCCTCTGGGCAAGCCCGGGTCCCAGATCCTGTTGTGCCTGTGAATAGGCTGCAGGGGGACGGTGAAGACCAGCAACAGCTTTCAGGGCTGCCACCTTCCGTGTGGGACAAGGAGCCGGACGTGTGCCTTTTCGGAAACAGGCCCTGCCGAGGACGAGAGCCATGAGATGTTCCTCCTCTGGGCAAGCCCGGGTCCCAGATCCTGTTGTGCCTGTGAATAGGCTGCAGGGGGACGGTGAAGACCAGCAACAGCTTTCAGGGCTGCCACCTTCCGTGTGGGACAAGGAGCCGGACGTGTGCCTTTTCGGAAACAGGCTCTGCCGAGGACCAGAGCCATGAGATGTTCCTCCTCTGGGCAAGCCCGGGTCCCAGATCCTGTTGTGCCTGTGAATAGGCTGCAGGGGGACGGTGAAGACCAGCAACAGCTTTCATGGCTGCCACCTTCCGTGTGGGAGAAGGAGCCGGATGTGTGCCTTTCTGGAAACAGGCCCTGCCGAGGACGAGAGCCATGAGATGTTCCTCCTCTGGGCAAGCCCGGGTCCCAGATCCTGTTGTGCCTGTGAATAGGCTGCAGGGGGACGGTGAAGACCAGCAACAGCTTTCAGGGCTGCCACCTTCCGTGTGGGACAAGGAGCCGGACGTGTGCCTTTTCGGAAACAGGCCCTGCCGAGGACGAGAGCCATGAGATGTTCCTCCTCTGGGCAAGCCCGGGTCCCAGATCCTGTTGTGCCTGTGAATAGGCTGCAGGGGGACGGTGAAGACCAGCAACAGCTTTCAGGGCTGCCACCTTCCGTGTGGGACAAGGAGCCTGACGTGTGCCGTCTCGGAAACAGGCTCTGCCGAGGACGAGAGCCATGAGATGTTCCTCCTCTGGGCAAGCCCGGGTCCCAGATCCTGTTGTGCCTGTGAATAGGCTGCAGGGGGACGGTGAAGACCAGCAACAGCTTTCAGGGCTGCCACCTTCCGTGTGGGACAAGGAGCCGGTCGTGTGCCTTTCTGGAAACAGGCCGTGCCGAGGACGAGAGCCATGAGATGTTCCTCCTCTGGGCAAGCCCGGGTCCCAGATCCTGTTGTCCCTGTGAATAGGCTGCAGGGGGACGGTGAAGACCAGCAACAGCTTTCAGGGCTGCCACCTTCCGTGTGGGACAAGGAGCCGGACGTGTGCCTTTTCGGAATCAGGCTCTGCCGAGGACGAGAGCCATGAGATGTTCCTCCTCTGGGCAAGCCCGGGTCCCAGATCCTGTTGTGCCTGTGAATAGGCTGCAGGGGGACGGGGAAGACCAGCAACAGCTTTCAGGGCTGCCACCTTCCGTGTGGGACAAGGAGCCGAACGGGTGCCTTTCTGTAAACAGGCCGTGCCGGGGACGAGAGCCATGAGATGTTCCTCCTCTGGGCAAGCCCGGGTCCCAGATCCTGTTGTGCCTGTGAATAGGCTGCAGGGGGACGGTGAAGACCAGCAACAGCTTTCAGGGCTGCCACCTTCCGTGTGGGACAAGGAGTCGGACGTGTGCCTTTTCGGAAACAGGCCCTGCCGAGGACGAGAGCCATGAGATGTTCCTCCTCTGGGAAAGCCCGGGTCTCAGATCCTGTTGTGCCTGTGAATAGGCTGCAGGGGGACGGTGAAGACCAGCAACAGCTTTCACGGCTGCCACCTTCCGTGTGGGACAAGGAGCCGGACGTGTGCCTTTTTGGAAACAGGCTCTGCCGAGGACGAGAGCCATGAGATGTTCCTCCTCTGGGCAAGCCCGGGTCCCAGATCCTGTTGTGCCTGTGAATAGGCTGCAGGGGGACGGTGAAGACCAGCAACAGCTTTCAGGGCTGCCACCTTCCGTGTGGGACAAGGAGCCGGACGTGTGCCTTTTCGGAAACAGGCTCTGCCGAGGACCAGAGCCATGAGATGTTCCTCCTCTGGGCAAGCCCGGGTCCCAGATCCTGTTGTGCCTGTGAATAGGCTGCAGGGGGACGGTGAAGACCAGCAACAGCTTTCATGGCTGCCACCTTCCGTGTGGGAGAAGGAGCCGGATGTGTGCCTTTCTGGAAACAGGCCCTGCCGAGGACGAGAGCCATGAGATGTTCCTCCTCTGGGCAAGCCCGGGTCCCAGATCCTGTTGTGCCTGTGAATAGGCTGCAGGGGGACGGTGAAGACCAGCAACAGCTTTCAGGGCTGCCACCTTCCGTGTGGGACAAGGAGCCGGACGTGTGCCTTTTCGGAAACAGGCCCTGCCGAGGATGAGAGCCATGAGATGTTCCTCCTCTGGGCAAGCCCGGGTCCCAGATCCTGTTGTGCCTGTGAATAGGCTGCAGGGGGACGGTGAAGACCAGCAACAGCTTTCAGGGCTGCCACCTTCCGTGTGGGCCAAGGAGCCGGACGTGTGCCGTCTCGGAAACAGGCTCTGCCGAGGACGAGAGCCATGAGATGTTCCTCCTCTGGGCAAGCCCGGGTCCCAGATCCTGTTGTGCCTGTGAATAGGCTGCAGGGGGACGGTGAAGACCAGCAACAGCTTTCAGGGCTGCCACCTTCCGTGTGGGACAAGGAGCCGGTCGTGTGCCTTTTTGGAAACAGGCTCTGCCGAGGACGAGAGCCATGAGATGTTCCTCCTCTGGGCAAGCCCGGGTCCCAGATCCTGTTGTGCCTGTGAATAGGCTGCAGGGGGACGGGGAAGACCAGCAACAGCTTTCAGGTCTGCCACCTTCCGTGTGGGACAAGGAGCCGGATGTGTGCCTTTTCGAAAACAGGCCATGCCGAGGGTGAGAGCCATGAGATGTTCCTCTTCTGGGCAAACCCGGGTCCCAGAACCTGTTGTGCCTGTGAATAGGCTGCAGGGGGACGGTGAAGACCAGCAACAGCTTTCAGGGCTGCCACCTTCCGTGTGGGACAAGGAGCCGGATGTGTGCCTTTTCTGAAACAGGCTCTGCCGAGGATGAGAGCCATGAGATGTTCCTCCTCTGGGTAAGCCCGGGTCCCAGATCCTGTTGTGCCTGTGAATAGGCTGCAGGGGAACGGTGAAGAGCAGCAACAGCTTTCACGGCTGCCACCTTCTGTGTGGGACAAGGATCCGGACATGTGCCTTTTTGGAAACAGGCCGTGCCGGGGACGAGAGCTGTGAGATGTTCCTCCTCTGGGCAAGCCCGGGTCCCAGATCCTGTTGTGCCTGTGAATAGGCTGCAGGGGGACGGTGAAGACCAGCAACAAGCTTTCAGGGCTGCCACCTTCCGTGTGGGACAAGGAGCCGGACGTCTGCCTTTCTGGAAACAGGCCCTGTCGAGGACGAGAGCCATGAGATGTTCCTCCTCTGGGCAAGCCCGGGTCCCAGATCCTGTTGTGCCTGTGAATAGGCTGCAGGGGGACGGTGAAGACCAGCAACAGCTTTCAGGGCTGCCACCTTCCGTGTGGGACAAGGAGCCGGACGTGTGCCTTTTCGGAAACAGGCTCTGCCGAGGACGAGAGCCATGAGATGTTCCTCCTCTGGGCAAGCCCGGGTCCCAGATCCTGTTGTGCCTGTGAATAGGCTGCAGGGGGACGGTGAAGACCAGCAACAGCTTTCAGGTCTGCCACCTTCCGTGTGGGACAAGGAGCCGGACGTGTGCCTTTTCGGAAACAGGCCATGCCGAGGGTGAGAGCCATGAGATGTTCCTCCTCTGGGCAAACCCGTGTCCCAGAACCTGTTGTGCCTGTGAATAGGCTGCAGGGGGACGGTGAAGACCAGCAACAGGTTTCAGGGCTGCCACCTTCCGTGTGGGACAAGGAGCCGGATGTGTGCCTTTTCGGAAACAGGCTCGGACGATGAAGAGAGCCATGAGATGTTCCTCCTCTGGGCAAGCCCCGGTCCTGAATCCTGTTGTGCCTGTGAATAGGCTGCAGGGGGACGGTGAAGACCAGCAACAGCTTTCAGGGCTGCCACCTTCCGTTTGGGACAAGGAGCCGGACGCGTCTTTCTGGATACAGGCCGTGCCGAGGACGAGAGCCATGAGATGTTCCTCCTCTGGGCAAGCCCGGGTCCCAGATCCTGTTGTGCCTGTGAATAGGCTGCAGGGGGACGGTGAAGACCAGCAACAGCTTTCATGGCAGCCACCTTCCGTTTGGGACAAGGAGCCAGACGTGTGCCTTCTCGGAAACAGGATCTGCCGAGGACGAGAGCCATGAGATGTTCCTCCTCTGGGCAAGCCCGGGTCCCAGATCCTGTTGTGCCTGTGAATAGGCTGCAGGGGGACGGTGAAGACAAGCAACAGCTTTCAGGGCTGCCACCTTCCGTGTGGGACAAGGAGCCGGACGTGTGCCTTTTCGGAAACAGGCCATGCCGAGGACGAGAGCCATGAGATGTTCCTCCTCTGGGCAAGCCCGGGTCCCAGATCCTGTTGTGCCTGTGAATAGGCTGCAGGGGGACGGTGAAGAGCAGCAACAGCTTTCACGGCTGCCACCTTCCGTGTAGGACAAGGAGCCGGACGTGTGCCTTTCTGGAAACAGGCCGTGCCGGGGACGAGAGCTGTGAGATGTTCCTCCTCTGGGCAAGCCCGGGTCCCAGATCCTGTTGTGCCTGTGAATAGGCTGCAGGGGGACGGTGAAGACCAGCAACAGCTTTCAGGGCTGCCACCTTCCGTGTGGGACAAGGAGCCGGACGTCTGCCTTTCTGGAAACAGGCCCTGTCGAGGACGAGAGCCATGAGATGTTCCTCCTCTGGGCAAGCCCGGGTCCCAGATCCTGTTGTGCCTGTGAATAGGCTGCAGGGGGACGGTGAAGACCAGCAACAGCTTTCAGGGCTGCCACCTTCCGTGTGGGACAAGGAGCCGGACGTGTGCCTTTTCGGAAACAGGCCATGCCGAGGGTGAGAGCCATGAGATGTTCCTCCTCTGGGCAAACCCGGGTCCCAGAACCTGTTGTGCCTGTGAATAGGCTGCAGGGGGACGGTGAAGACCAGCAACAGCTTTCAGGGCTGCCACCTTCCGTGTGGGACAAGGAGCCGGATGTATGCCTTTTCGGAAACAGGCTCTGCCGAGGACGAGAGCCATGAGATGTTCCTCCTCTGGGCAAGCCCGGGTCCCAGATCCTGTTGTGCCTGTGAATAGGCTGCAGGGGACGGTGAAGAGCAGCAACAGCTTTCACGGCTGCCACCTTCTGTGTGGGACAAGGAGCCGGACATGTGCCTTTCTGGAAACAGGCCGTGCCGGGGACGAGAGCTGTGAGATGTTCCTCCTGTGGGCAAGCCCGGGTCCCAGATCCTGTTGTGCCTGTGAATAGGCTGCAGGGGGACGGTGAAGACCAGCAACAGCTTTCAGGGCTGCCACCTTCCGTGTGGGACAAGGAGCCGGACGTCTGCCTTTTCGGAAACAGGCTCTGCCGAGGACGAGAGCCATGAGATGTTCCTCCTCTGGGCAAGCCCGGGTCCCAGATCCTGTTGTGCCTGTGAATAGGCTGCAGGGGACGGTGAAGAGCAGCAACAGCTTTCACGGCTGCCACCTTCTGTGTGGGACAAGGAGCCGGACATGTGCCTTTCTGGAAACAGGCCGTGCCGGGGACGAGAGCTGTGAGATGTTCCTCCTCTGGCCAAGCCCGGGACCCAGATCCTGTTGTGCCTGTGAATAGGCTGCAGGGGGACGGTGAAGACCAGCAACAAGCTTTCAGGGCTGCCACCTTCCGTGTGGGACAAGGAGCCGGACGTCTGCCTTTCTGGAAACAGGCCATGCTGAGGACGAGAGCCATGAGATGTTCCTCCTCTGGGCAAGCCCGGGTCCCAGATCCTGTTGTGCCTGTGAATAGGCTGCAGGGGGACGGTGAAGACCAGCAACAGCTTTCAGGGCTGCCACCTTCCGTGTGGGACAAGGAGCCGTACGTGTGCCTTTTTGGAAACAGGCTCTGCCGAGGACGAGAGCCATGAGATGTTCCTCCTCTGGGCAAGCCCGGGTCCCAGATCCTGTTGTGCCTGTGAATAGGCTGCAGGGGGACGGGGAAGACCAGCAACAGCTTTCAGGGCTGCCACCTTCCGTGTGGGACAAGGAGCCTGACGTGTGCCTTCTCGGAAACAGGCTCTGCCGAGGACGAGAGCCATGAGATGTTCCTCCTCTGGGCAAGCCCGGGTCCCAGATCCTGTTGTGCCTGTGAATAGGCTGCAGGGGGACGGTGAAGACCAGCAACAGCTTTCAGGGCTGCCACCTTCCGTGTGGGACAAGGAGCCGGACGTGTGCCTTTTCGGAAACAGGCTCTGTCGAGGACGAGAGCCATGAGATGTTCCTCCTCTGGCAAAGCCCGGGTCCCAGATCCTGTTGTGCCTGTGAATAGGCTGCAGGGGGACGGTGAAGACCAGCAACAGCTTTCAGGGCTGCCACCTTCCGTGTGGCACAAGGAGCCGGACGTGTGCCTTTTCGGAAACAGGCCATGCCCAGGGTGAGAGCCATGAGATGTTCCTCCTCTGGGCAAACCCGGGTCCCAGAACCTGTTGTGCCTGTGAATAGGCTGCAGGGGGACGGTGAAGACCAGCAACAGCTTTCAGGGCTGCCACCTTCCGTGTGGGACAAGGAGCCGGATGTGTGCCTTTTCGGAAACAGGCTCTGCCGAGGACGAGAGCCATGAGATGTTCCTCCTCTGGGCAAGCCCGGGTCCCAGATCCTGTTGTGCCTGTGAATAGGCTGCAGGGGACGGTGAAGAGCAGCAACAGCTTTCACGGCTGCCACCTTCTGTGTGGGACAAGGAGCCGGACATGTGCCTTTCTGGAAACAGGCCGTGCCGGGGACGAGAGCTGTGAGATGTTCCTCCTCTGGCCAAGCCCGGGACCCAGATCCTGTTGTGCCTGTGAATAGGCTGCAGGGGGACGGTGAAGACCAGCAACAAGCTTTCAGGGCTGCCACCTTCCGTGTGGGACAAGGAGCCGGACGTCTGCCTTTCTGGAAACAGGCCCTGTCGAGGACGAGAGCCATGAGATGTTCCTCCTCTGGGCAAGCCCGGGTCCCAGATCCTGTTGTGCCTGTGAATAGGCTGCAGGGGGACGGTGAAGACCAGCAACAGCTTTCAGGGCTGCCACCTTCCGTGTGGGACAAGGAGCCGGACGTGTGCCTTTTTGGAAACAGGCTCTGCCGAGGACCAGAGCCATGAGATGTTCCTCCTCTGGGCAAGCCCGGGTCCCAGATCCTGTTGTGCCTGTGAATAGGCTGCAGGGGGACGGTGAAGACCAGCAACAGCTTTCAGGGCTGCCACCTTCCGTGTGGGACAAGGAGCCGGTCGTGTGCCTTTCTGGAAACAGGCCCTGCCGAGGAAGAGAGCCATGAGATGTTCCTCCTCTGGGCAAGACCCGGTCCTGAATCCTGTTGTGCCTGTGAATAGGCTGCAGGGGGACGGTGAAGACCAGCAACAGCTTTCAGGGCTGCCACCTTCCGTGTGGGACAAGGAGCCGGACGTGTCTTTCTGGATACAGGCCGTGCCGAGGACGAGAGCCATGAGATGTTCCTCCTCTGGGCAAGCCCGGGTCCCAGATCCTGTTGTGCCTGTGAATAGGCTGCAGGGGGACGGGGAAGACCACCAACAGCTTTCAGGGCTGCCACCTTCCGTGTGGGACAAGAGCCAGACGTGTGCCTTCTCGGAAACAGGCTCTGCCGAGGACGAGAGCCATGAGATGTTCCTCCTCTGGGCAAGCCCGGGTCCCAGATCCTGTTGTGCCTGTGAATAGGCTGCAGGGGGACGGTGAAGAGCAGCCACAGCTTTCACGGCTGCCACCTTCCGTGTGGGACAAGGAGCCGGACGTGTGCCTTTCTGGAAACAGGCCGTGCCGGGGACGAGAGCTGTGAGATGTTCCTCCTCTGGGCAAGCCCGGGTCCCAGATCCTGTTGTGCCTGTGAATAGGCTGCATGGGGACGGTGAAGACCAGCAACAGCTTTCAGGGCTGCCACCTTCCGTGTGGGACAAGGAGCCGGACGTATGCCTTTCTGGAAACAGGCCCTGTCGAGGACGAGAGCCATGAGATGTTCCTCCTCTGGGCAAGCCCGGGTCCCAGATCCTGTTGTGCCTGTGAATAGGCTGCAGGGGGACGGTGAAGACCAGCAACAGCTTTCAGGGCTGCCACCTTCCGTGTGGGACAAGGAGCCGGACGTGTGCCTTTTCGGAAACAGGCCGTGCCGGGGACGAGAGCCATGAGATGTTCCTCCTCTGGGCAAACCCTGGTCCCAGAACCTGTTGTGCCTGTGAATAGGCTGCAGGGGGACGGTGAAGACCAGCAACAGCTTTCAGGGCTGCCACCTTCCGTGTGGGACAAGGAGCCGGACGTGTGCCTTTTCGGAAACAGGCTCTGCCGAGGACGAGAGCCATGAGATGTTCCTCCTCTGGGCAAGCCCGGGTCCCAGATCCTGTTGTGCCTGTGAATAGGCTGCAGGGGGACGGTGAAGACCAGCAACAGCTTTCAGGGCTGCCACCTTCCGTGTGGGAGAAGGAGCCGGACGTGTGCCTTTTTGGAAACAGGCCCTGCCGAGGACGAGAGCCATGAGATGTTCCTCCTCTGGGCAAGTCCGGGTCCCAGATCCTGTTGTGCCTGTGAATAGGCTGCAGGGGGACGGGGAAGACCAGCATCAGCTTTCAGGGCTGCCACCTTCCGTGTGGGACAAGGAGCCGAACGGGTGCCTTTCTATAAACAGGCCGTGCCGGGGACGAGAGCCATGAGATGTTCCTCCTCTGGGCAAGCCCCGGTCCTGAATCCTGTTGTGCCTGTGAATAGGCTGCAGGGGGATGGTGAAGACCAGCAACAGCTTTCAGGGCTGCCACCTTCCGTGTGGGACAAGGAGCCGGACGTGTGCCTTTTCGGAAACAGGCCCTGCCGAGGACGAGAGCCATGAGATGTTCCTCCTCTGGGAAAGCCCGGGTCTCAGATCCTGTTGTGCCTGTGAATAGGCTGCAGGGGGACGGTGAAGACCAGCAACAGCTTTCAGGGCTGCCACCTTCCGTGTGGGACAAGGAGCCGGACGTGTGCCTTTTTGGAAACAGGCTCTGCCGAGGACCAGAGCCATGAGATGTTCCTCCTCTGGGCAAGCCCGGGTCCCAGATCCTGTTGTGCCTGTGAATAGGCTGCAGGGGGACGGTGAAGACCAGCAACAGCTTTCAGGGCTGCCACCTTTCATGTGGGACAAGGAGCCGGTCGTGTGCCTTTCTGGACACAGGCCCTGCCGAGGAAGAGAGCCATGAGATGTTCCTCCTCTGGGCAAGGCCCTGTCCTGAATCCTGTTGTGCCTGTGAATAGGCTGCAGGGGGACGGTGAAGACCAGCAACAGCTTTCAGGGCTGCCACCTTCCGTGTGGGACAAGGAGCCGGATGTGTGCCTTCTCGGAAACAGGCTCTGCCGAGGACGAGAGCCATGAGATGTTCCTCCTCTGGGCAAGCCCGGGTCCCAGATCCTGTTGTGCCTGTGAATAGGCTGCAGGGGGACGGTGAAGAGCAGCAACAGCTTTCACGGCTGCCACCTTCTGTGTGGGACAAGGAGCCGGACATGTGCCTTTCTGGAAACAGGCCGTGCCGGGGACGAGAGCTGTGAGTTGTTCCTCCTCTGGGCAAGCCCGGGTCCCAGATCCTGTTGTGCCTGTGAATAGGCTGCAGGGGGACGGTGAAGACCAGCAACAGCTTTCAGGGCTGCCACCTTCCGTGTGGGACAAGGAGCCGGACGTCTGCCTTTCTGGAAACAGGTCCTGCCGAGGACGAGAGCCATGAGATGTTCCTCCTCTGGGCAAGCCCGGCTCCCAGATCCTGTTGTGCCTGTGAATAGGCTGCAGGGGGACAGTGAAGACCAGCAACAGCTTTCAGGGCTGCCACCTTCCGTGTGGGACAAGGAGCCGGACGTATGCCTTTTCGGAAACAGGCTCTGCCGAGGACCAGAGCCATGAGATGTTCCTCCTCTGGGGAAGCCCGGGTCCCAGATCCTGTTGTGCCTGTGAATAGGCTGCAGGGGGACGGTGAAGACCAGCAACCGCTTTCAGGGCTGCCACCTTCCGTGTGGGACAAGGAGCCGGACGTGTTCCTTTCTGGAAACAGGCCGTGCCGAGGACGAGAGCCATGAGATGTTCCTCCTCTGGGCAAGCCCGGGTCCCAGATCCTGTTGTGCCTGTGAATAGGCTGCAGGGGGACGGTGAAGACCAGCAACAGCTTTCAGGGCTGCCACCTTCCGTGTGGGACAAGGAGCCGGACGTGTGCCTTTTCGGAAACAGGCTCTGCCGAGGACGAGAGCCATGAGATGTTCCTCCTCTGGGCAAGCCCGGGTCCCAGATCCTGTTGTGCCTGTGAATAGGCTGCAGGGGGACGGTGAAGACCAGCAACAGCTTTCACGGCTGCCACCTTCTGTGTGGGACAAGGAGCCGGACATGTGCCTTTCTGGAAACAGGCCGTGCCGGGGACGAGAACCATGAGATGTTCCTCCTCTGGGCAAGCCCGGGTCCCAGATCCTGTTGTGCCTGTGAATAGGCTGCAGGGGGACGGTGAAGACCAGCAACAGCTTTCAGGGCTGCCACCTTCCGTGTGGGACAAGGAGCCGGACGTCTGCCTTTCTGGAAACAGGCCCTGCCGAGGACGAGAGCCATGAGATGTTCCTCCTCTGGGCAAGCCCGGCTCCCAGATCCTGTTGTGCCTGTGAATAGGCTGCAGGGGGACGGTGAAGACCAGCAACAGCTTTCAGGGCTGCCACCTTCCGTGTGGGACAAGGAGCCGGACGTATGCCTTTTCGGAAACAGGCTCTGCCGAGGACCAGAGCCATGAGATGTTCCTCCTCTGGGCAAGCCCGGGTCCCAGATCCTGTTGTGCCTGTGAATAGGCTGCAGGGGGACGGTGAAGACCAGCAACAGCTTTCAGGGCTGCCACCTTCCGTGTGGGACAAGGAGCCGGACGTGTTCCTTTCTGGAAACAGGCCGTGCCGAGGACGAGAGCCATGAGATGTTCCTCCTCTGGGCAAGCCCGGGTCCCAGATCCTGTTGTGCCTGTGAATAGGCTGCAGGGGGACGGTGAAGACCAGCAACAGCTTTCAGGGCTGCCACCTTCCGTGTGGGACAAGGAGCCGGACGTGTGCCTTTTCGGAAACAGGCTCTGACGAGTAAGAGAGCCATGAGATGTTCCTCCTCTGGGCAAGCCCGGGTCCCAGATCCTGTTGTGCCTGTGAATAGGCTGCAGGGGGACGGTGAAGAGCAGCAACAGCTTTCACGGCTGCCACCTTCTGTGTGGGACAAGGAGCCGGACAAGTGCCTTTCTGGAAACAGGCCGTGCCGGGGACGAGAGCTGTGAGATGTTCCTCCTCTGGGCAAGCCCGGCTCCCAGATCCTGTTGTGCCTGTGAATAGGCTGCAGGGGGACGGTGAAGACCAGCAACAGCTTTCAGGGCTGCCACCTTCCGTGTGGGACAAGGAGCCGGACGTCTGCCTTTCTGGAAACAGGCCCTGCCGAGGACGAGAGCCATGAGATGTTCCTCCTCTGGGCAAGCCCGGGTCCCAGATCCTGTTGTGCCTGTGAATAGGCTGCAGGGGGACGGTGAAGACCAGCAACAGCTTTCAGGGCTGCCACCTTCCGTGTGGGACAAGGAGCCGGACGTATGCCTTTTCGGAAACAGGCTCTGCCGAGGACCAGAGCCATGAGATGTTCCTCCTCTGGGCAAGCCCGGGTCCCAGATCCTGTTGTGCCTGTGAATAGGCTGCAGGGGGACGGTGAAGACCAGCAACAGCTTTCAGGGCTGCCACCTTCCGTGTGGGACAAGGAGCCGGACGTGTGCCTTTTCGGAATCAGGCTCTGCCGAGGACGAGAGGCATGAGATGTTCCTCCTCTGGGCAAGCCCCGGTCCTGAATCCTGTTGTGCCTGTGAATAGGCTGCAGGGGTACGTTGAAGACCAGCAACAGCTTTCAGGGCTGCCACCTTCCGTGTGGGACAAAGAGCCGGACGTGTGCCTTTTCGGAAACAGGCCCTGCCGAGGACGAGAGCCATGAGATGTTCCTCCTCTGGGAAAGCCCGGGTCTCAGATCCTGTTGTGCCTGTGAATAGGCTGCAGGGGGACGGTGAAGACCAGCAACAGCTTTCACGGCTGCCACCTTCCGTGTGGGACAAGGAGCCGGACGTGTGCCTTTTCGGAAACAGGCTCTGCCGAGGACGAGAGCCATGAGATGTTCCTCCTCTGGGCAAGCCCGGGTCCCAGATCCTGTTGTGCCTGTGAATAGGCTGCAGGGGGACGGTGAAGACCAGCAACAGCTTTCAGGGCTGCCACCTTCCGTGTGGGACAAGGAGCCGGATGTGTGCCTTTTCGGAATCAGGCTCTGCCGAGGACGAGAGGCATGAGATGTTCCTCCTCTGGGCAAGCCCCGGTCCTGAATCCTGTTGTGCCTGTGAATAGGCTGCAGGGGTACGTTGAAGACCAGCAACAGCTTTCAGGGCTGCCACCTTCCGTGTGGGACAAAGAGCCGGACGTGTGCCTTTTCGGAAACAGGCCCTGCCGAGGACGAGAGCCATGAGATGTTCCTCCTCTGGGAAAGCCCGGGTCTCAGATCCTGTTGTGCCTGTGAATAGGCTGCAGGGGGACGGTGAAGACCAGCAACAGCTTTCACGGCTGCCATCTTCCGTGTGGGACAAGGAGCCGGACGTGTGCCTTTTCGGAAACAGGCTCTGCCGAGGACGAGAGCCATGAGATGTTCCTCCTCTGGGCAAGCCCGGGTCCCAGATCCTGTTGTGCCTGTGAATAGGCTGCAGGGGGACGGTGAAGACCAGCAACAGCTTTCAGGGCTGCCACCTTCCGTGTGGGACAAGGAGCCGGACGTGTGCCTTTTCGGAAACAGGCTCTGACGAGTAAGAGAGCCATGAGATGTTCCTCCTCTGGGCAAGCCCGGGTCCCAGATCCTGTTGTGCCTGTGAATAGGCTGCAGGGGGACGGTGAAGAGCAGCAACAGCTTTCACGGCTGCCACCTTCTGTGTGGGACAAGGAGCCGGACATGTGCCTTTCTGGAAACAGGCCGTGCCGGGGACGAGAGCTGTGAGATGTTCCTCCTCTGGGCAAGCCCGGCTCCCAGATCCTGTTGTGCCTGTGAATAGGCTGCAGGGGGACGGTGAAGACCAGCAACAGCTTTCAGGGCTGCCACCTTCCGTGTGGGACAAGGAGCCGGACGTCTGCCTTTCTGGAAACAGGCCCTGCCGAGGACGAGAGCCATGAGATGTTCCTCCTCTGGGCAAGCCCGGGTCCCAGATCCTGTTGTGCCTGTGAATAGGCTGCAGGGGGACGGTGAAGACCAGCAACAGCTTTCAGGGCTGCCACCTTCCGTGTGGGACAAGGAGCCGGACGTATGCCTTTTCGGAAACAGGCTCTGCCGAGGACCAGAGCCATGAGATGTTCCTCCTCTGGGCAAGCCCGGGTCCCAGATCCTGTTGTGCCTGTGAATAGGCTGCAGGGGGACGGTGAAGACCAGCAACAGCTTTCAGGGCTGCCACCTTCCGTGTGGGACAAGGAGCCGGACGTGTGCCTTTTCGGAATCAGGCTCTGCCGAGGACCAGAGCCATGAGATGTTCCTCCTCTGGGCAAGCCCCGGTCCTGAATCCTGTTGTGCCTGTGAATAGGCTGCAGGGGTACGTTGAAGACCAGCAACAGCTTTCAGGGCTGCCACCTTCCGTGTGGGACAAAGAGCCGGACGTGTGCCTTTTCGGAAACAGGCCCTGCCGAGGACGAGAGCCATGAGATGTTCCTCCTCTGGGAAAGCCCGGGTCTCAGATCCTGTTGTGCCTGTGAATAGGCTGCAGGGGGACGGTGAAGACCAGCAACAGCTTTCACGGCTGCCACCTTCCGTGTGGGACAAGGAGCCGGACGTGTGCCTTTTCGGAAACAGGCTCTGCCGAGGACGAGAGCCATGAGATGTTCCTCCTCTGGGCAAGCCCGGGTCCCAGATCCTGTTGTGCCTGTGAATAGGCTGCAGGGGGACGGTGAAGACCAGCAACAGCTTTCAGGGCTGCCACCTTCCGTGTGGGACAAGGAGCCGGATGTGTGCCTTTTCGGAATCAGGCTCTGCCGAGGACGAGAGGCATGAGATGTTCCTCCTCTGGGCAAGCCCCGGTCCTGAATCCTGTTGTGCCTGTGAATAGGCTGCAGGGGTACGTTGAAGACCAGCAACAGCTTTCAGGGCTGCCACCTTCCGTGTGGGACAAAGAGCCGGACGTGTGCCTTTTCGGAAACAGGCCCTGCCGAGGACGAGAGCCATGAGATGTTCCTCCTCTGGGAAAGCCCGGGTCTCAGATCCTGTTGTGCCTGTGAATAGGCTGCAGGGGGACGGTGAAGACCAGCAACAGCTTTCACGGCTGCCATCTTCCGTGTGGGACAAGGAGCCGGACGTGTGCCTTTTCGGAAACAGGCTCTGCCGAGGACGAGAGCCATGAGATGTTCCTCCTCTGGGCAAGCCCGGGTCCCAGATCCTGTTGTGCCTGTGAATAGGCTGCAGGGGGACGGTGAAGACCAGCAACAGCTTTCAGGGCTGCCACCTTCCGTGTGGGACAAGGAGCCGGACGTCTGCCTTTCTGGAAACAGGTCCTGCCGAGGACGAGAGCCATGAGATGTTCCTCCTCTGGGCAAGCCCGGCTCCCAGATCCTGTTGTGCCTGTGAATAGGCTGCAGGGGGACGGTGAAGACCAGCAACAGCTTTCAGGGCTGCCACCTTCCGTGTGGGACAAGGAGCCGGACGTGTGCCTTTTCGGAAACAGGCTCAGACGAGTAAGAGAGCCATGAGATGTTCCTCCTCTGGGCAAGCCCGGGTCCCAGATCCTGTTGTGCCTGTGAATAGGCTGCAGGGGGACGGTGAAGAGCAGCAACAGCTTTCACGGCTGCCACCTTCTGTGTGGGACAAGGAGCCGGACATGTGCCTTTCTGGAAACAGGCCGTGCTGGGGACGAGAGCTGTGAGATGTTCCTCCTCTGGGCAAGCCCGGGTCCCAGATCCTGTTGTGCCTGTGAATAGGCTGCAGGGGGACGGTGAAGACCAGCAACAGCTTTCAGGGCTGCCACCTTCCGTGTGGGACAAGGAGCCGGACGTATGCCTTTTCGGAAACAGGCTCTGCCGAGGACCAGAGCCATGAGATGTTCCTCCTCTGGGCAAGCCCGGGTCCCAGATCCTGTTGTGCCTGTGAATAGGCTGCAGGGGGACGGTGAAGACCAGCAACAGCTTTCAGGGCTGCCACCTTCCGTGTGGGACAAGGAGCCAGACGTGTCTTTCTGGATAAATGCTCTGCCGAGGAAGAGAGCCATGAGATGTTCCTCCTCTGGGCAAGCCCGGGTCCTGAATCCTGTTGTGCCTGTGAATAGGCTGCAGGGGGACGGTGAAGACCAGCAACAGCTTTCAGGGCTGCCACCTTCCTTGTGGGACAAGGAGCCGGACTTGTTCCTTTCTGGAAACAGGCCGTGCCGAGGACGAGAGCCATGAGATGTTCCTCCTCTGGGCAAGCCCCGGTCCTGAATCCTGTTGTGCCTGAGAATAGGCTGCAGGGGATGGTGAAGACCAGCAACAGCTTTCAGGGCTGCCACCTTCCGTGTGGGACAAGGAGCCGGACGTGTGCCTTTTCGGAATCAGGCTCTGCCGACAACGAGAGCCATGAGATGTTCCTCCTCTGGGCAAGCCCGGGTCCTGAATCCTGTTGTGCCTGTGAATAGGCTGCAGGGAGACGGTGAAGACCAGCAACAGCTTTCAGGGCTGCCACCTTCCGTGTGGGACAAGGAGCCGGACGGGTGCCTTTCTGGAAACAGGCCGTGCCGAGGACGAGAGCCATGAGATGTTCCTCCTCTGGGCAAGCCCCGGTCGTGAATCCTGTTGTGCCTGTGAATAGGCTGCAGGGGGACGGTGAAGACCAGCAACAGCTTTCACGGCTGCCACCTTCCGTGTGGGACAAGGAGCCGGACGTGTGCCGATCCGGAAACAGGCTCTGCCGAGGACGAGAGCCATGAGATGTTCCTCCTCTGGGCAAGCCCGGGTCCTGAATCCTGTTGTGCCTGTGAATAGGCTGCAGGGGGACGGTGAAGACCAGCAACAGCTTTCAGGGCTGCCACCTTCCGTGTGGGACAAGGAGCCGGTCGTGTGCCTTTTCGGAATCAGGCTCTGCCGAGGACGAGAGCCATGAGATGTTCCTCCTCTGGGCAAGCCCCGGTCCTGAATCCTGTTGTGCCTGTGAATAGGCTGCAGGGGGACGGTGAAGACCAGCAACAGCTTTCAGGGCTGCCACCTTCCGTGTGGGACAAAGAGCCGGACGTGTGCCTTTTCGGAAACAGGCCCTGCCGAGGACGAGAGCCATGAGATGTTCCTCCTCTGGGAAAGCCCGGGTCTCAGATCCTGTTGTGCCTGTGAATAGGCTGCAGGGGGACGGTGAAGACCAGCAACCGCTTTCAGGGCTGCCACCTTCCGTGTGGGACAAGGAGCCGGACGTGTTCCTTTCTGGAAACAGGCCGTGCCGAGGACGAGAGCCATGAGATGTTCCTCCTCTGGGCAAGCCCGGGTCCCAGATCCTGTTGTGCCTGTGAATAGGCTGCAGGGGGACGGTGAAGACCAGCAACAGCTTTCAGGGCTGCCACCTTCCGTGTGGGACAAGGAGCCGGACGTGTGCCTTTTCGGAAACAGGCTCTGCCGAGGACGAGAGCCATGAGATGTTCCTCCTCTGGGCAAGCCCGGGTCCCAGATCCTGTTGTGCCTGTGAATAGGCTGCAGGGGGACGGTGAAGACCAGCAACAGCTTTCACGGCTGCCACCTTCTGTGTGGGACAAGGAGCCGGACATGTGCCTTTCTGGAAACAGGCCGTGCCGGGGACGAGAGCCATGAGATGTTCCTCCTCTGGGCAAGCCCGGGTCCCAGATCCTGTTGTGCCTGTGAATAGGCTGCAGGGGGACGGTGAAGACCAGCAACAGCTTTCAGGGCTGCCACCTTCCGTGTGGGACAAGGAGCCGGACGTCTGCCTTTCTGGAAACAGGCCCTGCCGAGGACGAGAGCCATGAGATGTTCCTCCTCTGGGCAAGCCCGGCTCCCAGATCCTGTTGTGCCTGTGAATAGGCTGCAGGGGGACGGTGAAGACCAGCAACAGCTTTCAGGGCTGCCACCTTCCGTGTGGGACAAGGAGCCGGACGTATGCCTTTTCGGAAACAGGCTCTGCCGAGGACCAGAGCCATGAGATGTTCCTCCTCTGGGCAAGCCCGGGTCCCAGATCCTGTTGTGCCTGTGAATAGGCTGCAGGGGGACGGTGAAGACCAGCAACAGCTTTCAGGGCTGCCACCTTCCGTGTGGGACAAGGAGCCGGACGTGTTCCTTTTTGGAAACAGGCCGTGCCGAGGACGAGAGCCATGAGATGTTCCTCCTCTGGGCAAGCCCGGGTCCCAGATCCTGTTGTGCCTGTGAATAGGCTGCAGGGAGACGGTGAAGACCAGCAACAGCTTTCAGGGCTGCCACCTTCCGTGTGGGACAAGGAGCCGGACGTGTGCCTTTTCGGAAACAGGCTCTGACGAGTAAGAGAGCCATGAGATGTTCCTCCTCTGGGCAAGCCCGGGTCCCAGATCCTGTTGTGCCTGTGAATAGGCTGCAGGGGGACGGTGAAGAGCAGCAACAGCTTTCACGGCTGCCACCTTCTGTGTGGGACAAGGAGCCGGACATGTGCCTTTCTGGAAACAGGCCGTGCCGGGGACGAGAGCTGTGAGATGTTCCTCCTCTGGGCAAGCCCGGCTCCCAGATCCTGTTGTGCCTGTGAATAGGCTGCAGGGGTACGTTGAAGACCAGCAACAGCTTTCAGGGCTGCCACCTTCCGTGTGGGACAAGGAGCCGGACGTCTGCCTTTCTGGAAACAGGCCCTGCCGAGGACGAGAGCCATGAGATGTTCCTCCTCTGGGCAAGCCCGGGTCCCAGATCCTGTTGTGCCTGTGAATAGGCTGCAGGGGGACGGTGAAGACCAGCAACAGCTTTCAGGGCTGCCACCTTCCGTGTGGGACAAGGAGCCGGACGTATGCCTTTTCGGAAACAGGCTCTGCCGAGGACCAGAGCCATGAGATGTTCCTCCTCTGGGCAAGCCCGGGTCCCAGATCCTGTTGTGCCTGTGAATAGGCTGCAGGGGGACGGTGAAGACCAGCAACAGCTTTCAGGGCTGCCACCTTCCGTGTGGGACAAGGAGCCGGACGTGTGCCTTTTCGGAATCAGGCTCTGCCGAGGACGAGAGGCATGAGATGTTCCTCCTCTGGGCAAGCCCCGGTCCTGAATCCTGTTGTGCCTGTGAATAGGCTGCAGGGGTACGTTGAAGACCAGCAACAGCTTTCAGGGCTGCCACCTTCCGTGTGGGACAAAGAGCCGGACGTGTGCCTTTTCGGAAACAGGCCCTGCCGAGGACGAGAGCCATGAGATGTTCCTCCTCTGGGAAAGCCCGGGTCTCAGATCCTGTTGTGCCTGTGAATAGGCTGCAGGGGGACGGTGAAGACCAGCAACAGCTTTCACGGCTGCCACCTTCCGTGTGGGACAAGGAGCCGGACGTCTGCCTTTTCGGAAACAGGCTCTGCCGAGGACGAGAGCCATGAGATGTTCCTCCTCTGGGCAAGCCCGGGTCCCAGATCCTGTTGTGCCTGTGAATAGGCTGCAGGGGGACGGTGAAGACCAGCAACAGCTTTCAGGGCTGCCACCTTCCGTGTGGGACAAGGAGCCGGATGTGTGCCTTTTCGGAATCAGGCTCTGCCGAGGACGAGAGGCATGAGATGTTCCTCCTCTGGGCAAGCCCCGGTCCTGAATCCTGTTGTGCCTGTGAATAGGCTGCAGGGGTACGTTGAAGACCAGCAACAGCTTTCAGGGCTGCCACCTTCCGTGTGGGACAAAGAGCCGGACGTGTGCCTTTTCGGAAACAGGCCCTGCCGAGGACGAGAGCCATGAGATGTTCCTCCTCTGGGAAAGCCCGGGTCTCAGATCCTGTTGTGCCTGTGAATAGGCTGCAGGGGGACGGTGAAGACCAGCAACAGCTTTCACGGCTGCCATCTTCCGTGTGGGACAAGGAGCCGGACGTGTGCCTTTTCGGAAACAGGCTCTGCCGAGGACGAGAGCCATGAGATGTTCCTCCTCTGGGCAAGCCCGGGTCCCAGATCCTGTTGTGCCTGTGAATAGGCTGCAGGGGGACGGTGAAGACCAGCAACAGCTTTCAGGGCTGCCACCTTCCGTGTGGGACAAGGAGCCGGACGTGTGCCTTTTCGGAAACAGGCTCTGACGAGTAAGAGAGCCATGAGATGTTCCTCCTCTGGGCAAGCCCGGGTCCCAGATCCTGTTGTGCCTGTGAATAGGCTGCAGGGGGACGGTGAAGAGCAGCAACAGCTTTCACGGCTGCCACCTTCTGTGTGGGACAAGGAGCCGGACATGTGCCTTTCTGGAAACAGGCCGTGCTGGGGACGAGAGCTGTGAGATGTTCCTCCTCTGGGCAAGCCCGGCTCCCAGATCCTGTTGTGCCTGTGAATAGGCTGCAGGGGGACGGTGAAGACCAGCAACAGCTTTCAGGGCTGCCACCTTCCGTGTGGGACAAGGAGCCGGACGTATGCCTTTTCGGAAACAGGCTCTGCCGAGGACCAGAGCCATGAGATGTTCCTCCTCTGGGCAAGCCCGGGTCCCAGATCCTGTTGTGCCTGTGAATAGGCTGCAGGGGGACGGTGAAGACCAGCAACAGCTTTCAGGGCTGCCACCTTCCGTGTGGGACAAGGAGCCAGACGTGTCTTTCTGGATAAATGCTCTGCCGAGGAAGAGAGCCATGAGATGTTCCTCCTCTGGGCAAGCCCGGGTCCTGAATCCTGTTGTGCCTGTGAATAGGCTGCAGGGGGACGGTGAAGACCAGCAACAGCTTTCAGGGCTGCCACCTTCCTTGTGGGACAAGGAGCCGGACTTGTTCCTTTCTGGAAACAGGCCGTGCCGAGGACGAGAGCCATGAGATGTTCCTCCTCTGGGCAAGCCCCGGTCCTGAATCCTGTTGTGCCTGAGAATAGGCTGCAGGGGATGGTGAAGACCAGCAACAGCTTTCAGGGCTGCCACCTTCCGTGTGGGACAAGGAGCCGGACGTGTGCCTTTTCGGAATCAGGCTCTGCCGACAACGAGAGCCATGAGATGTTCCTCCTCTGGGCAAGCCCGGGTCCTGAATCCTGTTGTGCCTGTGAATAGGCTGCAGGGAGACGGTGAAGACCAGCAACAGCTTTCAGGGCTGCCACCTTCCGTGTGGGACAAGGAGCCGGACGGGTGCCTTTCTGGAAACAGGCCGTGCCGAGGACGAGAGCCATGAGATGTTCCTCCTCTGGGCAAGCCCCGGTCGTGAATCCTGTTGTGCCTGTGAATAGGCTGCAGGGGGACGGTGAAGACCAGCAACAGCTTTCACGGCTGCCACCTTCCGTGTGGGACAAGGAGCCGGACGTGTGCCGATCCGGAAACAGGCCCTGCCGAGGACGAGAGCCATGAGATGTTCCTCCTCTGGGCAAGCCCGGGTCCTGAATCCTGTTGTGCCTGTGAATAGGCTGCAGGGGGACGGTGAAGACCAGCAACAGCTTTCAGGGCTGCCACCTTCCGTGTGGGACAAGGAGCCGGTCGTGTGCCTATTTGGAAACAGGCCCTGCCGAGGACGAGAGCCATGAGATGTTCCTCCTCTGGGCAAGCCCGGGTCCCAGATCCTGTTGTGCCTGTGAATAGGCTGCAGGGGGACGATGAAGACCAGCAACAGCTTTCAGGGCTGCCACCTTCCGTGTGGGACAAGGAGCCAGACGTGTGCCTTTTCGGAATCAGGCTCTGCCGAGGACGAGAGCCATGAGATGTTCCTCCTCTGGGCAAGCCCCGGTCCTGAATCCTGTTGTGCCTGTGAATAGGCTGCAGGGGGACGGTGAAGACCAGCAACAGCTTTCAGGGCTGCCACCTTCCGTGTGGGACAAAGAGCCGGACGTGTGCCTTTTCGGAAACAGGCCCTGCCGAGGACGAGAGCCATGAGATGTTCCTCCTCTGGGAAAGCCCGGGTCTCAGATCCTGTTGTGCCTGTGAATAGGCTGCAGGGGGACGGTGAAGACCAGCAACAGCTTTCAGGGCTGCCACCTTCCGTGTGGGACAAGGAGCCGGACGTGTGCCTTTTCGGAAACAGGCTCTGCCGAGGACGAGAGCCATGAGATGTTCCTCCTCTGGGCAAGCCCGGGTCCCAGATCCTGTTGTGCCTGTGAATAGGCTGCAGGGGGACGGTGAAGACCAGCAACAGCTTTCAGGGCTGCCACCTTCCGTGTGGGACAAGGAGCCGGACGTATGCCTTTTCGGAAACAGGCTCTGCCGAGGACCAGAGCCATGAGATGTTCCTCCTCTGGGCAAGCCCGGGTCCCAGATCCTGTTGTGCCTGTGAATAGGCTGCAGGGGGACGGTGAAGACCAGCAACAGCTTTCAGGGCTGCCACCTTCCGTGTGGGACAAGGAGCCGGACTTGTTCCTTTCTGGAAACAGGCCGTGCCGAGGACGAGAGCCATGAGATGTTCCTCCTCTGGGCAAGCCCCGGTCCTGAATCCTGTTGTGCCTGTGAATAGGCTGCAGGGGGATGGTGAAGACCAGCAACAGCTTTCAGGGCTGCCACCTTCCGTGTGGGACAATGAGCCGGACGTGTGCCTTTCGGAATCAGGCTCTGCCGACAACGAGAGCCATGAGATGTTCCTCCTCTGGGCAAGCCCACGTCCAAATCCTGTTGTGCCTGTGAATAGGCTGCAGGGAGACGGTGAAGACCAGCAACAGCTTTCAGGGCTGCCACCTTCCCTGTGGGACAAGGAGCCGAACGGGTGCCTTTCTGGAAACAGGCTCTGCCGAGGACGAGAGCCATGAGATGTTCCTCCTCTGGGCAAGCCCCGGTCGTGAATCCTGTTGTGCCTGTGAATAGGCTGCAGGGGGACGGTGAAGACCAGCAACAGCTTTCAGGGCTGCCACCTTCCGTGTGGGACAAGGAGCCGGACGTGTGCCGATCCGGAAACAGGCTCTGCCGAGGACGAGAGCCATGAGATGTTCCTCCTCTGGGCAAGCCCGGGTCCTGAATCCTGTTGTGCCTGTGAATAGGCTGCAGGGGGACGGTGAAGACCAGCAACAGCTTTCAGGGCTGCCACCTTCCGTGTGGGACAAGGAGCCGGTCGTGTGCCTATTTGGAAACAGGCCCTGCCGAGGACGAGAGCCATGAGATGTTCCTCCTCTGGGCAAGCCCGGGTCCCAGATCCTGTTGTGCCTGTGAATAGGCTGCAGGGGGACGGTGAAGACCAGCAACAGCTTTCAGGGCTGCCACCTTCCGTGTGGGACAAGGAGCCGGACGTCTGCCTTTCTGGAAACAGGCCCTGCCGAGGACGAGAGCCATGAGATGTTCCTCCTCTGGGCAAGCCCGGGTCCCAGATCCTGTTGTGCCTGTGAATAGGCTGCAGGGGGACGGTGAAGACCAGCAACAGCTTTCAGGGCTGCCACCTTCCGTGTGGGACAAGGAGCCGGACGTATGCCTTTTCGGAAACAGGCTCTGCCGAGGACCAGAGCCATGAGATGTTCCTCCTCTGGGCAAGCCCGGGTCCCAGATCCTGTTGTGCCTGTGAATAGGCTGCAGGGGGACGGTGAAGACCAGCAACAGCTTTCCGGGCTGCCACCTTCCGTGTGGGACAAGGAGCCGGACGTGTGCCTTTTCGGAATCAGGCTCTGCCGTGGACGAGAGGCATGAGTTGTTCCTCCTCTGGGCAAGCCCCGGTCCTGAATCCTGTTGTGCCTGTGAATAGGCTGCAGGGGTACGTTGAAGACCAGCAACAGCTTTCAGGGCTGCCACCTTCCGTGTGGGACAAAGAGCCGGACGTGTGCCTTTTCGGAAACAGGCCCTGCCGAGGACGAGAGCCATGAGATGTTCCTCCTCTGGGAAAGCCCGGGTCTCAGATCCTGTTGTGCCTGTGAATAGGCTGCAGGGGGACGGTGAAGACCAGCAACAGCTTTCACGGCTGCCACCTTCCGTGTGGGACAAGGAGCCGGACGTGTGCCTTTTCGGAAACAGGCTCTGCCGAGGACGAGAGCCATGAGATGTTCCTCCTCTGGGCAAGCCCGGGTCCCAGATCCTGTTGTGCCTGTGAATAGGCTGCAGGGGGACGGTGAAGACCAGCAACAGCTTTCAGGGCTGCCACCTTCCGTGTGGGACAAGGAGCCGGATGTGTGCCTTTTCGGAATCAGGCTCTGCCGAGGACGAGAGGCATGAGATGTTCCTCCTCTGGGCAAGCCCCGGTCCTGAATCCTGTTGTGCCTGTGAATAGGCTGCAGGGGTACGTTGAAGACCAGCAACAGCTTTCAGGGCTGCCACCTTCCGTGTGGGACAAAGAGCCGGACGTGTGCCTTTTCGGAAACAGGCCCTGCCGAGGACGAGAGCCATGAGATGTTCCTCCTCTGGGAAAGCCCGGGTCTCAGATCCTGTTGTGCCTGTGAATAGGCTGCAGGGGGACGGTGAAGACCAGCAACAGCTTTCACGGCTGCCATCTTCCGTGTGGGACAAGGA
Source organism: Astur gentilis (assembly GCF_929443795.1). Classification (NCBI taxonomy): domain Eukaryota; kingdom Metazoa; phylum Chordata; class Aves; order Accipitriformes; family Accipitridae; genus Astur; species Astur gentilis. Next base: position 791,030 of record NW_026061080.1, on the reverse strand, counting down.
GCCGGACGTGTGCCTTTTCGGAAACAGGCTCTGCCGAGGACGAGAGCCATGAGATGTTCCTCCTCTGGGCAAGCCCGGGTCCCAGATCCTGTTGTGCCTGTGAATAGGCTGCAGGGGGACGGTGAAGACCAGCAACAGCTTTCAGGGCTGCCACCTACCGTGTGGGACAAGGAGCCGGACGTGTGCCTTTTCGGAAACAGGCTCTGACGAGTAAGAGAGCCATGAGATGTTCCTCCTCTGGGCAAGCCCGGGTCCCAGATCCTGTTGTGCCTGTGAATAGGCTGCAGGGGGACGGTGAAGAGCAGCAACAGCTTTCACGGCTGCCACCTTCTGTGTGGGACAAGGAGCCGGACATGTGCCTTTCTGGAAACAGGCCGTGCTGGGGACGAGAGCTGAGAGATGTTCCTCCTCTGGGCAAGCCCGGGTCCCAGATCCTGTTGTGCCTGTGAATAGGCTGCAGGGGGACGGTGAAGACCAGCAACAGCTTTCAGGGCTGCCACCTTCCGTGTGGGACAAGGAGCCGGACGTCTGCCTTTCTGGAAACAGGTCCTGCCGAGGACGAGAGCCATGAGATGTTCCTCCTCTGGGCAAGCCCGGCTCCCAGATCCTGTTGTGCCTGTGAATAGGCTGCAGGGGGACGGTGAAGACCAGCAACAGCTTTCAGGGCTGCCACCTTCTGTGTGGGACAAGGAGCCGGACGTGTGCCTTTTCGGAAACAGGCTCTGACGAGTAAGAGAGCCATGAGATGTTCCTCCTCTGGGCAAGCCCGGGTCCCAGATCCTGTTGTGCCTGTGAATAGGCTGCAGGGGGACGGTGAAGAGCAGCAACAGCTTTCACGGCTGCCACCTTCTGTGTGGGACAAGGAGCCGGACATGTGCCTTTCTGGAAACAGGCCGTGCTGGGGACGAGAGCTGTGAGATGTTCCTCCTCTGGGCAAGCCCGGGTCCCAGATCCTGTTGTGCCTGTGAATAGGCTGCAGGGGGACGGTGAAGACCAGCAACAGCTTTCAGGGCTGCCACCTTCCGTGTGGGACAAGGAGCCGGACGTATGCCTTTTCGGAAACAGGCTCTGCCGAGGACCAGAGCCATGAGATGTTCCTCCTCTGGGCAAGCCCGGGTCCCAGATCCTGTTGTGCCTGTGAATAGGCTGCAGGGGGACGGTGAAGACCAGCAACAGCTTTCAGGGCTGCCACCTTCCGTGTGGGACAAGGAGCCAGACGTGTCTTTCTGGATAAATGCTCTGCCGAGGACGAGAGCCATGAGATGTTCCTCCTCTGGGCAAGCCCGGGTCCCAGATCCTGTTGTGCCTGTGAATAGGCTGCAGGGGGACGGTGAAGACCAGCAACAGCTTTCAGGGCTGCCACCTTCCTTGTGGGACAAGGAGCCGGACTTGTTCCTTTCTGGAAACAGGCCGTGCCGAGGACGAGAGCCATGAGATGTTCCTCCTCTGGGCAAGCCCCGGTCCTGAATCCTGTTGTGCCTGAGAATAGGCTGCAGGGGATGGTGAAGACCAGCAACAGCTTTCAGGGCTGCCACCTTCCGTGTGGGACAAGGAGCCGGACGTGTGCCTTTTCGGAATCAGGCTCTGCCGACAACGAGAGCCATGAGATGTTCCTCCTCTGGGCAAGCCCGGGTCCTGAATCCTGTTGTGCCTGTGAATAGGCTGCAGGGGGACGGTGAAGACCAGCAACAGCTTTCAGGGCTGCCACCTTCCGTGTGGGACAAGGAGCCGGACGGGTGCCTTTCTGGAAACAGGCCGTGCCGAGGACGAGAGCCATGAGATGTTCCTCCTCTGGGCAAGCCCGGGTCCCAGATCCTGTTGTGCCTGTGAATAGGCTGCAGGGGGACGGTGAAGACCAGCAACAGCTTTCAGGGCTGCCACCTTCCGTGTGGGACAAGGAGCCGGACGTATGCCTTTTCGGAAACAGGCTCTGCCGAGGACCAGAGCCATGAGATGTTCCTCCTCTGGGCAAGCCCGGGTCCCAGATCCTGTTGTGCCTGTGAATAGGCTGCAGGGGGACGGTGAAGACCAGCAACAGCTTTCAGGGCTGCCACCTTCCGTGTGGGACAAGGAGCCGGACGTGTGCCTTTTCGGAATCAGGCTCTGCCGAGGACGAGAGGCATGAGATGTTCCTCCTCTGGGCAAGCCCCGGTCCTGAATCCTGTTGTGCCTGTGAATAGGCTGCAGGGGTACGTTGAAGACCAGCAACAGCTTTCAGGGCTGCCACCTTCCGTGTGGGACAAAGAGCCGGACGTGTGCCTTTTCGGAAACAGGCCCTGCCGAGGACGAGAGCCATGAGATGTTCCTCCTCTGGGAAAGCCCGGGTCTCAGATCCTGTTGTGCCTGTGAATAGGCTGCAGGGGGACGGTGAAGACCAGCAACAGCTTTCACGGCTGCCACCTTCCGTGTGGGACAAGGAGCCGGACGTGTGCCTTTTCGGAAACAGGCTCTGCCGAGGACGAGAGCCATGAGATGTTCCTCCTCTGGGCAAGCCCGGGTCCCAGATCCTGTTGTGCCTGTGAATAGGCTGCAGGGGGACGGTGAAGACCAGCAACAGCTTTCAGGGCTGCCACCTTCCGTGTGGGACAAGGAGCCGGATGTGTGCCTTTTCGGAATCAGGCTCTGCCGAGGACGAGAGGCATGAGATGTTCCTCCTCTGGGCAAGCCCCGGTCCTGAATCCTGTTGTGCCTGTGAATAGGCTGCAGGGGTACGTTGAAGACCAGCAACAGCTTTCAGGGCTGCCACCTTCCGTGTGGGACAAAGAGCCGGACGTGTGCCTTTTCGGAAACAGGCCCTGCCGAGGACGAGAGCCATGAGATGTTCCTCCTCTGGGAAAGCCCGGGTCTCAGATCCTGTTGTGCCTGTGAATAGGCTGCAGGGGGACGGTGAAGACCAGCAACAGCTTTCACGGCTGCCATCTTCCGTGTGGGACAAGGAGCCGGACGTGTGCCTTTTCGGAAACAGGCTCTGCCGAGGACGAGAGCCATGAGATGTTCCTCCTCTGGGCAAGCCCGGGTCCCAGATCCTGTTGTGCCTGTGAATAGGCTGCAGGGGGACGGTGAAGACCAGCAACAGCTTTCAGGGCTGCCACCTACCGTGTGGGACAAGGAGCCGGACGTGTGCCTTTTCGGAAACAGGCTCTGACGAGTAAGAGAGCCATGAGATGTTCCTCCTCTGGGCAAGCCCGGGTCCCAGATCCTGTTGTGCCTGTGAATAGGCTGCAGGGGGACGGTGAAGAGCAGCAACAGCTTTCACGGCTGCCACCTTCTGTGTGGGACAAGGAGCCGGACATGTGCCTTTCTGGAAACAGGCCGTGCTGGGGACGAGAGCTGAGAGATGTTCCTCCTCTGGGCAAGCCCGGGTCCCAGATCCTGTTGTGCCTGTGAATAGGCTGCAGGGGGACGGTGAAGACCAGCAACAGCTTTCAGGGCTGCCACCTTCCGTGTGGGACAAGGAGCCGGACGTCTGCCTTTCTGGAAACAGGTCCTGCCGAGGACGAGAGCCATGAGATGTTCCTCCTCTGGGCAAGCCCGGCTCCCAGATCCTGTTGTGCCTGTGAATAGGCTGCAGGGGGACGGTGAAGACCAGCAACAGCTTTCAGGGCTGCCACCTTCTGTGTGGGACAAGGAGCCGGACGTGTGCCTTTTCGGAAACAGGCTCTGACGAGTAAGAGAGCCATGAGATGTTCCTCCTCTGGGCAAGCCCGGGTCCCAGATCCTGTTGTGCCTGTGAATAGGCTGCAGGGGGACGGTGAAGAGCAGCAACAGCTTTCACGGCTGCCACCTTCTGTGTGGGACAAGGAGCCGGACATGTGCCTTTCTGGAAACAGGCCGTGCTGGGGACGAGAGCTGTGAGATGTTCCTCCTCTGGGCAAGCCCGGGTCCCAGATCCTGTTGTGCCTGTGAATAGGCTGCAGGGGGACGGTGAAGACCAGCAACAGCTTTCAGGGCTGCCACCTTCCGTGTGGGACAAGGAGCCGGACGTATGCCTTTTCGGAAACAGGCTCTGCCGAGGACCAGAGCCATGAGATGTTCCTCCTCTGGGCAAGCCCGGGTCCCAGATCCTGTTGTGCCTGTGAATAGGCTGCAGGGGGACGGTGAAGACCAGCAACAGCTTTCAGGGCTGCCACCTTCCGTGTGGGACAAGGAGCCAGACGTGTCTTTCTGGATAAATGCTCTGCCGAGGACGAGAGCCATGAGATGTTCCTCCTCTGGGCAAGCCCGGGTCCCAGATCCTGTTGTGCCTGTGAATAGGCTGCAGGGGGACGGTGAAGACCAGCAACAGCTTTCAGGGCTGCCACCTTCCTTGTGGGACAAGGAGCCGGACTTGTTCCTTTCTGGAAACAGGCCGTGCCGAGGACGAGAGCCATGAGATGTTCCTCCTCTGGGCAAGCCCCGGTCCTGAATCCTGTTGTGCCTGAGAATAGGCTGCAGGGGATGGTGAAGACCAGCAACAGCTTTCAGGGCTGCCACCTTCCGTGTGGGACAAGGAGCCGGACGTGTGCCTTTTCGGAATCAGGCTCTGCCGACAACGAGAGCCATGAGATGTTCCTCCTCTGGGCAAGCCCGGGTCCTGAATCCTGTTGTGCCTGTGAATAGGCTGCAGGGAGACGGTGAAGACCAGCAACAGCTTTCAGGGCTGCCACCTTCCGTGTGGGACAAGGAGCCGGACGGGTGCCTTTCTGGAAACAGGCCGTGCCGAGGACGAGAGCCATGAGATGTTCCTCCTCTGGGCAAGCCCCGGTCGTGAATCCTGTTGTGCCTGTGAATAGGCTGCAGGGGGACGGTGAAGACCAGCAACAGCTTTCACGGCTGCCACCTTCCGTGTGGGACAAGGAGCCGGACGTGTGCCGATCGGGAAACAGGCTCTGCCGAGGACGAGAGCCATGAGATGTTCCTCCTCTGGGCAAGCCCGGGTCCTGAATCCTGTTGTGCCTGTGAATAGGCTGCAGGGGGACGGTGAAGACCAGCAACAGCTTTCAGGGCTGCCACCTTCCGTGTGGGACAAGGAGCCGGTCGTGTGCCTATTTGGAAACAGGCCCTGCCGAGGACGAGAGCCATGAGATGTTCCTCCTCTGGGCAAGCCCGGGTCCCAGATCCTGTTGTGCCTGTGAATAGGCTGCAGGGGGACGGTGAAGACCAGCAACAGCTTTCAGGGCTGCCACCTTCCGTGTGGGACAAGGAGCCAGACGTGTGCCTTTTCGGAATCAGGCTCTGCCGAGGACGAGAGCCATGAGATGTTCCTCCTCTGGGCAAGCCCCGGTCCTGAATCCTGTTGTGCCTGTGAATAGGCTGCAGGGGGACGGTGAAGACCAGCAACAGCTTTCAGGGCTGCCACCTTCCGTGTGGGACAAAGAGCCGGACGTGTGCCTTTTCGGAAACAGGCTCTGCCGAGGACGAGAGCCATGAGATGTTCCTCCTCTGGGAAAGCCCGGGTCTCAGATCCTGTTGTGCCTGTGAATAGGCTGCAGGGGGACGTTGAAGACCAGCAACAGCTTTCAGGGCTGCCACCTTCCGTGTGGGACAAGGAGCCGGACGTGTGCCTTTTCGGAAACAGGCTCTGCCGACGACGAGAGCCATGAGATGTTCCTCCTCTGGGCAAGCCCGGGTCCCAGATCCTGTTGTGCCTGTGAATAGGCTGCAGGGGGACGGTGAAGACCAGCAACAGCTTTCAGGGCTGCCACCTTCCGTGTGGGACAAGGAGCCGGACGTATGCCTTTTCGGAAACAGGCTCTGCCGAGGACCAGAGCCATGAGATGTTCCTCCTCTGGGCAAGCCCGGGTCCCAGATCCTGTTGTGCCTGTGAATAGGCTGCAGGGGGACGGTGAAGACCAGCAACAGCTTTCAGGGCTGCCACCTTCCGTGTGGGACAAGGAGCCGGACTTGTTCCTTTCTGGAAACAGGCCGTGCCGAGGACGAGAGCCATGAGATGTTCCTCCTCTGGGCAAGCCCCGGTCCTGAATCCTGTTGTGCCTGTGAATAGGCTGCAGGGGGATGGTGAAGACCAGCAACAGCTTTCAGGGCTGCCACCTTCCGTGTGGGACAAGGAGCCGGACGTGTGCCTTTCGGAATCAGGCTCTGCCGACAACGAGAGCCATGAGATGTTCCTCCTCTGGGCAAGCCCACATCCAAATCCTGTTGTGCCTGTGAATAGGCTGCAGGGAGACGGTGAAGACCAGCAACAGCTTTCAGGGCTGCCACCTTCCCTGTGGGACAAGGAGCCGAACGGGTGCCTTTCTGGAAACAGGCTCTGCCGAGGACGAGAGCCATGAGATGTTCCTCCTCTGGGCAAGCCCCGGTCGTGAATCCTGTTGTGCCTGTGAATAGGCTGCAGGGGGACGGTGAAGACCAGCAACAGCTTTCAGGGCTGCCACCTTCCGTGTGGGACAAGGAGCCGGACGTGTGCCGATCCGGAAACAGGCTCTGCCGAGGACGAGAGCCATGAGATGTTCCTCCTCTGGGCAAGCCCGGGTCCTGAATCCTGTTGTGCCTGTGAATAGGCTGCAGGGGGACGGTGAAGACCAGCAACAGCTTTCAGGGCTGCCACCTTCCGTGTGGGACAAGGAGCCGGTCGTGTGCCTATTTGGAAACAGGCCCTGCCGAGGACGAGAGCCATGAGATGTTCCTCCTCTGGGCAAGCCCGGGTCCCAGATCCTGTTGTGCCTGTGAATAGGCTGCAGGGGGACGGTGAAGACCAGCAACAGCTTTCAGGGCTGCCACCTTCCGTGTGGGACAAGGAGCCAGACGTGTGTCTTTTCGGAATCAGGCTCTGCCGTGGACGAGAGCCATGAGATGTTCCTCCTCTGGGCAAGCCCCGGTCCTGAATCCTGTTGTGCCTGTGAATAGGCTGCAGGGGGACGGTGAAGACCAGCAACAGCTTTCAGGGCTGCCACCTTCCGTGTGGGACAAAGAGCCGGACGTGTGCCTTTTCGGAAACAGGCCCTGCCGAGGACGAGAGCCATGAGATGTTCCTCCTCTGGGAAAGCCCGGGTCTCAGATCCTGTTGTGCCTGTGAATAGGCTGCAGGGGGACGGTGAAGAGCAGCAACAGCTTTCACGGCTGCCACCTTCCGTGTGGGACAAGGATCCGGACGTGTGCCTTTTCGGAAACAGGCTCTGCCGAGGACGAGAGCCATGAGATGTTCCTCCTCTGGGCAAGCCCGGGTCCCAGATCCTGTTGTGCCTGTGAATAGGCTGCAGGGGGACGGTGAAGACCAGCAACAGCTTTCAGGGCTGCCACCTTCCGTGTGGGACAAGGAGCCGGACGTGTTCCTTTCTGGAAACAGGCCGTGCCGAGGACGAGAGCCATGAGATGTTCCTCCTCTGGGCAAGCCCCGGTCCTGAATCCTGTTGTGCCTGAGAATAGGCTGCAGGGGGATGGTGAAGACCAGCAACAGCTTTCAGGGCTGCCACCTTCCGTGTGGGACAAGGAGCCGGACGTGTGCCTTTTCGGAATCAGGCTCTGCCGACAACGAGAGCCATGAGATGTTCCTCCTCTGGGCAAGCCCGGGTCCTGAATCCTGTTGTGCCTGTGAATAGGCTGCAGGGAGACGGTGAAGACCAGCAACAGCTTTCAGGGCTGCCACCTTCCCTGTGGGACAAGGAGCCGAATGGGTGCCTTTCTGGAAACAGGCCGTGCCGAGGACGAGAGCCATGAGATGTTCCTCCTCTGGGCAAGCCCCGGTCGTGAATCCTGTTGTGCCTGTGAATAGGCTGCAGGGGGACGGTGAAGACCAGCAACAGCTTTCACGGCTGCCACCTTCCGTGTGGGACAAGGAGCCGGACGTGTGCCGATCCGGAAACAGGCTCTGCCGAGGACGAGAGCCATGAGATGTTCCTCCTCTGGGCAAGCCCGGGTCCTGAATCCTGTTGTGCCTGTGAATAGGCTGCAGGGGGACGGTGAAGACCAGCAACAGCTTTCAGGGCTGCCACCTTCCGTGTGGGACAAGGAGCCGGTCGTGTGCCTATTTGGAAACAGGCCCTGCCGAGGACGAGAGCCATGAGATGTTCCTCCTCTGGGCAAGCCCGGGTCCCAGATCCTGTTGTGCCTGTGAATAGGCTGCAGGGGGACGGTGAAGACCAGCAACAGCTTTCAGGGCTGCCACCTTCCGTGTGGGACAAGGAGCCAGACGTGTGCCTTTTCGGAATCAGGCTCTGCCGAGGACGAGAGCCATGAGATGTTCCTCCTCTGGGCAAGCCCCGGTCCTGAATCCTGTTGTGCCTGTGAATAGGCTGCAGGGGGACGGTGAAGACCAGCAACAGCTTTCAGGGCTGCCACCTTCCGTGTGGGACAACGAGCCGGACGTGTGCCTTTTCGGAAACAGGCCCTGCCGAGGACGAGAGCCATGAGATGTTCCTCCTCTGGGAAAGCCCGGGTCTCAGATCCTGTTGTGCCTGTGAATAGGCTGCAGGGGGACGGTGAAGACCAGCAACATCTTTCAGGGCTGCCACCTTCCGTGTGGGACAAGGAGCCGGACGTGTGCCTTTTCGGAAACAGGCTCTGCCGAGGACGAGAGCCATTGGATGTTCCTCCTCTGGGCAAGCCCGGGTCCCAGATCCTGTTGTGCCTGTGAATAGGCTGCAGGGGGACGGTGAAGACCAGCAACAGCTTTCAGGGCTGCCACCTTCCGTGTGGGACAAGGAGCCGGACGTATGCCTTTTCGGAAACAGGCTCTGCCGAGGACCAGAGCCATGAGATGTTCCTCCTCTGGGCAAGCCCGGGTCCCAGATCCTGTTGTGCCTGTGAATAGGCTGCAGGGGGACGGTGAAGACCAGCAACAGCTTTCAGGGCTGCCACCTTCCGTGTGGGACAAGGAGCCAGACGTGTTTTTCTGGATAAATGCTCTGCCGAGGAAGAGAGCCATGAGATGTTCCTCCTCTGGGCAAGCCCGGGTCCTGAATCCTGTTGTGCCTGTGAATAGGCTGCAGGGGGACGGTGAAGACCAGCAACAGCTTTCAGGGCTGCCACCTTCCGTGTGGGACAAAGAGCCGGACGTGTGCCTTTCTGGAAACAGGCCGTGCCGAGGACGAGAGCCATGAGATGTTCCTCCTCTGGGCAAGCCCCGGTCCTGAATCCTGTTGTGCCTGTGAATAGGCTGCAGGGGGATGGTGAAGACCAGCAACAGCTTTCAGGGCTGCCACCTTCCGTGTGGGACAAGGAGCCGGACGTGTGCCTTTTCGGAATCAGGCTCTGCCGACAACGAGAGCCATGAGATGTTCCTCCTCTGGGCAAGCCCACGTCCAAATCCTGTTGTGCCTGTGAATAGGCTGCAGGGAGACGGTGAAGACCAGCAACAGCTTTCAGGGCTGCCACCTTCCCTGTGGGACAAGGAGCCGAACGGGTGCCTTTCTGGAAACAGGCTCTGCCGAGGACGAGAGCCATGAGATGTTCCTCCTCTGGGCAAGCCCCGGTCGTGAATCCTGTTGTGCCTGTGAATAGGCTGCAGGGGGACGGTGAAGACCAGCAACAGCTTTCAGGGCTGCCACCTTCCGTGTGGGACAAGGAGCCGGACGTGTGCCGATCCGGAAACAGGCTCTGCCGAGGACGAGAGCCATGAGATGTTCCTCCTCTGGGCAAGCCCGGGTCCTGAATCCTGTTGTGCCTGTGAATAGGCTGCAGGGGGACGGTGAAGAGCAGCAACAGCTTTCACGGCTGCCACCTTCCGTGTGGGACAAGGAGCCGGTCGTGTGCCTATTTGGAAACAGGCCCTGCCGAGGACGAGAGCCATGAGATGTTCCTCCTCTGGGCAAGCCCGGGTCCCAGATCCTGTTGTGCCTGTGAATAGGCTGCAGGGGGACGGTGAAGACCAGCAACAGCTTTCAGGGCTGCCACCTTCCGTGTGGGACAAGGAGCCAGACGTGTGCCTTTTCGGAATCAGGCTCTGCCGAGGACGAGAGCCATGAGATGTTCCTCCTCTGGGCAAGCCCCGGTCCTGAATCCTGTTGTGCCTGTGAATAGGCTGCAGGGGGACGGTGAAGACCAGCAACAGCTTTCAGGGCTGCCACCTTCCGTGTGGGACAAAGAGCCGGACGTGTGCCTTTTCGGAAACAGGCCCTGCCGAGGACGAGAGCCATGAGATGTTCCTCCTCTGGGAAAGCCCGGGTTTCAGATCCTGTTGTGCCTGTGAATAGGCTGCAGGGGGACGGTGAAGAGCAGCAACAGCTTTCACGGCTGCCACCTTCCGTGTGGGACAAGGATCCGGACGTGTGCCTTTTCGGAAACAGGCTCTGCCGAGGACGAGAGCCATGAGATGTTCCTCCTCTGGGCAAGCCCGGGTCCCAGATCCTGTTGTGCCTGTGAATAGGCTGCAGGGGGACGGTGAAGACCAGCAACAGCTTTCAGGGCTGCCACCTTCCGTGTGGGACAAGGAGCCGGACGTGTGCCTTTTCGGAATCAGTCTCTGCCGAGGACGAGAGCCATGAGATGTTCCTCCTCTGGGCAAGCCCTGGTCCCAGATCCTGTTGTGCCTGTGAATAGGCTGCAGGGGGACGGTGAAGACCAGCAACAGCTTTCAGGGCTGCCACCTTCCGTGTGGGACAAGGAGCCGGACGTGTGCCTTTTCGGAATCAGGCTCTGCCGACAACGAGAGCCATGAGATGTTCCTCCTCTGGGCAAGCCCACGTCCAAATCCTGTTGTGCCTGTGAATAGGCTGCAGGGAGACGGTGAAGACCAGCAACAGCTTTCAGGGCTGCCACCTTCCGTGTGGGACAAGGAGCCGGACGTGTGCCGATCCGGAAACAGGCTCTGCCGAGGACGAGAGCCATGAGATGTTCCTCCTCTGGGCAAGCCCCGGTCGTGAATCCTGTTGTGTCTGTGAATAGGCTGCAGGGGGACGGTGAAGACCAGCAACAGCTTTCAGGGCTGCCACCTTCCTTGTGGGACAAGGAGCCGAACGGGTGCCTTTCTGGAAACAGGCCGTGCCGGGGACGAGAGCCATGAGATGTTCCTCCTCTGGGCAAGCCCCGGTCCTGAATCCTGTTGTGCCTGTGAATAGGCTGCAGGGGTACGTTGAAGACCAGCAACAGCTTTCAGGACTGCCACCTTCCGTGTGGGACAAGGAGCCGGACGTGTGCCTTTTCGGAAACAGGCCCTGCCGAGGACGAGAGCCATGAGATGTTCCTCCTCTGGGAAAGCCCGGGTCTCAGATCCTGTTGTGCCTGTGAATAAGCTGCAGGGGGACGGTGAAGACCAGCAACAGCTTTCAGGGCTGCCACCTTCCGTGTGGGACAAGGAGCCGGACGTGTGCCTTTTCGGAAACAGGCTCTGCCGAGGACGAGAGCCATGAGATGTTCCTCCTCTGGGCAAGCCCGGGTCCCAGATCCTGTTGTGCCTGTGAATAGGCTGCAGGGGGACGGTGAAGACCAGCAACAGCTTTCAGGGCTGCCACCTTCCGTGTGGGACAAGGAGCCAGACGTGTATTTCTGGATAAATGCTCTGCCGAGGAAGAGAGCCATGAGATGTTCCTCCTCTGGGCAAGCCCGGGTCCTGAATCCTGTTGTGCCTGTGAATAGGCTGCAGGGGGACGGTGAAGACCAGCAACAGCTTTCAGGGCTGCCACCTTCCTTGTGGGACAAGGAGCCGGACGTGTTCCTTTCTGGAAACAGGCCGTGCCGAGGACGAGAGCCATGAGATGTTCCTCCTCTGGGCAAGCCCCGGTCCTGAATCCTGTTGTGCCTGTGAATAGGCTGCAGGGGGATGGTGAAGACCAGCAACAGCTTTCAGGGCTGCCACCTTCCGTGTGGGACAAGGAGCCGGACGTGTGCCTTTCGGAATCAGGCTCTGCCGACAACGAGAGCCATGAGATGTTCCTCCTCTGGGCAAGCCCACGTCCAAATCCTGTTGTGCCTGTGAATAGGCTGCAGGGAGACGGTGAAGACCAGCAACAGCTTTCAGGGCTGCCACCTTCCCTGTGGGACAAGGAGCCGAACGGGTGCCTTTCTGGAAACAGGCCGTGCCGAGGACGAGAGCCATGAGATGTTCCTCCTCTGGGCAAGCCCCGGTCGTGAATCCTGTTGTGCCTGTGAATAGGCTGCAGGGGGACGGTGAAGACCAGCAACAGCTTTCAGGGCTGCCACCTTCCGTGTGGGACAAGGAGCCGGACGTGTGCCGATCCGGAAACAGGCTCTGCCGAGGACGAGAGCCATGAGATGTTCCTCCTCTGGGCAAGCCCGCGTCCTGAATCCTGTTGTGCCTGTGAATAGGCTGCAGGGGGACGGTGAAGACCAGCAACAGCTTTCAGGGCTGCCACCTTCCGTGTGGGACAAGGAGCCGGTCGTGTGCCTATTAGGAAACAGGCCCTGCCGAGGACGAGAGCCATGAGATGTTCCTCCTCTGGGCAAGCCCGGGTCCCAGATCCTGTTGTGCCTGTGAATAGGCTGCAGGGGGACGGTGAAGACCAGCAACAGCTTTCAGGGCTGCCACCTTCCCTGTGGGACAAGGAGCCAGACGTGTGCCTTTTCGGAATCAGGCTCTACCGAGGACGAGAGCCATGAGATGTTCCTCCTCTGGGCAAGCCCCGGTCCTGAATCCTGTTGTGCCTGTGAATAGGCTGCAGGGGTACGTTGAAGACCAGCAACAGCTTTCAGGGCTGCCACCTTCCGTGTGGGACAAAGAGCCGGACGTGTGCCTTTTCGGAAACAGGCCCTGCCGAGGACGAGAGCCATGAGATGTTCCTCCTCTGGGAAAGCCCGGGTCTCAGATCCTGTTGTGCCTGTGAATAGGCTGCAGGGGGACGGTGAAGAGCAGCAACAGCTTTCACGGCTGCCACCTTCCGTGTGGGACAAGGAGCCGGACGTGTGCCTTTTCGGAAACAGGCTCTGCCGAGGACGAGAGCCATGAGATGTTCCTCCTCTGGGCAAGCCCGGGTCCCAGATCCTGTTGTGCCTGTGAATAGGCTGCAGGGGGACGGTGAAGACCAGCAACAGCTTTCAGGGCTGCCACCTTCCGTGTGGGACAAGGAGCCGGACGTGTTCCTTTCTGGAAACAGGCCGTGCCGAGGACGAGAGCCATGAGATGTTCCTCCTCTGGGCAAGCCCGGGTCCCAGATCCTGTTGTGCCTGTGAATAGGCTGCAGGGGGACGGTGAAGACCAGCAACAGCTTTCAGGGCTGCCACCTTCCGTGTGGGACAAGGAGCCGGACGTATGCCTTTTCGGAAACAGGCTCTGCCGAGGACCAGAGCCATGAGATGTTCCTCCTCTGGGCAAGCCCGGGTCCCAGATCCTGTTGTGCCTGTGAATAGGCTGCAGGGGGACGGTGAAGACCAGCAACAGCTTTCAGGGCTGCCACCTTCCGTGTGGGACAAGGAGCCGGACGTGTGCCGATCCGGAAACAGGCTCTGCCGAGGACGAGAGCCATGAGATGTTCCTCCTCTGGGCAAGCCCACGTCCAAATCCTGTTGTGTCTGTGAATAGGCTGCAGGGGGACGGTGAAGACCAGCAACAGCTTTCAGGGCTGCCACCTTCCTTGTGGGACAAGGAGCCGAACGGGTGCCTTTCTGGAAACAGGCCGTGCCGGGGACGAGAGCCATGAGATGTTCCTCCTCTGGGCAAGCCCGGGTCCTGAATCCTGTTGTGCCTGTGAATAGGCTGCAGGGGTACGTTGAAGACCAGCAACAGCTTTCAGGGCTGCCACCTTCCGTGTGGGACAAGGAGCCGGACGTGTGCCTTTTCGGAAACAGGCCCTGCCGAGGACGAGAGCCATGAGATGTTCCTCCTCTGGGAAAGCCCGGGTCTCAGATCCTGTTGTGCCTGTGAATAAGCTGCAGGGGTACGTTGAAGACCAGCAACAGCTTTCAGGGCTGCCAACTTCCGTGTGGGACAAGGAGCCGGACGTGTGCCGATCCGGAAACAGGCTCTGCCGAGGACGAGAGCCATGAGATGTTCCTCCTCTGGGCAAGCCCCGGTCCTGAATCCTGTTGTGCCTGTGAATAGGCTGCAGGGGGATGGTGAAGACCAGCAACAGCTTTCAGGGCTGCCACCTTCCGTGTGGGACAAGGAGCCGGACGTGTGCCTTTTCGGAATCAGGCTCTGCCGACAACGAGAGCCATGAGATGTTCCTCCTCTGGGCAAGCCCACGTCCAAATCCTGTTGTGCCTGTGAATAGGCTGCAGGGAGACGGTGAAGACCAGCAACAGCTTTCAGGGCTGCCACCTTCCCTGTGGGACAAGGAGCCGAACGGGTGCCTTTCTGGAAACAGGCCGTGCCGAGGACGAGAGCCATGAGATGTTCCTCCTCTGGGCAAGCCCCGGTCGTGAATCCTGTTGTGCCTGTGAATAGGCTGCAGGGGGACGGTGAAGACCAGCAACAGCTTTCAGGGCTGCCACCTTCCGTGTGGGACAAGGAGCCGGACGTGTGCCGATCCGGAAACAGGCTCTGCCGAGGACGAGAGCCATGAGATGTTCCTCCTCTGGGCAAGCCCGGGTCCTGAATTCTGTTGTGCCTGTGAATAGGCTGCAGGGGGACGGTGAAGACCAGCAACAGCTTTCAGGGCTGCCACCTTCCGTGTGGGACAAGGAGCCGGTCGTGTGCCTATTTGGAAACAGGCCCTGCCGAGGACGAGAGCCATGAGATGTTCCTCCTCTGGGCAAGCCCGGGTCCCAGATCCTGTTGTGCCTGTGAATAGGCTGCAGGGGGACGGTGAAGACCAGCAACAGCTTTCAGGGCTGCCACCTTCCCTGTGGGACAAGGAGCCAGACGTGTGCCTTTTCGGAATCAGGCTCTGCCGAGGACGAGAGCCATGAGATGTTCCTCCTCTGGGCAAGCCCCGTTCCTGAATCCTGTTATGCCTGTGAATAGGCTGCAGGGGGACGGTGAAGACCAGCAACAGCTTTCAGGGCTGCCACCTTCCGTGTGGGACAAAGAGCCGGACGTGTGCCTTTTCGGAAACAGGCCCTGCCGAGGACGAGAGCCATGAGATGTTCCTCCTCTGGGCAAGCCCGGGTCCCAGATCCTGTTGTGCCTGTGAATAGGCTGCAGGGGGACGGTGAAGACCAGCAACAGCTTTCACGGCTGCCACCTTCCGTGTGGGACAAGGAGCCGGACGTGTGCCTTTTCGGAAAAAGGCTCTGCCGAGGACGAGAGCCATGAGATGTTCCTCCTCTGGGCAAGCCCGGGTCCCAGATCCTGTTGTGCCTGTGAATAGGCTGCAGGGGGACGGTGAAGACCAGCAACAGCTTTCAGGGCTGCCACCTTCACTGTGGGACAAGGAGCCGGACGTGTTCCTTTCTGGAAACAGGCCGTGCCGAGGACGAGAGCCATGAGATGTTCCTCCTCTCAGCAAGCCCGGGTCCCAGATCCTGTTGTGCCTGTGAATAGGCTGCAGGGGGACGGTGAAGACCAGCAACAGCTTTCAGGGCTGCCACCTTCCGTGTGGGACAAGGAGCCGGACGTATGCCTTTTCGGAAACAGGCTCTGCCGAGGACCAGAGCCATGAGATGTTCCTCCTCTGGGCAAGCCCGGGTCCCAGATCCTGTTGTGCCTGTGAATAGGCTGCAGGGGGACGGTGAAGACCAGCAACAGCTTTCAGGGCTGCCACCTTCCGTGTGGGACAAGGAGCCAGACGTGTCTTTCTGGATAAATGCTCTGCCGAGGAAGAGAGCCATGAGATGTTCCTCCTCTGGGCAAGCCCGGGTCCTGAATCCTGTTGTGCCTGTGAATAGGCTGCAGGGGGACGGTGAAGACCAGCAACAGCTTTCAGGGCTGCCACCTTCCTTGTGGGACAAGGAGCCGGACGTGTTCCTTTCTGGAAACAGGCCGTGCCGAGGACGAGAGCCATGAGATGTTCCTCCTCTGGGCAAGCCCCGGTCCTGAATCCTGTTGTGCCTGTGAATAGGCTGCAGGGGGACGGTGAAGACCAGCAACAGCTTTCAGGGCTGCCACCTTCCGTGTGGGACAAGGAGCCGGACGTGTGCCTTTCGGAATCAGGCTCTGCCGACAACGAGAGCCATGAGATGTTCCTCCTCTGGGCAAGCCCACGTCCAAATCCTGTTGTGCCTGTGAATAGGCTGCAGGGAGACGGTGAAGACCAGCAACAGCTTTCAGGGCTGCCACCTTCCCTGTGGGACAAGGAGCCGAACGGGTGCCTTTCTGGAAACAGGCCGTGCCGAGGACGAGAGCCATGAGATGTTCCTCCTCTGGGCAAGCCCCGGTCGTGAATCCTGTTGTGCCTGTGAATAGGCTGCAGGGGGACGGTGAAGACCAGCAACAGCTTTCAGGGCTGCCACCTTCCGTGTGGGACAAGGAGCCGGACGTGTGCCGATCCGGAAACAGGCTCTGCCGAGGACGAGAGCCATGAGATGTTCCTCCTCTGGGCAAGCCCGCGTCCTGAATCCTGTTGTGCCTGTGAATAGGCTGCAGGGGGACGGTGAAGACCAGCAACAGCTTTCAGGGCTGCCACCTTCCGTGTGGGACAAGGAGCCGGTCGTGTGCCTATTTGGAAACAGGCCCTGCCGAGGACGAGAGCCATGAGATGTTCCTCCTCTGGGCAAGCCCGGGTCCCAGATCCTGTTGTGCCTGTGAATAGGCTGCAGGGGGACGGTGAAGACCAGCAACAGCTTTCAGGGCTGCCACCTTCCGTGTGGGACAAGGAGCCAGACGTGTGCCTTTTCGGAATCAGGCTCTGCCGAGGACGAGAGCCATGAGATGTTCCTCCTCTGGGCAAGCCCCGGTCCTGAATCCTGTTGTGCCTGTGAATAGGCTGCAGGGGTACGTTGAAGACCAGCAACAGCTTTCAGGGCTGCCACCTTCCGTGTGGGACAAAGAGCCGGACGTGTGCCTTTTCGGAAACAGGCCCTGCCGAGGACGAGAGCCATGAGATGTTCCTCCTCTGGGAAAGCCCGGGTCTCAGATCCTGTTGTGCCTGTGAATAGGCTGCAGGGGGACGGTGAAGACCAGCAACAGCTTTCACGGCTGCCACCTTCCGTGTGGGACAAGGAGCCGGACGTGTGCCTTTTTGGAAACAGGCTCTGCCGAGGACGAGAGCCATGAGATGTTCCTCCTCTGGGCAAGCCCGGGTCCCAGATCCTGTTGTGCCTGTGAATAGGCTGCAGGGGGACGGTGAAGACCAGCAACAGCTTTCAGGGCTGCCACCTTCCGTGTGGGACAAGGAGCCGGACGTGTTTCTTTCTGGAAACAGGCCGTGCCGAGGACGAGAGCCATGAGATGTTCCTCCTCTGGGCAAGCCCGGGTCCCAGATCCTGTTGTGCCTGTGAATAGGCTGCAGGGGGACGGTGAAGACCAGCAACAGCTTTCAGGGCTGCCACCTTCCGTGTGGGACAATGAGCCGGACGTATGCCTTTTCGGAAACAGGCTCTGCCGAGGACGAGAGCCATGAGATGTTCCTCCTCTGGGCAAGCCCGGGTCCCAGATCCTGTTGTGCCTGTGAATAGGCTGCAGGGGGACGGTGAAGACCAGCAACAGCTTTCAGGGCTGCCACCTTCCGTGTGGGACAAGGAGCCGGACGTGTGCCTTTTCGGAATCAGTCTCTGCCGAGGACGAGAGCCATGAGATGTTCCTCCTCTGGGCAAGCCCTGGTCCCAGATCCTGTTGTGCCTGTGAATAGGCTGCAGGGGGACGGTGAAGACCAGCAACAGCTTTCAGGGCTGCCACCTTCCGTGTGGGACAAGGAGCCGGACGTGTGCCTTTTCGGAATCAGGCTCTGCCGACAACAAGAGCCATGAGATGTTCCTCCTCTGGGCAAGCCCACGTCCAAATCCTGTTGTGCCTGTGAATAGGCTGCAGGGAGACGGTGAAGACCAGCAACAGCTTTCAGGGCTGCCACCTTCCGTGTGGGACAAGGAGCCGGACGTGTGCCGATCCGGAAACAGGCTCTGCCGAGGACGAGAGCCATGAGATGTTCCTCCTCTGGGCAAGCCCGGGTACCAGATCCTGTTGTGTCTGTGAATAGGCTGCAGGGGGACGGTGAAGACCAGCAACAGCTTTCAGGGCTGCCACCTTCCTTGTGGGACAAGGAGCCGAACGGGTGCCTTTCTGGAAACAGGCCGTGCCGGGGACGAGAGCCATGAGATGTTCCACCTCTGGGCAAGCCCCGGTCCTGAATCCTGTTGTGCCTGTGAATAGGCTGCAGGGGTACGTTGAAGACCAGCAACAGCTTTCAGGGCTGCCACCTTCCGTGTGGGACAAGGAGCCGGACGTGTGCCTTTTCGGAAACAGGCCCTGCCGAGGACGAGAGCCATGAGATGTTCCTCCTCTGGGAAAGCCCGGGTCTCAGATCCTGTTGTGCCTGTGAATAAGCTGCAGGGGGACGGTGAAGACCAGCAACAGCTTTCAGGGCTGCCACCTTCCGTGTGGGACAAGGAGCCGGACGTGTGCCTTTTCGGAAACAGGCACTGCCGAGGACGAGAGCCATGAGATGTTCCTCCTCTGGGCAAGCCCGGGTCCCAGATCCTGTTGTGCCTGTGAATAGGCTGCAGGGGGACGGTGAAGACCAGCAACAGCTTCCAGGGCTGCCACCTTCCGTGTGGGACAAGGAGCCGGACGTGTGCCTTTTCGGAAACAGGCCGTGCCGAGGACGAGAGCCATGAGATGTTCCTCCTCTGGGCAAGCCCGGGTCCCAGATCCTGTTGTGCCTGTGAATAGGCTGCAGGGGGACGGTGAAGACCAGCAACAGCTTTCAGGGCTGCCACCTTCCGTGTGGGACAAGGAGCCAGACGTGTCTTTCTGGATAAATGCTCTGCCGAGGAAGAGAGCCATGAGATGTTCCTCCTCTGGGCAAGCCCGGGTCCTGAATCCTGTTGTGCCTGTGAATAGGCTGCAGGGGGACGGTGAAGACCAGCAACAGCTTTCAGGGCTGCCACCTTCCGTGTGGGACAAAGAGCCGGACGTGTGCCTTTTCGGAAACAGGCCCTGCCGAGGACGAGAGCCATGAGATGTTCCTCCTCTGGGAAAGCCCGGGTTTCAGATCCTGTTGTGCCTGTGAATAGGCTGCAGGGGGACGGTGAAGAGCAGCAACAGCTTTCACGGCTGCCACCTTCCGTGTGGGACAAGGATCCGGACGTGTGCCTTTTCGGAAACAGGCTCTGCCGAGGACGAGAGCCATGAGATGTTCCTCCTCTGGGCAAGCCCGGGTCCCAGATCCTGTTGTGCCTGTGAATAGGCTGCAGGGGGACGGTGAAGACCAGCAACAGCTTTCAGGGCTGCCACCTTCCGTGTGGGACAAGGAGCCGGACGTGTGCCTTTTCGGAATCAGTCTCTGCCGAGGACGAGAGCCATGAGATGTTCCTCCTCTGGGCAAGCCCTGGTCCCAGATCCTGTTGTGCCTGTGAATAGGCTGCAGGGGGACGGTGAAGACCAGCAACAGCTTTCAGGGCTGCCACCTTCCGTGTGGGACAAGGAGCCGGACGTGTGCCTTTTCGGAATCAGGCTCTGCCGACAACGAGAGCCATGAGATGTTCCTCCTCTGGGCAAGCCCACGTCCAAATCCTGTTGTGCCTGTGAATAGGCTGCAGGGAGACGGTGAAGACCAGCAACAGCTTTCAGGGCTGCCACCTTCCGTGTGGGACAAGGAACCGGACGTGTGCCGATCCGGAAACAGGCTCTGCCGAGGACGAGAGCCATGAGATGTTCCTCCTCTGGGCAAGCCCCGGTCGTGAATCCTGTTGTGTCTGTGAATAGGCTGCAGGGGGACGGTGAAGACCAGCAACAGCTTTCAGGGCTGCCACCTTCCGTGTGGGACAAGGAGCCGGACGTGTGCCTTTTCGGAAACAGGCCCTGCCGAGGACGAGAGCCATGAGATGTTCCTCCTCTGGGAAAGCCCGGGTCTCAGATCCTGTTGTGCCTGTGAATAAGCTGCAGGGGGACGGTGAAGACCAGCAACAGCTTTCAGGGCTGCCACCTTCCGTGTGGGACAAGGAGCCGGACGTGTGCCTTTTCGGAAACAGGCTCTGCCGAGGACGAGAGCCATGAGATGTTCCTCCTCTGGGCAAGCCCGGGTCCCAGATCCTGTTGTGCCTGTGAATAGGCTGCAGGGGGACGGTGAAGACCAGCAACAGCTTTCAGGGCTGCCACCTTCCGTGTGGGACAAGGAGCCAGACGTGTATTTCTGGATAAATGCTCTGCCGAGGAAGAGAGCCATGAGATGTTCCTCCTCTGGGCAAGCCCGGGTCCTGAATCCTGTTGTGCCTGTGAATAGGCTGCAGGGGGACGGTGAAGACCAGCAACAGCTTTCAGGGCTGCCACCTTCCTTGTGGGACAAGGAGCCGGACGTGTTCCTTTCTGGAAACAGGCCGTGCCGAGGACGAGAGCCATGAGATGTTCCTCCTCTGGGCAAGCCCCGGTCCTGAATCCTGTTGTGCCTGTGAATAGGCTGCAGGGGGATGGTGAAGACCAGCAACAGCTTTCAGGGCTGCCACCTTCCGTGTGGGACAAGGAGCCGGACGTGTGCCTTTCGGAATCAGGCTCTGCCGACAACGAGAGCCATGAGATGTTCCTCCTCTGGGCAAGCCCACGTCCAAATCCTGTTGTGCCTGTGAATAGGCTGCAGGGAGACGGTGAAGACCAGCAACAGCTTTCAGGGCTGCCACCTTCCCTGTGGGACAAGGAGCCGAACGGGTGCCTTTCTGGAAACAGGCCGTGCCGAGGACGAGAGCCATGAGATGTTCCTCCTCTGGGCAAGCCCCGGTCGTGAATCCTGTTGTGCCTGTGAATAGGCTGCAGGGGGACGGTGAAGACCAGCAACAGCTTTCAGGGCTGCCACCTTCCGTGTGGGACAAGGAGCCGGACGTGTGCCGATCCGGAAACAGGCTCTGCCGAGGACGAGAGCCATGAGATGTTCCTCCTCTGGGCAAGCCCGCGTCCTGAATCCTGTTGTGCCTGTGAATAGGCTGCAGGGGGACGGTGAAGACCAGCAACAGCTTTCAGGGCTGCCACCTTCCGTGTGGGACAAGGAGCCGGTCGTGTGCCTATTTGGAAACAGGCCCTGACGAGGACGAGAGCCATGAGATGTTCCTCCTCTGGGCAAGCCCGGGTCCCAGATCCTGTTGTGCCTGTGAATAGGCTGCAGGGGGACGGTGAAGACCAGCAACAGCTTTCAGGGCTGCCACCTTCCCTGTGGGACAAGGAGCCAGACGTGTGCCTTTTCGGAATCAGGCTCTGCCGAGGACGAGAGCCATGAGATGTTCCTCCTCTGGGCAAGCCCCGGTCCTGAATCCTGTTGTGCCTGTGAATAGGCTGCAGGGGTACGTTGAAGACCAGCAACAGCTTTCAGGGCTGCCACCTTCCGTGTGGGACAAAGAGCCGGACGTGTGCCTTTTCGGAAAGAGGCCCTGCCGAGGACGAGAGCCATGAGATGTTCCTCCTCTGGGAAAGCCCGGGTCTCAGATCCTGTTGTGCCTGTGAATAGGCTGCAGGGGGACGGTGAAGAGCAGCAACAGCTTTCACGGCTGCCACCTTCCGTGTGGGACAAGGAGCCGGACGTGTGCCTTTTCGGAAACAGGCTCTGCCGAGGACGAGAGCCATGAGATGTTCCTCCTCTGGGCAAGCCCGGGTCCCAGATCCTGTTGTGCCTGTGAATAGGCTGCAGGGGGACGGTGAAGACCAGCAACAGCTTTCAGGGCTGCCACCTTCCGTGTGGGACAAGGAGCCGGACGTGTTCCTTTCTGGAAACAGGCCGTGCCGAGGACGAGAGCCATGAGATGTTCCTCCTCTGGGCAAGCCCGGGTCCCAGATCCTGTTGTGCCTGTGAATAGGCTGCAGGGGGACGGTGAAGACCAGCAACAGCTTTCAGGGCTGCCACCTTCCGTGTGGGACAAGGAGCCGGACGTATGCCTTTTCGGAAACAGGCTCTGCCGAGGACCAGAGCCATGAGATGTTCCTCCTCTGGGCAAGCCCGGGTCCCAGATCCTGTTGTGCCTGTGAATAGGCTGCAGGGGGACGGTGAAGACCAGCAACAGCTTTCAGGGCTGCCACCTTCCGTGTGGGACAAGGAGCCGGACGTGTGCCTTTTCGGAATCAGTCTCTGCCGAGGACGAGAGCCATGAGATGTTCCTCCTCTGGGCAAGCCCTGGTCCCAGATCCTGTTGTGCCTGTGAATAGGCTGCAGGGGGACGGTGAAGACCAGCAACAGCTTTCAGGGCTGCCACCTTCCGTGTGGGACAAGGAGCCGGACGTGTGCCTTTTCGGAATCAGGCTCTGCCGACAACGAGAGCCATGAGATGTTCCTCCTCTGGGCAAGCCCACGTCCAAATCCTGTTGTGCCTGTGAATAGGCTGCAGGGAGACGGTGAAGACCAGCAACAGCTTTCAGGGCTGCCACCTTCCGTGTGGGACAAGGAGCCGGACGTGTGCCGATCCGGAAACAGGCTCTGCCGAGGACGAGAGCCATGAGATGTTCCTCCTCTGGGCAAGCCCACGTCCAAATCCTGTTGTGTCTGTGAATAGGCTGCAGGGGGACGGTGAAGACCAGCAACAGCTTTCAGGGCTGCCACCTTCCGTGTGGGACAAGGAGCCGAACGGGTGCCTTTCTGGAAACAGGCCGTGCCGGGGACGAGAGCCATGAGATGTTCCTCCTCTGGGCAAGCCCCGGTCCTGAATCCTGTTGTGCCTGTGAATAGGCTGCAGGGGTACGTTGAAGACCAGCAACAGCTTTCAGGGCTGCCACCTTCCGTGTGGGACAAGGAGCCGGACGTGTGCCTTTTCGGAAACAGGCCCTGCCGAGGACGAGAGCCATGAGATGTTCCTCCTCTGGGAAAGCCCGGGTCTCAGATCCTGTTGTGCCTGTGAATAAGCTGCAGGGGTACGTTGAAGACCAGCAACAGCTTTCAGGGCTGCCACCTTCCGTGTGGGACAAGGAGCCGGACGTGTGCCGATCCGGAAACAGGCTCTGCCGAGGACGAGAGCCATGAGATGTTCCTCCTCTGGGCAAGCCCCGGTCCTGAATCCTGTTGTGCCTGTGAATAGGCTGCAGGGGGATGGTGAAGACCAGCAACAGCTTTCAGGGCTGCCACCTTCCGTGTGGGACAAGGAGCCGGACGTGTGCCTTTTCGGAATCAGGCTCTGCCGACAACGAGAGCCATGAGATGTTCCTCCTCTGGGCAAGCCCACGTCCAAATCCTGTTGTGCCTGTGAATAGGCTGCAGGGAGACGGTGAAGACCAGCAACAGCTTTCAGGGCTGCCACCTTCCCTGTGGGACAAGGAGCCGAACGGGTGCCTTTCTGGAAACAGGCCGTGCCGAGGACGAGAGCCATGAGATGTTCCTCCTCTGGGCAAGCCCCGGTCGTGAATCCTGTTGTGCCTGTGAATAGGCTGCAGGGGGACGGTGAAGACCAGCAACAGCTTTCAGGGCTGCCACCTTCCGTGTGGGACAAGGAGCCGGACGTGTGCCGATCCGGAAACAGGCTCTGCCGAGGACGAGAGCCATGAGATGTTCCTCCTCTGGGCAAGCCCGGGTCCTGAATTCTGTTGTGCCTGTGAATAGGCTGCAGGGGGACGGTGAAGACCAGCAACAGCTTTCAGGGCTGCCACCTTCCGTGTGGGACAAGGAGCCGGTCGTGTGCCTATTTGGAAACAGGCCCTGCCGAGGACGAGAGCCATGAGATGTTCCTCCTCTGGGCAAGCCCGGGTCCCAGATCCTGTTGTGCCTGTGAATAGGCTGCAGGGGGACGGTGAAGACCAGCAACAGCTTTCAGGGCTGCCACCTTCCCTGTGGGACAAGGAGCCAGACGTGTGCCTTTTCGGAATCAGGCTCTGCCGAGGACGAGAGCCATGAGATGTTCCTCCTCTGGGCAAGCCCCGTTCCTGAATCCTGTTATGCCTGTGAATAGGCTGCAGGGGGACGGTGAAGACCAGCAACAGCTTTCAGGGCTGCCACCTTCCCTGTGGGACAAGGAGCCGAACGGGTGCCTTTCTGGAAACAGGCCGTGCCGAGGACGAGAGCCATGAGATGTTCCTCCTCTGGGCAAGCCCCGGTCGTGAATCCTGTTGTGCCTGTGAATAGGCTGCAGGGGGACGGTGAAGACCAGCAACAGCTTTCAGGGCTGCCACCTTCCGTGTGGGACAAGGAGCCGGACGTGTGCCGATCCGGAAACAGGCTCTGCCGAGGACGAGAGCCATGAGATGTTCCTCCTCTGGGCAAGCCCGCGTCCTGAATCCTGTTGTGCCTGTGAATAGGCTGCAGGGGGACGGTGAAGACCAGCAACAGCTTTCAGGGCTGCCACCTTCCGTGTGGGACAAGGAGCCGGTCGTGTGCCTATTTGGAAACAGGCCCTGCCGAGGACGAGAGCCATGAGATGTTCCTCCTCTGGGCAAGCCCGGGTCCCAGATCCTGTTGTGCCTGTGAATAGGCTGCAGGGGGACGGTGAAGACCAGCAACAGCTTTCAGGGCTGCCACCTTCCCTGTGGGACAAGGAGCCAGACGTGTGCCTTTTCGGAATCAGGCTCTGCCGAGGACGAGAGCCATGAGATGTTCCTCCTCTGGGCAAGCCCCGGTCCTGAATCCTGTTGTGCCTGTGAATAGGCTGCAGGGGTACGTTGAAGACCAGCAACAGCTTTCAGGGCTGCCACCTTCCGTGTGGGACAAAGAGCCGGACGTGTGCCTTTTCGGAAACAGGCCCTGCCGAGGACGAGAGCCATGAGATGTTCCTCCTCTGGGAAAGCCCGGGTCTCAGATCCTGTTGTGCCTGTGAATAGGCTGCAGGGGGACGGTGAAGAGCAGCAACAGCTTTCACGGCTGCCACCTTCCGTGTGGGACAAGGAGCCGGACGTGTGCCTTTTCGGAAACAGGCTCTGCCGAGGACGAGAGCCATGAGATGTTCCTCCTCTGGGCAAGCCCGGGTCCCAGATCCTGTTGTGCCTGTGAATAGGCTGCAGGGGGACGGTGAAGACCAGCAACAGCTTTCAGGGCTGCCACCTTCCGTGTGGGACAAGGAGCCGGACGTGTTCCTTTCTGGAAACAGGCCGTGCCGAGGACGAGAGCCATGAGATGTTCCTCCTCTGGGCAAGCCCGGGTCCCAGATCCTGTTGTGCCTGTGAATAGGCTGCAGGGGGACGGTGAAGACCAGCAACAGCTTTCAGGGCTGCCACCTTCCGTGTGGGACAAGGAGCCGGACGTATGCCTTTTCGGAAACAGGCTCTGCCGAGGACCAGAGCCATGAGATGTTCCTCCTCTGGGCAAGCCCGGGTCCCAGATCCTGTTGTGCCTGTGAATAGGCTGCAGGGGGACGGTGAAGACCAGCAACAGCTTTCAGGGCTGCCACCTTCCGTGTGGGACAAGGAGCCGGACGTGTGCCTTTTCGGAATCAGTCTCTGCCGAGGACGAGAGCCATGAGATGTTCCTCCTCTGGGCAAGCCCTGGTCCCAGATCCTGTTGTGCCTGTGAATAGGCTGCAGGGGGACGGTGAAGACCAGCAACAGCTTTCAGGGCTGCCACCTTCCGTGTGGGACAAGGAGCCGGACGTGTGCCTTTTCGGAATCAGGCTCTGCCGACAACGAGAGCCATGAGATGTTCCTCCTCTGGGCAAGCCCACGTCCAAATCCTGTTGTGCCTGTGAATAGGCTGCAGGGAGACGGTGAAGACCAGCAACAGCTTTCAGGGCTGCCACCTTCCGTGTGGGACAAGGAGCCGGACGTGTGCCGATCCGGAAACAGGCTCTGCCGAGGACGAGAGCCATGAGATGTTCCTCCTCTGGGCAAGCCCACGTCCAAATCCTGTTGTGTCTGTGAATAGGCTGCAGGGGGACGGTGAAGACCAGCAACAGCTTTCAGGGCTGCCACCTTCCTTGTGGGACAAGGAGCCGAACGGGTGCCTTTCTGGAAACAGGCCGTGCCGGGGACGAGAGCCATGAGATGTTCCTCCTCTGGGCAAGCCCCGGTCCTGAATCCTGTTGTGCCTGTGAATAGGCTGCAGGGGTACGTTGAAGACCAGCAACAGCTTTCAGGGCTGCCACCTTCCGTGTGGGACAAGGAGCCGGACGTGTGCCTTTTCGGAAACAGGCCCTGCCGAGGACGAGAGCCATGAGATGTTCCTCCTCTGGGAAAGCCCGGGTCTCAGATCCTGTTGTGCCTGTGAATAAGCTGCAGGGGTACGTTGAAGACCAGCAACAGCTTTCAGGGCTGCCACCTTCCGTGTGGGACAAGGAGCCGGACGTGTGCCGATCCGGAAACAGGCTCTGCCGAGGACGAGAGCCATGAGATGTTCCTCCTCTGGGCAAGCCCCGGTCCTGAATCCTGTTGTGCCTGTGAATAGGCTGCAGGGGGATGGTGAAGACCAGCAACAGCTTTCAGGGCTGCCACCTTCCGTGTGGGACAAGGAGCCGGACGTGTGCCTTTTCGGAATCAGGCTCTGCCGACAACGAGAGCCATGAGATGTTCCTCCTCTGGGCAAGCCCACGTCCAAATCCTGTTGTGCCTGTGAATAGGCTGCAGGGAGACGGTGAAGACCAGCAACAGCTTTCAGGGCTGCCACCTTCCCTGTGGGACAAGGAGCCGAACGGGTGCCTTTCTGGAAACAGGCCGTGCCGAGGACGAGAGCCATGAGATGTTCCTCCTCTGGGCAAGCCCCGGTCGTGAATCCTGTTGTGCCTGTGAATAGGCTGCAGGGGGACGGTGAAGACCAGCAACAGCTTTCAGGGCTGCCACCTTCCGTGTGGGACAAGGAGCCGGACGTGTGCCGATCCGGAAACAGGCTCTGCCGAGGACGAGAGCCATGAGATGTTCCTCCTCTGGGCAAGCCCGGGTCCTGAATTCTGTTGTGCCTGTGAATAGGCTGCAGGGGGACGGTGAAGACCAGCAACAGCTTTCAGGGCTGCCACCTTCCGTGTGGGACAAGGAGCCGGTCGTGTGCCTATTTGGAAACAGGCCCTGCCGAGGACGAGAGCCATGAGATGTTCCTCCTCTGGGCAAGCCCGGGTCCCAGATCCTGTTGTGCCTGTGAATAGGCTGCAGGGGGACGGTGAAGACCAGCAACAGCTTTCAGGGCTGCCACCTTCCCTGTGGGACAAGGAGCCAGACGTGTGCCTTTTCGGAATCAGGCTCTGCCGAGGACGAGAGCCATGAGATGTTCCTCCTCTGGGCAAGCCCCGTTCCTGAATCCTGTTATGCCTGTGAATAGGCTGCAGGGGGACGGTGAAGACCAGCAACAGCTTTCAGGGCTGCCACCTTCCGTGTGGGACAAAGAGCCGGACGTGTGCCTTTTCGGAAACAGGCCCTGCCGAGGACGAGAGCCATGAGATGTTCCTCCTCTGGGAAAGCCCGGGTCTCAGATCCTGTTGTGCCTGTGAATAGGCTGCAGGGGGACGGTGAAGACCAGCAACAGCTTTCACGGCTGCCACCTTCCGTGTGGGACAAGGAGCCGGACGTGTGCCTTTTCGGAAACAGGCTCTGCCGAGGACGAGAGCCATGAGATGTTCCTCCTCTGGGCAAGCCCGGGTCCCAGATCCTGTTGTGCCTGTGAATAGGCTGCAGGGGGACGGTGAAGACCAGCAACAGCTTTCAGGGCTGCCACCTTCACTGTGGGACAAGGAGCCGGACGTGTTCCTTTCTGGAAACAGGCCGTGCCGAGGACGAGAGCCATGAGATGTTCCTCCTCTCAGCAAGCCCGGGTCCCAGATCCTGTTGTGCCTGTGAATAGGCTGCAGGGGGACGGTGAAGACCAGCAACAGCTTTCAGGGCTGCCACCTTCCGTGTGGGACAAGGAGCCGGACGTATGCCTTTTCGGAAACAGGCTCTGCCGAGGACCAGAGCCATGAGATGTTCCTCCTCTGGGCAAGCCCGGGTCCCAGATCCTGTTGTGCCTGTGAATAGGCTGCAGGGGGACGGTGAAGACCAGCAACAGCTTTCAGGGCTGCCACCTTCCGTGTGGGACAAGGAGCCAGACGTGTCTTTCTGGATAAATGCTCTGCCGAGGAAGAGAGCCATGAGATGTTCCTCCTCTGGGCAAGCCCGGGTCCTGAATCCTGTTGTGCCTGTGAATAGGCTGCAGGGGGACGGTGAAGACCAGCAACAGCTTTCAGGGCTGCCACCTTCCTTGTGGGACAAGGAGCCGGACGTGTTCCTTTCTGGAAACAGGCCGTGCCGAGGACGAGAGCCATGAGATGTTCCTCCTCTGGGCAAGCCCCGGTCCTGAATCCTGTTGTGCCTGTGAATAGGCTGCAGGGGGACGGTGAAGACCAGCAACAGCTTTCAGGGCTGCCACCTTCCGTGTGGGACAAGGAGCCGGACGTGTGCCTTTCGGAATCAGGCTCTGCCGACAACGAGAGCCATGAGATGTTCCTCCTCTGGGCAAGCCCACGTCCAAATCCTGTTGTGCCTGTGAATAGGCTGCAGGGAGACGGTGAAGACCAGCAACAGCTTTCAGGGCTGCCACCTTCCCTGTGGGACAAGGAGCCGAACGGGTGCCTTTCTGGAAACAGGCCGTGCCGAGGACGAGAGCCATGAGATGTTCCTCCTCTGGGCAAGCCCCGGTCGTGAATCCTGTTGTGCCTGTGAATAGGCTGCAGGGGGACGGTGAAGACCAGCAACAGCTTTCAGGGCTGCCACCTTCCGTGTGGGACAAGGAGCCGGACGTGTGCCGATCCGGAAACAGGCTCTGCCGAGGACGAGAGCCATGAGATGTTCCTCCTCTGGGCAAGCCCGCGTCCTGAATCCTGTTGTGCCTGTGAATAGGCTGCAGGGGGACGGTGAAGACCAGCAACAGCTTTCAGGGCTGCCACCTTCCGTGTGGGACAAGGAGCCGGTCGTGTGCCTATTTGGAAACAGGCCCTGCCGAGGACGAGAGCCATGAGATGTTCCTCCTCTGGGCAAGCCCGGGTCCCAGATCCTGTTGTGCCTGTGAATAGGCTGCAGGGGGACGGTGAAGACCAGCAACAGCTTTCAGGGCTGCCACCTTCCGTGTGGGACAAGGAGCCAGACGTGTGCCTTTTCGGAATCAGGCTCTGCCGAGGACGAGAGCCATGAGATGTTCCTCCTCTGGGCAAGCCCCGGTCCTGAATCCTGTTGTGCCTGTGAATAGGCTGCAGGGGTACGTTGAAGACCAGCAACAGCTTTCAGGGCTGCCACCTTCCGTGTGGGACAAAGAGCCGGACGTGTGCCTTTTCGGAAACAGGCCCTGCCGAGGACGAGAGCCATGAGATGTTCCTCCTCTGGGAAAGCCCGGGTCTCAGATCCTGTTGTGCCTGTGAATAGGCTGCAGGGGGACGGTGAAGACCAGCAACAGCTTTCAGGGCTGCCACCTTCCGTGTGGGACAAGGAGCCGGACGTGTGCCTTTTTGGAAACAGGCTCTGCCGAGGACGAGAGCCATGAGATGTTCCTCCTCTGGGCAAGCCCGGGTCCCAGATCCTGTTGTGCCTGTGAATAGGCTGCAGGGGGACGGTGAAGACCAGCAACAGCTTTCAGGGCTGCCACCTTCCGTGTGGGACAAGGAGCCGGACGTGTTCCTTTCTGGAAACAGGCCGTGCCGAGGACGAGAGCCATGAGATGTTCCTCCTCTGGGCAAGCCCGGGTCCCAGATCCTGTTGTGCCTGTGAATAGGCTGCAGGGGGACGGTGAAGACCAGCAACAGCTTTCAGGGCTGCCACCTTCCGTGTGGGACAAGGAGCCGGACGTATGCCTTTTCGGAAACAGGCTCTGCCGAGGACGAGAGCCATGAGATGTTCCTCCTCTGGGCAAGCCCGGGTCCCAGATCCTGTTGTGCCTGTGAATAGGCTGCAGGGGGACGGTGAAGACCAGCAACAGCTTTCAGGGCTGCCACCTTCCGTGTGGGACAAGGAGCCGGACGTGTGCCTTTTCGGAACCAGGCTCTGCCGAGGACGAGAGCCATGAGATGTTCCTCCTCTGGGCAAGCCCTGGTCCCAGATCCTGTTGTGCCTGTGAATAGGCTGCAGGGGGACGGTGAAGACCAGCAACAGCTTTCAGGGCTGCCACCTTCCGTGTGGGACAAGGAGCCGGACGTGTGCCTTTTCGGAATCAGGCTCTGCCGACAACGAGAGCCATGAGATGTTCCTCCTCTGGGCAAGCCCACGTCCAAATCCTGTTGTGCCTGTGAATAGGCTGCAGGGAGACGGTGAAGACCAGCAACAGCTTTCAGGGCTGCCACCTTCCGTGTGGGACAAGGAGCCGGACGTGTGCCGATCCGGAAACAGGCTCTGCCGAGGACGAGAGCCATGAGATGTTCCTCCTCTGGGCAAGCCCGGGTACCAGATCCTGTTGTGTCTGTGAATAGGCTGCAGGGGGACGGTGAAGACCAGCAACAGCTTTCAGGGCTGCCACCTTCCTTGTGGGACAAGGAGCCGAACGGGTGCCTTTCTGGAAACAGGCCGTGCCGGGGACGAGAGCCATGAGATGTTCCACCTCTGGGCAAGCCCCGGTCCTGAATCCTGTTGTGCCTGTGAATAGGCTGCAGGGGTACGTTGAAGACCAGCAACAGCTTTCAGGGCTGCCACCTTCCGTGTGGGACAAGGAGCCGGACGTGTGCCTTTTCGGAAACAGGCCCTGCCGAGGACGAGAGCCATGAGATGTTCCTCCTCTGGGAAAGCCCGGGTCTCAGATCCTGTTGTGCCTGTGAATAAGCTGCAGGGGGACGGTGAAGACCAGCAACAGCTTTCAGGGCTGCCACCTTCCGTGTGGGACAAGGAGCCGGACGTGTGCCTTTTCGGAAACAGGCTCTGCCGAGGACGAGAGCCATGAGATGTTCCTCCTCTGGGCAAGCCCGGGTCCCAGATCCTGTTGTGCCTGTGAATAGGCTGCAGGGGGACGGTGAAGACCAGCAACAGCTTTCAGGGCTGCCACCTTCCGTGTGGGACAAGGAGCCGGACGTGTGCCTTTTCGGAAACAGGCCGTGCCGAGGACGAGAGCCATGAGATGTTCCTCCTCTGGGCAAGCCCGGGTCCCAGATCCTGTTGTGCCTGTGAATAGGCTGCAGGGGGACGGTGAAGACCAGCAACAGCTTTCAGGGCTGCCACCTTCCGTGTGGGACAAGGAGCCAGACGTGTCTTTCTGGATAAATGCTCTGCCGAGGAAGAGAGCCATGAGATGTTCCTCCTCTGGGCAAGCCCGGGTCCTGAATCCTGTTGTGCCTGTGAATAGGCTGCAGGGGGACGGTGAAGACCAGCAACAGCTTTCAGGGCTGCCACCTTCCTTGTGGGACAAGGAGCCGGACGTGTTCCTTTCTGGAAACAGGCCGTGCCGAGGACGAGAGCCATGAGATGTTCCTCCTCTGGGCAAGCCCGGGTCCTGAATCCTGTTGTGCCTGTGAATAGGCTGCAGGGGGATGGTGAAGACCAGCAACAGCTTTCAGGGCTGCCACCTTCCGTGTGGGACAAGGAGCCGGACGTGTGCCTTTCGGAATCAGGCTCTACCGACAACGAGAGCCATGAGATGTTCCTCCTCTGGGCAAGCCCACGTCCAAATCCTGTTGTGCCTGTGAATAGGCTGCAGGGAGACGGTGAAGACCAGCAACAGCTTTCAGGGCTGCCACCTTCCCTGTGGGACAAGGAGCCGAACGGGTGCCTTTCTGGAAACAGGCCGTGCCGAGGACGAGAGCCATGAGATGTTCCTCCTCTGGGCAAGCCCCGGTCGTGAATCCTGTTGTGCCTGTGAATAGGCTGCAGGGGGACGGTGAAGACCAGCAACAGCTTTCAGGGCTGCCACCTTCCGTGTGGGACAAGGAGCCGGACGTGTGCCGATCCGGAAACAGGCTCTGCCGAGGACGAGAGCCATGAGATGTTCCTCCTCTGGGCAAGCCCGCGTCCTGAATCCTGTTGTGCCTGTGAATAGGCTGCAGGGGGACGGTGAAGACCAGCAACAGCTTTCAGGGCTGCCACCTTCCGTGTGGGACAAGGAGCCGGTCGTGTGCCTATTTGGAAACAGGCCCTGCCGAGGACGAGAGCCATGAGATGTTCCTCCTCTGGGCAAGCCCGGGTCCCAGATCCTGTTGTGCCTGTGAATAGGCTGCAGGGGGACGGTGAAGACCAGCAACAGCTTTCAGGGCTGCCACCTTCCCTGTGGGACAAGGAGCCAGACGTGTGCCTTTTCGGAATCAGGCTCTGCCGAGGACGAGAGCCATGAGATGTTCCTCCTCTGGGCAAGCCCCGGTCCTGAATCCTGTTGTGCCTGTGAATAGGCTGCAGGGGTACGTTGAAGACCAGCAACAGCTTTCAGGGCTGCCACCTTCCGTGTGGGACAAAGAGCCGGACGTGTGCCTTTTCGGAAACAGGCCCTGCCGAGGACGAGAGCCATGAGATGTTCCTCCTCTGGGAAAGCCCGGGTCTCAGATCCTGTTGTGCCTGTGAATAGGCTGCAGGGGGACGGTGAAGACCAGCAACAGCTTTCAGGGCTGCCACCTTCTGTGTGGGACAAGGAGCCGGACGTGTGCCTTTTCGGAAACAGGCTCTGACGAGTAAGAGAGCCATGAGATGTTCCTCCTCTGGGCAAGCCCGGGTCCCAGATCCTGTTGTGCCTGTGAATAGGCTGCAGGGGGACGGTGAAGACCAGCAACAGCTTTCAGGGCTGCCTCCTTCCGTGTGGGACAAGGAGCCGGACGTGTGCCTTTCTGGAAACAGGCCCTGCCGAGGACGAGAGCCATGAGATGTTCCTCCTCTGGGCAAGCCCGGGTCCCAGATCCTGTTGTGCCTGTGAATAGGCTGCAGGGGGACGGTGAAGACCAGCAACAGCTTTCAGGGCTGCCACCTTCCGTGTGGGACAAGGAGCCGGACGTATGCCTTTTCGGAAACAGGCTCTGCCGAGGACGAGAGCCATGAGATGTTCCTCCTCTGGGCAAGCCCGGGTCCCAGATCCTGTTGTGCCTGTGAATAGGCTGCAGGGGGACGGTGAAGACCAGCAACAGCTTTCAGGGCTGCCACCTTCCGTGTGGGACAAGGAGCCGGACGTGTGCCTTTTTGGAATCAGTCTCTGCCGAGGACGAGAGCCATGAGATGTTCCTCCTCTGGGCAAGCCCAGGTCCCAGATCCTGTTGTGCCTGTGAATAGGCTGCAGGGGGACGGTGAAGACCAGCAACAGCTTTCAGGGCTGCCACCTTCCGTGTGGGACAAGGAGCCGGACGTGTGCCTTTTCGGAATCAGGCTCTGCCGACAACGAGAGCCATGAGATGTTCCTCCTCTGGGCAAGCCCACGTCCAAATCCTGTTGTGCCTGTGAATAGGCTGCAGGGAGACGGTGAAGACCAGCAACAGCTTTCAGGGCTGCCACCTTCCGTGTGGGACAAGGAGCCGGACGTGTGCCGATCCGGAAACAGGCTCTGCCGAGGACGAGAGCCATGAGATGTTCCTCCTCTGGGCAAGCCCGGGTACCAGATCCTGTTGTGTCTGTGAATAGGCTGCAGGGGGACGGTGAAGACCAGCAACAGCTTTCAGGGCTGCCACCTTCCTTGTGGGACAAGGAGCCGAACGGGTGCCTTTCTGGAAACAGGCCGTGCCGGGGACGAGAGCCATGAGATGTTCCACCTCTGGGCAAGCCCCGGTCCTGAATCCTGTTGTGCCTGTGAATAGGCTGCAGGGGTACGTTGAAGACCAGCAACAGCTTTCAGGGCTGCCACCTTCCGTGTGGGACAAGGAGCCGGACGTGTGCCTTTTCGGAAACAGGCCCTGCCGAGGACGAGAGCCATGAGATGTTCCTCCTCTGGGAAAGCCCGGGTCTCAGATCCTGTTGTGCCTGTGAATAAGATGCAGGGGGACGGTGAAGACCAGCAACAGCTTTCAGGGCTGCCACCTTCCGTGTGGGACAAGGAGCCGGACGTGTGCCTTTTCGGAAACAGGCTCTGCCGAGGACGAGAGCCATGAGATGTTCCTCCTCTGGGCAAGCCCGGGTCCCAGATCCTGTTGTGCCTGTGAATAGGCTGCAGGGGGACGGTGAAGACCAGCAACAGCTTTCAGGGCTGCCACCTTCCGTGTGGGACAAGGAGCCGGACGTGTGCCTTTTCGGAAACAGGCCGTGCCGAGGACGAGAGCCATGAGATGTTCCTCCTCTGGGCAAGCCCGGGTCCCAGATCCTGTTGTGCCTGTGAATAGGCTGCAGGGGGACGGTGAAGACCAGCAACAGCTTTCAGGGCTGCCACCTTCCGTGTGGGACAAGGAGCCAGACGTGTCTTTCTGGATAAATGCTCTGCCGAGGAAGAGAGCCATGAGATGTTCCTCCTCTGGGCAAGCCCGGGTCCTGAATCCTGTTGTGCCTGTGAATAGGCTGCAGGGGGACGGTGAAGACCAGCAACAGCTTTCAGGGCTGCCACCTTCCTTGTGGGACAAGGAGCCGGACGTGTTCCTTTCTGGAAACAGGCCGTGCCGAGGACGAGAGCCATGAGATGTTCCTCCTCTGGGCAAGCCCGGGTCCTGAATCCTGTTGTGCCTGTGAATAGGCTGCAGGGGGATGGTGAAGACCAGCAACAGCTTTCAGGGCTGCCACCTTCCGTGTGGGACAAGGAGCCGGACGTGTGCCTTTCGGAATCAGGCTCTACCGACAACGAGAGCCATGAGATGTTCCTCCTCTGGGCAAGCCCACGTCCAAATCCTGTTGTGCCTGTGAATAGGCTGCAGGGAGACGGTGAAGACCAGCAACAGCTTTCAGGGCTGCCACCTTCCCTGTGGGACAAGGAGCCGAACGGGTGCCTTTCTGGAAACAGGCCGTGCCGAGGACGAGAGCCATGAGATGTTCCTCCTCTGGGCAAGCCCCGGTCGTGAATCCTGTTGTGCCTGTGAATAGGCTGCAGGGGGACGGTGAAGACCAGCAACAGCTTTCAGGGCTGCCACCTTCCGTGTGGGACAAGGAGCCGGACGTGTGCCGATCCGGAAACAGGCTCTGCCGAGGACGAGAGCCATGAGATGTTCCTCCTCTGGGCAAGCCCGCGTCCTGAATCCTGTTGTGCCTGTGAATAGGCTGCAGGGGGACGGTGAAGACCAGCAACAGCTTTCAGGGCTGCCACCTTCCGTGTGGGACAAGGAGCCGGTCGTGTGCCGATTTGGAAACAGGCCCTGCCGAGGACGAGAGCCATGAGATGTTCCTCCTCTGGGCAAGCCCGGGTCCCAGATCCTGTTGTGCCTGTGAATAGGCTGCAGGGGGACGGTGAAGACCAGCAACAGCTTTCAGGGCTGCCACCTTCCCTGTGGGACAAGGAGCCAGACGTGTGCCTTTTCGGAATCAGGCTCTGCCGAGGACGAGAGCCATGAGATGTTCCTCCTCTGGGCAAGCCCCGGTCCTGAATCCTGTTGTGCCTGTGAATAGGCTGCAGGGCGACGGTGAAGACCAGCAACAGCTTTCAGGGCTGCCACCTTCCGTGTGGGACAAAGAGCCGGACGTGTGCCTTTTCGGAAACAGGCCCTGCCGAGGACGAGAGCCATGAGATGTTCCTCCTCTGGGAAAGCCCGGGTCTCAGATCCTGTTGTGCCTGTGAATAGGCTGCAGGGGGACGGTGAAGACCAGCAACAGCTTTCAGGGCTGCCACCTTCTGTGTGGGACAAGGAGCCGGACGTGTGCCTTTTCGGAAACAGGCTCTGACGAGTAAGAGAGCCATGAGATGTTCCTCCTCTGGGCAAGCCCGGGTCCCAGATCCTGTTGTGCCTGTGAATAGGCTGCAGGGGGACGGTGAAGACCAGCAACAGCTTTCAGGGCTGCCTCCTTCCGTGTGGGACAAGGAGCCGGACGTGTTCCTTTCTGGAAACAGGCCGTGCCGAGGACGAGAGCCATGAGATGTTCCTCCTCTGGGCAAGCCCGGGTCCCAGATCCTGTTGTGCCTGTTAATAGGCTGCAGGGGGACGGTGAAGACCAGCAACAGCTTTCAGGGCTGCCACCTTCCGTGTGGGACAAGGAGCCGGACGTATGCCTTTTCGGAAACAGGCTCTGCCGAGGACGAGAGCCATGAGATGTTCCTCCTCTGGGCAAGCCCGGGTCCCAGATCCTGTTGTGCCTGTGAATAGGCTGCAGGGGGACGGTGAAGACCAGCAACAGCTTTCAGGGCTGCCACCTTCCGTGTGGGACAAGGAGCCGGACGTGTGCCTTTTTGGAATCAGTCTCTGCCGAGGACGAGAGCCATGAGATGTTCCTCCTCTGGGCAAGCCCTGGTCCCAGATCCTGTTGTGCCTGTGAATAGGCTGCAGGGGGACGGTGAAGACCAGCAACAGCTTTCAGGGCTGCCACCTTCCGTGTGGGACAAGGAGCCGGACGTGTGCCTTTTCGGAATCAGGCTCTGCCGACAACGAGAGCCATGAGATGTTCCTCCTCTGGGCAAGCCCACGTCCAAATCCTGTTGTGCCTGTGAATAGGCTGCAGGGAGACGGTGAAGACCAGCAACAGCTTTCAGGGCTGCCACCTTCCGTGTGGGACAAGGAGCCGGACGTGTGCCGATCCGGAAACAGGCTCTGCCGAGGACGAGAGCCATGAGATGTTCCTCCTCTGGGCAAGCCCGGGTACCAGATCCTGTTGTGTCTGTGAATAGGCTGCAGGGGGACGGTGAAGACCAGCAACAGCTTTCAGGGCTGCCACCTTCCTTGTGGGACAAGGAGCCGAACGGGTGCCTTTCTGGAAACAGGCCGTGCCGGGGACGAGAGCCATGAGATGTTCCACCTCTGGGCAAGCCCCGGTCCTGAATCCTGTTGTGCCTGTGAATAGGCTGCAGGGGTACGTTGAAGACCAGCAACAGCTTTCAGGGCTGCCACCTTCCGTGTGGGACAAGGAGCCGGACGTGTGCCTTTTCGGAAACAGGCCCTGCCGAGGACGAGAGCCATGAGATGTTCCTCCTCTGGGAAAGCCCGGGTCTCAGATCCTGTTGTGCCTGTGAATAAGCTGCAGGGGGACGGTGAAGACCAGCAACAGCTTTCAGGGCTGCCACCTTCCGTGTGGGACAAGGAGCCGGACGTGTGCCTTTTCGGAAACAGGCTCTGCCGAGGACGAGAGCCATGAGATGTTCCTCCTCTGGGCAAGCCCGGGTCCCAGATCCTGTTGTGCCTGTGAATAGGCTGCAGGGGGACGGTGAAGACCAGCAACAGCTTTCAGGGCTGCCACCTTCCGTGTGGGACAAGGAGCCGGACGTGTGCCTTTTCGGAAACAGGCCGTGCCGAGGACGAGAGCCATGAGATGTTCCTCCTCTGGGCAAGCCCGGGTCCCAGATCCTGTTGTGCCTGTGAATAGGCTGCAGGGGGACGGTGAAGACCAGCAACAGCTTTCAGGGCTGCCACCTTCCGTGTGGGACAAGGAGCCAGACGTGTCTTTCTGGATAAATGCTCTGCCGAGGAAGAGAGCCATGAGATGTTCCTCCTCTGGGCAAGCCCGGGTCCTGAATCCTGTTGTGCCTGTGAATAGGCTGCAGGGGGACGGTGAAGACCAGCAACAGCTTTCAGGGCTGCCACCTTCCTTGTGGGACAAGGAGCCGGACGTGTTCCTTTCTGGAAACAGGCCGTGCCGAGGACGAGAGCCATGAGATGTTCCTCCTCTGGGCAAGCCCGGGTCCTGAATCCTGTTGTGCCTGTGAATAGGCTGCAGGGGGATGGTGAAGACCAGCAACAGCTTTCAGGGCTGCCACCTTCCGTGTGGGACAAGGAGCCGGACGTGTGCCTTTCGGAATCAGGCTCTACCGACAACGAGAGCCATGAGATGTTCCTCCTCTGGGCAAGCCCACGTCCAAATCCTGTTGTGCCTGTGAATAGGCTGCAGGGAGACGGTGAAGACCAGCAACAGCTTTCAGGGCTGCCACCTTCCCTGTGGGACAAGGAGCCGAACGGGTGCCTTTCTGGAAACAGGCCGTGCCGAGGACGAGAGCCATGAGATGTTCCTCCTCTGGGCAAGCCCCGGTCGTGAATCCTGTTGTGCCTGTGAATAGGCTGCAGGGGGACGGTGAAGACCAGCAACAGCTTTCAGGGCTGCCACCTTCCATGTGGGACAAGGAGCCGGACGTATGCCTTTTCGGAAACAGGCTCTGCCGAGGACCAGAGCCATGAGATGTTCCTCCTCTGGGCAAGCCCGGGTCCCAGATCCTCTTGTGCCTGTGAATAGGCTGCAGGGGGACGGTGAAGACCAGCAAAAGCTTTCAGGGCTGCCACCTTCCGTGTGGGACAAGGAGCCGGATGTGTGCCTTTTCGGAAACAGGCCCTGCCGAGGACGAGAGCCATGAGATGTTCCTCCTCTGGGCAAGCCCTGGTCCCAGATCCTGTTGTGCCTGTGAATAGGCTGCAGGGGGACGGTGAAGACCAGCAACAGCTTTCAGGGCTGCCACCTTCCGTGTGGGACAAGGAGCCAGACGTGTCTTTCTGGATAAATGCTCTGCTGAGGACGAGAGCCATGAGATGTTCCTCCTCTGGGCAAGCCCGGGTCCCAGATCCTGTTGTGCCTGTGAATAGGCTGCAGGGGGACGGTGAAGACCAGCAACAGCTTTCAGGGCTGCCACCTTCCGTGTGGGACAAGGAGCCGGATGTGTGCCTTTTCGGAAACAGGTTCTGCCGAGGACGAGAGCCATGAGATGTTCCTCCTCTGGGCAAGCCCTGGTCCCAGATCCTGTTGTGCCTGTGAATAGGCTGCAGGGGGACGGTGAAGACCAGCAACAGCTTTCAGGGCTGCCACCTTCCGTGTGGGACAAGGAGCCGGACGTCTGCCTTTCTGGAAACAGGCCCTGCCGAGGACGAGAGCCATGAGATGTTCCTCCTCTGGGCAAGCCTGGCTCCCAGATCCTGTTGTGCCTGTGAATAGGCTGCAGGGGGACGGTGAAGACCAGCAACAGCTTTCAGGGCTGCCACCTTCCATGTGGGACAAGGAGCCGGACGTATGCCTTTTCGGAAACAGGCTCTGCCGAGGACCAGAGCCATGAGATGTTCCTCCTCTGGGCAAGCCCGGGTCCCAGATCCTCTTGTGCCTGTGAATAGGCTGCAGGGGGACGGTGAAGACCAGCAAGAGCTTTCAGGGCTGCCACCTTCCGTGTGGGACAAGGAGCCAGACGTGTCTTTCTGGATAAATGCTCTGCTGAGGGCGAGAGCCATGAGATGTTCCTCCTCTGGGCAAGCCCGGGTCCCAGATCCTGTTGTGCCTGTGAATAGGCTGCAGGGGGACGGTGAAGACCAGCAACAGCTTTCAGGGCTGCCACCTTCCGTGTGGGACAAGGAGCCGGACGTGTGCCTTTTTGGAAACAGGCTCTGCCGAGGACGAGAGCCATGAGATGTTCCTCCTCTGGGCAAGCCCGGGTCCCAGATCCTGTTGTGCCTGTGAATAGGCTGCAGGGGGACGGTGAAGACCAGCAACAGGTTTCAGGGCTGCCACCTTCCGTGTGGGACAAGGAGCCGGTCTTGTGCATTTATGGAAACAGGCTCGGACGAGGAAGAGAGCCATGAGATGTTCCTCCTCTGGGCAAGCCCGGGTCCTGAATCCTGTTGTGCCTGTGAATAGGCTGCAGGGGAACGGTGAAGACCAGCAACAGCTTTCAGGGCTGCCACCTTCCGTGTGGGACAAGGAGAAGAACGGGTGCCTTTCTGGAAACAGGCCGTGCCGAGGACGAGAGCCATGAGATGTTCCTCCTCTGGGCAAGCCCCGGTCCTGAATCCTGTTGTGCCTGTGAATAGGCTGCAGGGGTACGTTGAAGACCAGCAACAGCTTTCAGGGCTGCCACCTTCCGTGTGGGACAAGGAGCCGGACGTGTGCCGATCCGGAAACAGGCTCTGCCGAGGACGAGAGCCATGAGATGTTCCTCCTCTGGGCATGCCCGGGTCCTGAATCCTGTTGTGCCTGTGAATAGGCTGCAGGGGGACGTTGAAGACCAGCAACAGCTTTCAGGGCTGCCACCTTCCGTTTGGGACAAGGAGCCGGACGTGTGCCTTCTTGGAAACAGGCTCTGCCGAGGACGAGAGCCATGAGATGTTCCTCCTCTGGGCAAGCCCGGGTCCTGAATCCTGTTGTGCCTGTGAATAGGCTGCAGGGGGACGGTGAAGACCAGCAACAGCTTTCAGGGCTGCCACCTTCCGTGTGGGACAAGGAGCCGGTCCTGTGCCTATTTGGAAACAGGCCCTGCCGAGGACGAGAGCCATGAGATGTTCCTCCTCTGGGCAAGCCTGGCTCCCAGATCCTGTTGTGCCTGTGAATAGGCTGCAGGGGGACGGTGAAGACCAGCAACAGCTTTCAGGGCTGCCACCTTCCGTGTGGGACAAGGAGCCGGACGTGTGCCTTTTCGGAAACAGGCCCTGCCGAGGACGAGAGCCATGAGATGTTCCTCCTCTGGGCAAGCCCGGGTCCCAGATCCTGTTGTGCCTGTGAATAGGCTGCAGGGGGACGGTGAAGACCAGCAACAGCTTTCAGGGCTGCCACCTTCCTTGTGGGACAAGGAGCCGGATGTGTGCCTTTTCGGAAACAGGCTCGGACTAGGAAGAGAGCCATGAGATGTTCCTCCTCTGGGCAAGCCCTGGTCCTGAATCCTGTTGTGCCTGTGAATAGGCTGCAGGGGAACGGTGAAGACCAGCAACA
This sequence comes from Astur gentilis, assembly GCF_929443795.1. Classification (NCBI taxonomy): domain Eukaryota; kingdom Metazoa; phylum Chordata; class Aves; order Accipitriformes; family Accipitridae; genus Astur; species Astur gentilis. Next base: position 750,643 of record NW_026061080.1, on the reverse strand, counting down.
GCTTTCAGGGCTGCCACCTTCCGTGTGGGACAAGGAGCCGGACGTGTGCCTTTTTGGAAATAGGCTCTGCTGTGGACGAGAGCCATGAGATGTTCCTCCTCTGGGCAAGCCCCGGTCCTGAATCCTGTTGTGCCTTTGAATAGGCTGCAGGGGTACGTTGAAGACCAGCAACAGCTTTCAGGGCTGCCACCTTCCGTGTGGGACAAGGAGCCGGACGTGTGCCTTTTCGGAAACAGGCCCTGCCGAGGACGAGAGCCATGAGATGTTCCTCCTCTGGGAAAGCCCGGGTCTCAGATCCTGTTGTGCCTGTGAATAGGCTGCAGGGGGACGGTGAAGACCAGCAACAGCTTTCACGGCTGCCACCTTCCGTGTGGGACAAGGAGCCGGACGTGTGCCTTTTCGGAAACAGGCTCTGCCGAGGACGAGAGCCATGAGATGTTCCTCCTCTGGGAAAGCCCGGGTCCCAGATCCTGTTGTGCCTGTGAATAGGCTGCAGGGGGACGGTGAAGACCAGCAACAGCTTTCAGGGCTGCCACCTTCACTGTGGGACAAGGAGCCGGACGTGTTCCTTTCTGGAAACAGGCCGTGCCGAGGACGAGAGCCATGAGATGTTCCTCCTCTGGGCAAGCCCGGGTCCCAGATCCTGTTGTGCCTGTGAATAGGCTGCAGGGGGACGGTGAAGACCAGCAACAGCTTTCAGGGCTGCCACCTTCCGTGTGGGACAAGGAGCCGGACGTATGCCTTTTCGGAAACAGGCTCTGCCGAGGACCAGAGCCATGAGATGTTCCTCCTCTGGGCAAGCCCGGGTCCCAGATCCTGTTGTGCCTGTGAATAGGCTGCAGGGGGACAGTGAAGACCAGCAACAGCTTTCAGGGCTGCCACCTTCCGTGTGGGAGAAGGAGCCAGACGTGTCTTTCTGGATAAATGCTCTGCCGAGGAAGAGAGCCATGAGATGTTCCTCCTCTGGGCAAGCCCGGGTCCTGAATCCTGTTGTGCCTGTGAATAGGCTGCAGGGGGACGGTGAAGACCAGCAACAGCTTTCAGGGCTGCCACCTTCCTTGTGGGACAAGGAGCCGGACGTGTTCCTTTCTGGAAACAGGCCGTGCCGAGGACGAGAGCCATGAGATGTTCCTCCTCTGGGCAAGCCCCGGTCCTGAATCCTGTTGTGCCTGTGAATAGGCTGCAGGGGGATGGTGAAGACCAGCAACAGCTTTCAGGGCTGCCACCTTCCGTGTGGGACAAGGAGCCGGACGTGTGCCTTTCGGAATCAGGCTCTGCCGACAACGAGAGCCATGAGATGTTCCTCCTCTGGGCAAGCCCACGTCCAAATCCTGTTGTGCCTGTGAATAGGCTGCAGGGAGACGGTGAAGACCAGCAACAGCTTTCAGGGCTGCCACCTTCCCTGTGGGACAAGGAGCCGAACGGGTGCCTTTCTGGAAACAGGCCGTGCCGAGGACGAGAGCCATGAGATGTTCCTCCTCTGGGCAAGCCCCGGTCGTGAATCCTGTTGTGCCTGTGAATAGGCTGCAGGGGGACGGTGAAGACCAGCAACAGCTTTCAGGGCTGCCACCTTCCGTGTGGGACAAGGAGCCGGACGTGTGCCGATCCGGAAACAGGCTCTGCCGAGGACGAGAGCCATGAGATGTTCCTCCTCTGGGCAAGCCCGCGTCCTGAACCTGTTGTGCCTGTGAATAGGCTGCAGGGGGACGGTGAAGACCAGCAACAGCTTTCACGGCTGCCACCTTCCGTGTGGGACAAGGAGCCGGTCGTGTGCCTATTTGGAAACAGGCCCTGCCGAGGACGAGAGCCATGAGATGTTCCTCCTCTGGGCAAACCCGGGTCCCAGAACCTGTTGTGCCTGTGAATAGGCTGCAGGGGGACGGTGAAGACCAGCAACAGCTTTCAGGGCTGCCACCTTCCGTGTGGGAGAAGGAGCCGGATGTGTGCCTTTTCGGAAACAGGTTCTGCCGAGGACGAGAGCCATGAGATGTTCCTCCTCTGGGCAAGCCCTGGTCCCAGACCCTGTTGTGCCTGTGAATAGGCTGCAGGGGGACGGTGAAGACCAGCAACAGCTTTCAGGGCTGCCACCTTCCGTGTGGGACAAGGAGCCAGACGTGTCTTTCTGGATAAATGCTCTGCTGAGGGCGAGAGCCATGAGATGTTCCTCCTCTGGGCAAGCCCGGGTCCCAGATCCTGTTGTGCCTGTGAATAGGCTGCAGGGGGACGGTGAAGACCAGCAACAGCTTTCAGGGCTGCCACCTTCCGTGTGGGACAAGGAGCCGGACGTGTGCCTTTTTGGAAATAGGCTCTGCCGAGGACGAGAGCCATGAGATGTTCCTCCTCTGGGCAAGCCCGGGTCCCAGATCCTCTTGTGCCTGTGAATAGGCTGCAGGGGGACGGTGAAGACCAGCAACAGCTTTCAGGGCTGCCACCTTCCGTGTGGGACAAGGAGCCGGTCTTGTGCCTTTATGGAAACAGGCTCGGACGAGGAAGAGAGCCATGAGATGTTCCTCCTCTGGGCAAGCCCGGGTCCTGAATCCTGTTGTGCCTGTGAATAGGCTGCAGGGGAACGGTGAAGACCAGCAACAGCTTTCAGGGCTGCCACCTTCCGTGTGGGACAAGGAGAAGAACGGGTGCCTTTCTGGAAACAGGCCGTGCCGAGGACGAGAGCCATGAGATGTTCCTCCTCTGGGCAAGCCCCGGTCCTGAATCCTGTTGTGCCTGTGAATAGGCTGCAGGGGTACGTTGAAGACCAGCAACAGCTTTCAGGGCTGCCACCTTCCGTGTGGGACAAGGAGCCGGACGTGTGCCGATCCGGAAACAGGCTCTGCCGAGGACGAGAGCCATGAGATGTTCCTCCTCTGGGCATGCCCGGGTCCTGAATCCTGTTGTGCCTGTGAATAGGCTGCAGGGGGACGTTGAAGACCAGCAACAGCTTTCAGGGCTGCCACCTTCCGTTTGGGACAAGGAGCCGGACGTGTGCCTTCTTGGAAACAGGCTCTGCCGAGGACGAGAGCCATGAGATGTTCCTCCTCTGGGCAAGCCCGGGTCCTGAATCCTGTTGTGCCTCTGAATAGGCTGCAGGGGGACGGTGAAGACCAGCAACAGCTTTCAGGGCTGCCACCTTCCGTGTGGGACAAGGAGCCGGTCGTGTGCCTATTTGGAAACAGGCCCTGCCGAGGACGAGAGCCATGAGATGTTCCTCCTCTGGGCAAGCCCGGGTCCCAGATCCTGTTGTGCCTGTGAATAGGCTGCAGGGGGACGGTGAAGACCAGCAACAGCTTTCAGGGCTGCCACCTTCCGTGTGGGACAAGGAGCCGGACGTGTGCCTTTTCGGAAACAGGCCCTGCCGAGGACGAGAGCCATGAGATGTTCCTCCTCTGGGCAAGCCCGGGTCCCAGATCCTGTTGTGCCTGTGAATAGGCTGCAGGGGGACGGTGAAGACCAGCAACAGCTTTCAGGGCTGCCACCTTCCTTGTGGGACAAGGAGCCGGATGTGTGCCTTTTCGGAAACAGGCTCGGACTAGGAAGAGAGCCATGAGATGTTCCTCCTCTGGGCAAGCCCTGGTCCTGAATCCTGTTGTGCCTGTGAATAGGCTGCAGGGGAACGGTGAAGACCAGCAACAGCTTTCAGGGCTGCCACCTTCCGTGTGGGACAAGGAGCCGGACGTGTGCCTTTTTGGAAACAGGCTCTGCCGAGGACGAGAGCCATGAGATGTTCCTCCTCTGGGCAAGCCCCGGTCCTGAATCCTGTTGTGCCTGTGAATAGGCTGCAGGGGTACGTTGAAGACCAGCAACAGCTTTCAGGGCTGCCACCTTCCGTGTGGGACAAGGAGCCGGACGTGTGCCTTTTCGGAAACAGGCCCTGCCGAGGACGAGAGCCATGAGATGTTCCTCCTCTGGGAAAGCCCGGGTCTCAGATCCTGTTGTGCCTGTGAATAGGCTGCAGGGGGACGGTGAAGACCAGCAACAGCTTTCACGGCTGCCACCTTCCGTGTGGGACAAGGAGCCGGACGTGTGCCTTTTCGGAATCAGGCTCTGCCGAGGACCAGAGCCATGAGATGTTCCTCCTCTGGGCAAGCCCGGGTCCCAGATCCTCTTGTGCCTGTGAATAGGCTGCAGGGGGACGGTGAAGACCAGCAACAGCTTTCAGGGCTGCCACCTTCCGTGTGGGACAAGGAGCCGGATGTGTGCCTTTTCGGAAACAGGCCCTGCCGAGGACGAGAGCCATGAGATGTTCCTCCTCTGGGCAAGCCCTGGTCCCAGATCCTGTTGTGCCTGTGAATAGGCTGCAGGGGGACGGTGAAGACCAGCAACAGCTTTCAGGGCTGCCACCTTCCGTGTGGGACAAGGAGCCAGACGTGTCTTTCTGGATAAATGCTCTGCTGAGGGCGAGAGCCATGAGATGTTCCTCCTCTGGGCAAGCCCGGGTCCCAGATCCTGTTGTGCCTGTGAATAGGCTGCAGGGGGACGGTGAAGACCAGCAACAGCTTTCAGGGCTGCCACCTTCCGTGTGGGACAAGGAGCCGGTCTTGTGCCTTTATGGAAACAGGCTCGGACGAGGAAGAGAGCCATGAGATGTTCCTCCTCTGGGCAAGCCCGGGTCCTGAATCCTGTTGTGCCTGTGAATAGGCTGCAGGGGAACGGTGAAGACCAGCAACAGCTTTCAGGGCTGCCACCTTCCGTGTGGGACAAGGAGAAGAACGGGTGCCTTTCTGGAAACAGGCCGTGCCGAGGACGAGAGCCATGAGATGTTCCTCCTCTGGGCAAGCCCCGGTCCTGAATCCTGTTGTGCCTGTGAATAGGCTGCAGGGGTACGTTGAAGACCAGCAACAGCTTTCAGGGCTGCCACCTTCCGTGTGGGACAAGGAGCCGGACGTGTGCCGATCCGGAAACAGGCTCTGCCGAGGACGAGAGCCATGAGATGTTCCTCCTCTGGGCATGCCCGGGTCCTGAATCCTGTTGTGCCTGTGAATAGGCTGCAGGGGGACGTTGAAGACCAGCAACAGCTTTCAGGGCTGCCACCTTCCGTTTGGGACAAGGAGCCGGACGTGTGCCTTCTTGGAAACAGGCTCTGCCGAGGACGAGAGCCATGAGATGTTCCTCCTCTGGGCAAGCCCGGGTCCTGAATCCTGTTGTGCCTGTGAATAGGCTGCAGGGGGACGGTGAAGACCAGCAACAGCTTTCAGGGCTGCCACCTTCCGTGTGGGACAAGGAGCCGGTCGTGTGCCTATTTGGAAACAGGCCCTGCCGAGGACGAGAGCCATGAGATGTTCCTCCTCTGGGCAAGCCCGGGTCCCAGATCCTGTTGTGCCTGTGAATAGGCTGCAGGGGGACGGTGAAGACCAGCAACAGCTTTCAGGGCTGCCACCTTCCGTGTGGGACAAGGAGCCGGACGTGTGCCTTTTCGGAAACAGGCCCTGCCGAGGACGAGAGCCATGAGATGTTCCTCCTCTGGGCAAGCCCGGGTCCCAGATCCTGTTGTGCCTGTGAATAGGCTGCAGGGGGACGGTGAAGACCAGCAACAGCTTTCAGGGCTGCCACCTTCCTTGTGGGACAAGGAGCCGGATGTGTGCCTTTTCGGAAACAGGCTCGGACTAGGAAGAGAGCCCTGAGATGTTCCTCCTCTGGGCAAGCCCTGGTCCTGAATCCTGTTGTGCCTGTGAATAGGCTGCAGGGGAACGGTGAAGACCAGCAACAGCTTTCAGGGCTGCCACCTTCCGTGTGGGACAAGGAGCCGGACGTGTGCCTTTTTGGAAATAGGCTCTGCCGAGGACGAGAGCCATGAGATGTTCCTCCTCTGGGCAAGCCCCGGTCCTGAATCCTGTTGTGCCTGTGAATAGGCTGCAGGGGTACGTTGAAGACCAGCAACAGCTTTCAGGGCTGCCACCTTCCGTGTGGGACAAGGAGCCGGATGTGTGCCTTTTCGGAAACAGGCCCTGCCGAGGACGAGAGCCATGAGATGTTCCTCCTCTGGGAAAGCCCGGGTCTCAGATCCTGTTGTGCCTGTGAATAGGCTGCAGGGGGACGGTGAAGACCAGCAACAGCTTTCACGGCTGCCACCTTCCGTGTGGGACAAGGAGCCGGACGTGTGCCTTTTCGGAAACAGGCTCTGCCGAGGACGAGAGCCATGAGATGTTCCTCCTCTGGGCAAGCCCGGGTCCCAGATCCTGTTGTGCCTGTGAATAGGCTGCAGGGGGACGGTGAAGACCAGCAACAGCTTTCAGGGCTGCCACCTTCCGTGTGGGACAAGGAGCCGGACGTGTTCCTTTCTGGAAACAGGCCGTGCCGAGGACGAGAGCCATGAGATGTTCCTCCTCTGGGCAAGCCCGGGTCCCAGATCCTGTTGTGCCTGTGAATAGGCTGCAGGGGTACGTTGAAGACCAGCAACAGCTTTCAGGGCTGCCACCTTCCGTGTGGGACAAGGAGCCGGACGTATGCCTTTTCGGAAACAGGCTCTGCCGAGGACCAGAGCCATGAGATGTTCCTCCTCTGGGCAAGCCCGGGTCCCAGATCCTGTTGTGCCTGTGAATAGGCTGCAGGGGGACGGTGAAGACCAGCAACAGCTTTCAGGGCTGCCACCTTCCGTGTGGGAGAAGGAGCCAGACGTGTCTTTCTGGATAAATGCTCTGCCGAGGAAGAGAGCCATGAGATGTTCCTCCTCTGGGCAAGCCCGGGTCCTGAATCCTGTTGTGCCTGTGAATAGGCTGCAGGGGGACGGTGAAGACCAGCAACAGCTTTCAGGGCTGCCACCTTCCTTGTGGGACAAGGAGCCGGACGTGTTCCTTTCTGGAAACAGGCCGTGCCGAGGACGAGAGCCATGAGATGTTCCTCCTCTGGGCAAGCCCCGGTCCTGAATCCTGTTGTGCCTGTGAATAGGCTGCAGGGGGATGGTGAAGACCAGCAACAGCTTTCAGGGCTGCCACCTTCCGTGTGGGACAAGGAGCCGGACGTGTGCCTTTCGGAATCAGGCTCTGCCGACAACGAGAGCCATGAGATGTTCCTCCTCTGGGCAAGCCCCGGTCCCAGATCCTGTTGTGCCTGTGAATAGGCTGCAGGGAGACGGTGAAGACCAGCAACAGCTTTCAGGGCTGCCACCTTCCCTGTGGGACAAGGAGCCGAACGGGTCCCTTTCTGGAAACAGGCCGTGCCGAGGACGAGAGCCATGAGATGTTCCTCCTCTGGGCAAGCCCCGGTCGTGAATCCTGTTGTGCCTGTGAATAGGCTGCAGGGGGACGGTGAAGACCAGCAACAGCTTTCAGGGCTGCCACCTTCCGTGTGGGACAAGGAGCCGGACGTGTGCCGATCCGGAAACAGGCTCTGCCGAGGACGAGAGCCATGAGATGTTCCTCCTCTGGGCAAGCCCGCGTCCTGAATCCTGTTGTGCCTGTGAATAGGCTGCAGGGGGACGGTGAAGACCAGCAACAGCTTTCACGGCTGCCACCTTCCGTGTGGGACAAGGAGCCGGTCGTGTGCCTATTTGGAAACAGGCCCTGCCGAGGACGAGAGCCATGAGATGTTCCTCCTCTGGGCAAGCCCGGGTCCCAGATCCTGTTGTGCCTGTGAATAGGCTGCAGGGGGACGGTGAAGACCAGCAACAGCTTTCAGGGCTGCCACCTTCCGTGTGGGACAAGGAGCCAGACGTGTGCCTTTTCGGAATCAGGCTCTGCCGAGGACGAGAGCCATGAGATGTTTCTCCTCTGGGCAAGCCCCGGTCCTGAATCCTGTTGTGCCTGTGAATAGGCTGCAGGGGTACGTTGAAGACCAGCAACAGCTTTCAGGGCTGCCACCTTCCGTGTGGGACAAAGAGCCGGACGTGTGCCTTTTCGGAAACAGGCCCTGCCGAGGACGAGAGCCATGAGATGTTCCTCCTCTGGGAAAGCCCGGGTCTCAGATCCTGTTGTGCCTGTGAATAGGCTGCAGGGGGACGGTGAAGACCAGCAACAGCTTTCACGGCTGCCACCTTCCGTGTGGGACAAGGAGCCGGACGTGTGCCTTTTTGGAAACAGGCTCTGCCGAGGACGAGAGCCATGAGATGTTCCTCCTCTGGGCAAGCCCGGGTCCCAGATCCTGTTGTGCCTGTGAATAGGCTGCAGGGGGACGGTGAAGACCAGCAACAGCTTTCAGGGCTGCCACCTTCCGTGTGGGACAAGGAGCCGGACGTGTTCCTTTCTGGAAACAGGCCGTGCCGAGGACGAGAGCCATGAGATGTTCCTCCTCTGGGCAAGCCCGGGTCCCAGATCCTGTTGTGCCTGTGAATAGGCTGCAGGGGGACGGTGAAGACCAGCAACAGCTTTCAGGGCTGCCACCTTCCGTGTGGGACAAGGAGCCGGACGTATGCCTTTTCGGAAACAGGCTCTGCCAAGGACGAGAGCCATGAGATGTTCCTCCTCTGGGCAAGCCCGGGTCCCAGATCCTGTTGTGCCTGTGAATAGGCTGCAGGGGGACGGTGAAGACCAGCAACAGCTTTCAGGGCTGCCACCTTCCGTGTGGGACAAGGAGCCGGACGTGTGCCTTTTCGGAATCAGTCTCTGCCGAGGACGAGAGCCATGAGATGTTCCTCCTCTGGGCAAGCCCTGGTCCCAGATCCTGTTGTGCCTGTGAATAGGCTGCAGGGGGACGGTGAAGACCAGCAACAGCTTTCAGGGCTGCCACCTTCCGTGTGGGACAAGGAGCCGGACGTGTGCCTTTTCGGAATCAGGCTCTGCCGACAACGAGAGCCATGAGATGTTCCTCCTCTGGGCAAGCCCACGTCCAAATCCTGTTGTGCCTGTGAATAGGCTGCAGGGAGACGGTGAAGACCAGCAACAGCTTTCAGGGCTGCCACCTTCCGTGTGGGACAAGGAGCCGGACGTGTGCCGATCCGGAAACAGGCTCTGCCGAGGACGAGAGTCATGAGATGTTCCTCCTCTGGGCAAGCCCGGGTACCAGATCCTGTTGTGTCTGTGAATAGGCTGCAGGGGGACGGTGAAGACCAGCAACAGCTTTCAGGGCTGCCACCTTCCTTGTGGGACAAGGAGCCGAACGGGTGCCTTTCTGGAAACAGGCCGTGCCGGGGACGAGAGCCATGAGATGTTCCACCTCTGGGCAAGCCCCGGTCCTGAATCCTGTTGTCCCTGTGAATAGGCTGCAGGGGTACGTTGAAGACCAGCAACAGCTTTCAGGGCTGCCACCTTCCGTGTGGGACAAGGAGCCGGACGTGTGCCTTTTCGGAAACAGGCCCTGCCGAGGACGAGAGCCATGAGATGTTCCTCCTCTGGGAAAGCCCGGGTCTCAGATCCTGTTGTGCCTGTGAATAAGCTGCAGGGGGACGGTGAAGACCAGCAACAGCTTTCAGGGCTGCCACCTTCCGTGTGGGACAAGGAACCGGACGTGTGCCTTTTCGGAAACAGGCTCTGCCGAGGACGAGAGCCATGAGATGTTCCTCCTCTGGGCAAGCCCCGGTCCCAGATCCTGTTGTGCCTGTGAATAGGCTGCAGGGGGACGGTGAAGACCAGCAACAGCTTTCAGGGCTGCCACCTTCCGTGTGGGACAAGGAGCCGGACGTGTGCCTTTTCGGAAACAGGCCATGCCGAGGGTGAGAGCCATGAGATGTTCCTCCTCTGGGCAAACCCGGGTCCCAGAACCTGTTGTGCCTGTGAATAGGCTGCGGGGGGACGGTGAAGACCAGCAACAGCTTTCAGGGCTGCCACCTTCCGTGTGGGAGAAGGAGCCGGACTTGTTCCTTTCTGGAAACAGGCCGTGCCGAGGACGAGAGCCATGAGATGTTCCTCCTCTGGGCAAGCCCTGGTCCCAGATCCTGTTGTGCCTGTGAATAGGCTGCAGGGGGACGGTGAAGACCAGCAACAGCTTTCAGGGCTGCCACCTTCCGTGTGGGACAAGGAGCCGGACGTCTGCCTTTCTGGAAACAGGCCCTGCCGAGGACGAGAGCCATGAGATGTTCCTCCTCTGGGCAACCCTGGCTCCCAGATCCTGTTGTGCCTGTGAATAGGCTGCAGGGGGACGGTGAAGACCAGCAACAGCTTTCAGGGCTGCCACCTTCCATGTGGGACAAGGAGCCGGACGTATGCCTTTTCGGAAACAGGCTCTGCCGAGGACCAGAGCCATGAGATGTTCCTCCTCTGGGCAAGCCCGGGTCCCAGATCCTCTTGTGCCTGTGAATAGGCTGCAGGGGGACGGTGAAGACCAGCAACAGCTTTCAGGGCTGCCACCTTCCGTGTGGGACAAGGAGCCGGACGTGTGCCTTTTCGGAATCAGTCTCTGCCGAGGAAGAGAGCCATGAGATGTTCCTCCTCTGGGCAAGCCCTGGTCCCAGATCCTGTTGTGCCTGTGAATAGGCTGCAGGGGGACGGTGATGACCAGCAACAGCTTTCAGGGCTGCCACCTTCCGTGTGGGACAAGGAGCCAGACGTGTCTTTCTGGATAAATGCTCTGCTGAGGGCGAGAGCCATGAGATGTTCCTCCTCTGGGAAAGCCCGGGTCCCAGATCCTGTTGTGCCTGTGAATAGGCTGCAGGGGGACGGTGAAGACCAGCAACAGCTTTCAGGGCTGCCACCTTCCGTGTGGGACAAGGAGCCGGACGTGTGCCTTTTTGGAAACAGGCTCTGCCGAGGACGAGAGCCATGAGATGTTCCTCCTCTGGGCAAGCCCGGGTCCCAGATCCTGTTGTGCCTGTGAATAGGCTGCAGGGGGACGGTGAAGACCAGCAACAGCTTTCAGGGCTGCCACCTTCCGTGTGGGACAAGGAGCCGGTCTTGTGCCTTTATGGAAACAGGCTCGGACGAGGAAGAGAGCCATGAGATGTTCCTCCTCTGGGCAAGCCCGGGTCCTGAATCCTGTTGTGCCTGTGAATAGGCTGCAGGGGAACGGTGAAGACCAGCAACAGCTTTCAGGGCTATCACCTTCCGAGTGGGACAAGGAGAAGAACGGGTGCCTTTCTGGAAACAGGCCGTGCCGAGGACGAGAGCCATGAGATGTTCCTCCTCTGGGCAAGCCCCGGTCCTGAATCCTGTTGTGCCTGTGAATAGGCTGCAGGGGTACGTTGAAGACCAGCAACAGCTTTCAGGGCTGCCACCTTCCGTGTGGGACAAGGAGCCGGACGTGTGCCGATCCGGAAACAGGCTCTGCCGAGGACGAGAGCCATGAGATGTTCCTCCTCTGGGCAAGCCCGGGTCCCAGATCCTGTTGTGCCTGTGAATAGGCTGCAGGGGGACGTTGAAGACCAGCAACAGCTTTCAGGGCTGCCACCTTCCGTTTGGGACAAGGAGCCGGACGTGTGCCTTCTTGGAAACAGGCTCTGCCGAGGACGAGAGCCATGAGATGTTCCTCCTCTGGGCAAGCCCGGGTCCTGAATCCTGTTGTGCCTGTGAATAGGCTGCAGGGGGACGGTGAAGACCAGCAACAGCTTTCAGGGCTGCCACCTTCCGTGTGGGACAAGGAGCCGGTCGTGTGCCTATTTGGAAACAGGCCGTGCCGAGGACGAGAGCCATGAGATGTTCCTCCTCTGGGCAAGCCCGGGTCCCAGATCCTGTTGTGCCTGTGAATAGGCTGCAGGGGGACGGTGAAGACCAGCAACAGCTTTCAGGGCTGCCACCTTCCGTGTGGGACAAGGAGCCGGACGTGTGCCTTTTCGGAAACAGGCCCTGCCGAGGACGAGAGCCATGAGATGTTCCTCCTCTGGGCAAGCCCGGGTCCCAGATCCTGTTGTGCCTGTGAATAGGCTGCAGGGGGACGGTGAAGACCAGCAACAGCTTTCAGGGCTGCCACCTTCCTTGTGGGACAAGGAGCCGGATGTGTGCCTTTTCGGAAACAGGCTCGGACTAGGAAGAGAGCCATGAGATGTTCCTCCTCTGGGCAAGCCCTGGTCCTGAATCCTGTTGTGCCTGTGAATAGGCTGCAGGGGAACGGTGAAGACCAGCAACAGCTTTCAGGGCTGCCACCTTCCGTGTGGGACAAGGAGCCGGACGTGTGCCTTTTTGGAAATAGGCTCTGCCGAGGACGAGAGCCATGAGATGTTCCTCCTCTGGGCAAGCCCCGGTCCTGAATCCTGTTGTGCCTGTGAATAGGCTGCAGGGGGACGGTGAAGACCAGCAACAGCTTTCAGGGCTGCCACCTTCCGTGTGGGACAAGGAGCCGGACGTGTGCCGATCCGGAAACAGGCTCTGCCGAGGACCAGAGCCATGAGATGTTCCTCCTCTGGGCAAGCCCGGGTCCCAGATCCTCTTGTGCCTGTGAATAGGCTGCAGGGGGACGTTGAAGACCAGCAACAGCTTTCAGGGCTGCCACCTTCCGTTTGGGACAAGGAGCCGGACGTGTGCCTTCTTGGAAACAGGCTCTGCCGAGGACGAGAGCCATGAGATGTTCCTCCTCTGGGCAAGCCCGGGTCCTGAATCCTGTTGTGCCTGTGAATAGGCTGCAGGGGGACGGTGAAGACCAGCAACAGCTTTCAGGGCTGCCACCTTCCGTGTGGGACAAGGAGCCGGTCGTGTGCCTATTTGGAAACAGGCCCTGCCGAGGACGAGAGCCATGAGATGTTCCTCCTCTGGGCAAGCCCGGGTCCCAGATCCTGTTGTGCCTGTGAATAGGCTGCAGGGGGACGGTGAAGACCAGCAACAGCTTTCAGGGCTGCCACCTTCCGTGTGGGACAAGGAGCCGGACGTGTGCCTTTTCGGAAACAGGCCCTGCCGAGGACGAGAGCCATGAGATGTTCCTCCTCTGGGCAAGCCCGGGTCCCAGATCCTGTTGTGCCTGTGAATAGGCTGCAGGGGGACGGTGAAGACCAGCAACAGCTTTCAGGGCTGCCACCTTCCGTGTGGGACAAGGAGCCGGATGTGTGCCTTTTCGGAAACAGGCTCGGACTAGGAAGAGAGCCATGAGATGTTCCTCCTCTGGGCAAGCCCTGGTCCTGAATCCTGTTGTGCCTGTGAATAGGCTGCAGGGGAACGGTGAAGACCAGCAACAGCTTTCAGGGCTGCCACCTTCCGTGTGGGACAAGGAGCCGGACGTGTGCCTTTTTGGAAATAGGCTCTGCCGAGGACGAGAGCCATGAGATGTTCCTCCTCTGGGCAAGCCCCGGTCCTGAATCCTGTTGTGCCTGTGAATAGGCTGCAGGGGGACAGTGAAGACCAGCAACAGCTTTCAGGGCTGCCACCTTCCGTGTGGGACAAGGAGCCGGTCGTGTGCCTTTTTGGAAACAGGCAGTGCCGAGGACGAGAGCCATGAGATGTTCCTCCTCTGGGCAAGCCCGGGTCCCAGATCCTGTTGTGCCTGTGAATAGGCTGCAGGGGGACGGTGAAGACCAGCAACAGCTTTCAGGGCTGCCACCTTCCGTGTGGGACAAGGAGCCGGACGTGTGCCTTTTCGGAAACAGGCTCTGCCGAGGACGAGAGCCATGAGATGTTCCTCCTCTGGGCAAGCCCGGGTCCTGAATCCTGTTGTGCCTGTGAATAGGCTGCAGGGGGACTGTGAAGACCAGCAACAGCTTTCAGGGCTGCCACCTTCCGTGTGGGACAAGGAGCCGGTCGTGTGCCTATTTGGAAACAGGCCCTGCCGAGGACGAGAGCCATGAGATGTTCCTCCTCTGGGCAAGCCCGGGTCCCAGATCCTGTTGTGCCTGTGAATAGGCTGCAGGGGGACGGTGAAGACCAGCAACAGCTTTCAGGGCTGCCACCTTCCGTGTGGGACAAGGAGCCAGACGTGTGCCTTTTCGGAATCAGGCTCTGCCGAGGACGAGAGCCATGAGATGTTCCTCCTCTGGGCAAGCCCCGGTCCTGAATCCTGTTGTGCCTGTGAATAGGCTGTAGGGGGACGGTGAAGACCAGCAACAGCTTTCAGGGCTGCCACCTTCCGTGTGGGACAAAGAGCCGGACGTGTGCCTTTTCGGAAACAGGCCCTGCCGAGGACGAGAGCCATGAGATGTTCCTCCTCTGGGAAAGCCCGGGTCTCAGATCCTGTTGTGCCTGTGAATAGGCTGCAGGGGGACGGTGAAGAGCAGCAACAGCTTTCACGGCTGCCACCTTCCGTGTGGGACAAGGAGCCGGACGTGTGCCTTTTCGGAAACAGGCTCTGCCGAGGACGAGAGCCATGAGATGTTCCTCCTCTGGGCAAGCCCGGGTCCCAGATCCTTTTGTGCCTGTGAATAGGCTGCAGGGGGACGGTGAAGACCAGCAACAGCTTTCAGGGCTGCCACCTTCCGTGTGGGACAAGGAGCCGGACGTGTGCCTTTCTGGAAACAGGCCGTGCCGAGGACGAGAGCCATGAGATGTTCCTCCTCTGGGCAAGCCCGGGTCCCAGATCCTGTTGTGCCTGTGAATAGGCTGCAGGGAGACGGTGAAGACCAGCAACAGCTTTCAGGGCTGCCACCTTCCGTGTGGGACAAGGAGCCGGACGTGTGCCGATCCGGAAACAGGCTCTGCCGAGGACGAGAGCCATGAGATGTTCCTCCTCTGGGCAAGCCCGTGTACCATATCCTGTTGTGTCTGTGAATAGGCTGCAGGGGGACGGTGAAGACCAGCAACAGCTTTCAGGGCTGCCACCTTCCTTGTGGGACAAGGAGCCGAACGGGTGCCTTTCTGGAAACAGGCCGTGCCGGGGACGAGAGCCATGAGATGTTCCTCCTCTGGGCAAGCCCCGGTCCTGAATCCTGTTGTGCCTGTGAATAGGCTGCAGGGGTACGTTGAAGACCAGCAACAGCTTTCAGGGCTGCCACCTTCCGTGTGGGACAAGGAGCCGGACGTGTGCCTTTTCGGAAACAGGCCCTGCCGAGGACGAGAGCCATGAGATGTTCCTCCTCTGGGAAAGCCCGGGTCCCAGATCCTGTTGTGCCTGTGAATAAGCTGCAGGGGGACGGTGAAGACCAGCAACAGCTTTCAGGGCTGCCACCTTCCGTGTGGGACAAGGAGCCGGACGTGTGCCTTTTCGGATACAGGCTCTGCCGAGGACGAGAGCCATGAGATGTTCCTCCTCTGGGCAAGCCCGGGTCCCAGATCCTGTTGTGCCTGTGAATAGGCTGCAGGGGGACGGTGAAGACCAGCAACAGCTTTCAGGGCTGCCACTTTCCGTGTGGGACAAGGAGCCAGACGTGTCTTTCTGGATAAATGCTCTGCCGAGGAAGAGAGCCATGAGATGTTCCTCCTCTGGGCAAGCCCGGGTCCTGAATCCTGTTGTGCCTGTGAATAGGCTGCAGGGGGACGGTGAAGACCAGCAACAGCTTTCAGGGCTGCCACCTTCCTTGTGGGACAAGGAGCCGGACGTGTTCCTTTCTGGAAACAGGCCGTGCCGAGGACGAGAGCCATGAGATGTTCCTCCTCTGGGCAAGCCCCGGTCGTGAATCCTGTTGTGCCTGTGAATAGGCTGCAGGGGGACGGTGAAGACCAGCAACAGCTTTCAGGGCTGCCACCTTCCGTGTGGGACAAGGAGCCGGACGTGTGCCGATCCGGAAACAGGCTCTGCCGAGGACGAGAGCCATGAGATGTTCCTCCTCTGGGCAAGCCCGGGTCCTGAATCCTGTTGTGCCTGTGAATAGGCTGCAGGGGGACGGTGAAGACCAGCAACAGCTTTCAGGGCTGCCACCTTCCGTGTGGGACAAGGAGCCGGTCGTGTGCCTATTTGGAAACAGGCCCTGCCGAGGACGAGAGCCATGAGATGTTCCTCCTCTGGGCAAGCCCGGGTCCCAGATCCTGTTGTGCCTGTGAATAGGCTGCAGGGGGACGGTGAAGACCAGCAACAGCTTTCAGGGCTGCCACCTTCCCTGTGGGACAAGGAGCCGGACTTTTGCCTATCCGGAAACAGGCTCTGCCGAGGACGAGAGCCATGAGATGTTCCACCTCTGGCCAAGCCCGGGTCCTGAATCCTGTTGTGCCTGTGAATAGGCTGCAGGGGTACGTTGAAGACCAGCAACAGCTTTCAGGGCTGCCACCTTCCGTGTGGGACAAAGAGCCGGACGTGTGCCTTTTCGGAAACAGGCCCTGCCGAGGACGAGAGCCATGAGATGTTCCTCCTCTGGGAAAGCCCGGGTCTCAGATCCTGTTGTGCCTGTGAATAGGCTGCAGGGGGACGGTGAAGACCAGCAACAGCTTTCATGGCTGCCACCTTCCGTGTGGGACAAGGAGCCGGACGTGTGCCTTTTCGGAAACAGGCTCTGCCGAGGACGAGAGCCATGAGATGTTCCTCCTCTGGGCAAGCCCGGGTCCCAGATCCTGTTGTGCCTGTGAATAGGCTGCAGGGGGACGGTGAAGACCAGCAACAGCTTTCAGGGCTGCCACCTTCCGTGTGGGACAAGGAGCCGGACGTGTTCCTTTCTGGAAACAGGCCGTGCCGAGGACGAGAGCCATGAGATGTTCCTCCTCTGGGCAAGCCCGGGTCCCAGATCCTTTTGTGCCTGTGAATAGGCTGCAGGGGGACGGTGAAGACCAGCAACAGCTTTCAGGGCTGCCACCTTCCGTGTGGGACAAGGAGCCGGACGTATGCCTTTTCGGAAACAGGCTCTGCCGAGGACCAGAGCCATGAGATGTTCCTCCTCTGGGCAAGCCCGGGTCCCAGATCCTGTTGTGCCTGTGAATAGGCTGCAGGGGGACGGTGAAGACCAGCAACAGCTTTCAGGGCTGCCACCTTCCGTGTGGGACAAGGAGCCGGACGTGTGCCTTTTCGGAATCAGTCTCTGCCGAGGACGAGAGCCATGAGATGTTCCTCCTCTGGGCAAGCCCTGGTCCCAGATCCTGTTGTGCCTGTGAATAGGCTGCAGGGGGACGGTGAAGACCAGCAACAGCTTTCAGGGCTGCCACCTTCCGTGTGGGACAAGGAGCCGGACGTGTGCCTTTTTGGAAACAGGCTCTGCCGAGGACGAGAGCCATGAGATGTTCCTCCTCTGGGCAAGCCCGGGTCCCAGATCCTGTTGTGCCTGTGAATAGGCTGCAGGGGGACGGTGAAGACCAGCAACAGCTTTCAGGGCTGCCACCTTCCGTGTGGGACAAGGAGCCGGACGTGTGCCGATCCGGAAACAGGCTCTGCCGAGGACGAGAGCCATGAGATGTTCCTCCTCTGGGCAAGCCCGGGTACCAGATCCTGTTGTGTCTGTGAATAGGCTGCAGGGGGACGGTGAAGACCAGCAACAGCTTTCAGGGCTGCCACCTTCCTTGTGGGACAAGGAGCCGAACGGGTGCCTTTCTGGAAACAGGCCGTGCCGGGGACGAGAGCCATGAGATGTTCCTCCTCTGGGCAAGCCCCGGTCCTGAATCCTGTTGTGCCTGTGAATAGGCTGCAGGGGTACGTTGAAGACCAGCAACAGCTTTCAGGGCTGCCACCTTCCGTGTGGGACAAGGAGCCGGACGTGTGCCTTTTCGGAAACAGGCCCTGCCGAGGACGAGAGCCATGAGATGTTCCTCCTCTGGGAAAGCCCGGGTCCCAGATCCTGTTGTGCCTGTGAATAAGCTGCAGGGGGACGGTGAAGACCAGCAACAGCTTTCAGGGCTGCCACCTTCCGTGTGGGACAAGGAGCCGGACGTGTGCCTTTTCGGAAACAGGCTCTGCCGAGGACGAGAGCCATGAGATGTTCCTCCTCTGGGCAAGCCCGGGTCCCAGATCCTGTTGTGCCTGTGAATAGGCTGCAGGGGGACGGTGAAGACCAGCAACAGCTTTCAGGGCTGCCACTTTCCGTGTGGGACAAGGAGCCAGACGTGTCTTTCTGGATAAATGCTCTGCCGAGGAAGAGAGCCATGAGATGTTCCTCCTCTGGGCAAGCCCGGGTCCTGAATCCTGTTGTGCCTGTGAATAGGCTGCAGGGGGACGGTGAAGACCAGCAACAGCTTTCAGGGCTGCCACCTTCCTTGTGGGACAAGGAGCCGGACGTGTTCCTTTCTGGAAACAGGCCGTGCCGAGGACGAGAGCCATGAGATGTTCCTCCTCTGGGCAAGCCCCGGTCGTGAATCCTGTTGTGCCTGTGAATAGGCTGCAGGGGGACGGTGAAGACCAGCAACAGCTTTCAGGGCTGCCACCTTCCGTGTGGGACAAGGAGCCGGACGTGTGCCGATCCGGAAACAGGCTCTGCCGAGGACGAGAGCCATGAGATGTTCCTCCTCTGGGCAAGCCCGGGTCCTGAATCCTGTTGTGCCTGTGAATAGGCTGCAGGGGGACGGTGAAGACCAGCAACAGCTTTCAGGGCTGCCACCTTCCGTGTGGGACAAGGAGCCGGTCGTGTGCCTATTTGGAAACAGGCCCTGCCGAGGACGAGAGCCATGAGATGTTCCTCCTCTGGGCAAGCCCGGGTCCCAGATCCTGTTGTGCCTGTGAATAGGCTGCAGGGGGACGGTGAAGACCAGCAACAGCTTTCAGGGCTGCCACCTTCCCTGTGGGACAAGGAGCCGGACTTTTGCCTATCCGGAAACAGGCTCTGCCGAGGACGAGAGCCATGAGATGTTCCACCTCTGGCCAAGCCCGGGTCCTGAATCCTGTTGTGGCTGTGAATAGGCTGCAGGGGTACGTTGAAGACCAGCAACAGCTTTCAGGGCTGCCACCTTCCGTGTGGGACAAAGAGCCGGACGTGTGCCTTTTCGGAAACAGGCCCTGCCGAGGACGAGAGCCATGAGATGTTCCTCCTCTGGGAAAGCCCGGGTCTCAGATCCTGTTGTGCCTGTGAATAGGCTGCAGGGGGACGGTGAAGACCAGCAACAGCTTTCAGGGCTGCCACCTTCCGTGTGGGACAAGGAGCCGGACGTGTGCCGATCCGGAAACAGGCTCTGCCGAGGACGAGAGCCATGAGATGTTCCTCCTCTGGGCAAGCCCGGGTACCAGATCCTGTTGTGTCTGTGAATAGGCTGCAGGGGGACGGTGAAGACCAGCAACAGCTTTCAGGGCTGCCACCTTCCTTGTGGGACAAGGAGCCGAACGGGTGCCTTTCTGGAAACAGGCCGTGCCGGGGACGAGAGCCATGAGATGTTCCTCCTCTGGGCAAGCCCCGGTCCTGAATCCTGTTGTGCCTGTGAATAGGCTGCAGGGGTACGTTGAAGACCAGCAACAGCTTTCAGGGCTGCCACCTTCCGTGTGGGACAAGGAGCCGGACGTGTGCCTTTTCGGAAACAGGCCCTGCCGAGGACGAGAGCCATGAGATGTTCCTCCTCTGGGAAAGCCCGGGTCTCAGATCCTGTTGTGCCTGTGAATAAGCTGCAGGGGGACGGTGAAGACCAGCAACAGCTTTCAGGGCTGCCACCTTCCGTGTGGGACAAGGAGCCGGACGTGTGCCTTTTCGGAAACAGGCTCTGCCGAGGACGAGAGCCATGAGATGTTCCTCCTCTGGGCAAGCCCGGGTCCCAGATCCTGTTGTGCCTGTGAATAGGCTGCAGGGGGACGGTGAAGACCAGCAACAGCTTTCAGGGCTGCCACCTTCCGTGTGGGACAAGGAGCCGGATGTGTGCCTTTCTGGAAACAGGCCGTGCCGAGGACGAGAGCCATGAGATGTTCCTCCTCTGGGCAAGCCCCGGTCCTGAATCCTGTTGTGCCTGTGAATAGGCTGCAGGGGGATGGTGAAGACCAGCAACAGCTTTCAGGGCTGCCACCTTCCCTGTGGGACAAGGAGCCGAACGGGTGCCTTTCTGGAAACAGGCCCTGCCGAGGACGAGAGCCATGAGATGTTCCTCCTCTGGGCAAGCCCCGGTCGTGAATCCTGTTGTGCCTGTGAATAGGCTGCAGGGGGACGGTGAAGACCAGCAACAGCTTTCAGGGCTGCCACCTTCCGTGTGGGACAAGGAGCCGGACGTGTGCCGATCCGGAAACAGGCTCTGCCGAGGACGAGAGCCATGAGATGTTGCTCCTCTGGGCAAGCCCGGGTCCTGAATCCTGTTGTGCCTGTGAATAGGCTGCAGGGGGACGGTGAAGACCAGCAACAGCTTTCAGAGCTGCCACCTTCCGTGTGGGACAAGGAGCCGGTCGTGTGCCTATTTGGAAACAGGCCCTGCCGAGGACGAGAGCCATGAGATGTTCCTCCTCTGGGCAAGCCCGGGTCCCAGATCCTGTTGTGCCTGTGAATAGGCTGCAGGGGGACGGTGAAGACCAGCAACAGCTTTCAGGGCTGCCACCTTCCGTGTGGGACAAGGAGCCGGACGTGTGCCTTTTTGGAAACAGGCTCTGCTGAGGGCGAGAGCCATGAGATATTCCTCCTCTGGGCAAGCCCGGGTCCCAGATCCTGTTGTGCCTGTGAATAGGCTGCAGGGGGACGGTGAAGACCAGCAACAGCTTTCAGGGCTGCCACCTTCCGTGTGGGACAAGGAGCCGGACGTGTGCCTTTTCGGAAACAGGTTCTGCCGAGGACGAGAGCCATGAGATGTTCCTCCTCTGGGCAAGCCCGGGTCCCAGATCCTGTTGTGCCTGTGAATAGGCTGCAGGGGGACGGTGAAGACCAGCAACAGCTTTCAGGGCTGCCACCTTCCGTGTGGGACAAGGAGCCGGACGTATGCCTTTTCGGAAACAGGCTCTGCCGAGGACCAGAGCCATGAGATGTTCCTCCTCTGGGCAAGCCCGGGTCCCAGATCCTCTTGTGCCTGTGAATAGGCTGCAGGGGGACGGTGAAGACCAGCAACAGCTTTCAGGGCTGCCACCTTCCGTGTGGGACAAGGAGCCGGACGTGTGCCTTTTCGGAATCAGTCTCTGCCGAGGACGAGAGCCATGAGATGTTCCTCCTCTGGGCAAGCCCTGGTCCCAGATCCTGTTGTGCCTGTGAATAGGCTGCAGGGGGACGGTGAAGACCAGCAACAGCTTTCAGGGCTGCCACCTTCCGTGTGGGACAAGGAGCCAGACGTGTCTTTCTGGATAAATGCTCTGCTGAGGGCGAGAGCCATGAGATGTTCCTCCTCTGGGCAAGCCCGGGTCCCAGATCCTGTTGTGCCTGTGAATAGGCTGCAGGGGGACGGTGAAGACCAGCAACAGCTTTCAGGGCTGCCACCTTCCGTGTGGGACAAGGAGCCGGACGTGTGCCTTTTTGGAAACAGGCTCTGCCGAGGACGAGAGCCATGAGATGTTCCTCCTCTGGGCAAGCCCGGGTCCCAGATCCTGTTGTGCCTGTGAATAGGCTGCAGGGAGACGGTGAAGACCAGCAACAGCTTTCAGGGCTGCCACCTTCCGTGTGGGACAAGGAGCCGGTCTTGTGCCTTTATGGAAACAGGCTCGGACGAGGACGAGAGCCATGAGATGTTCCTCCTCTGGGCAAGCCCCGGTCCTGAATCCTGTTGTGCCTGTGAATAGGCTGCAGGGGTACGTTGAAGACCAGCAACAGCTTTCAGGGCTGCCACCTTCCGTGTGGGACAAGGAGCCTGACGTGTGCCTTTTCGGAAACAAGCTCTGCCGAGGACGAGAGCCATGAGATGTTCCTCCTCTGGGCAAGCCCCGGCCCTGAATCCTGTTGTGCCTGTGAATAGGCTGCAGGGGTACGTTGAAGACCAGCAACAGCTTTCAGGGCTGCCACCTTCCGTGTGGGACAAGGAGCCGGACGTGTGCCTTTTCGGAAACAGGCCCTGCCGAGGACGAGAGCCATGAGATGTTCCTCCTCTGGGAAAGCCCGGGTCTCAGATCCTGTTGTGCCTGTGAATAGGCTGCAGGGGGACGGTGAAGACCAGCAACAGCTTTCACGGCTGCCACCTTCCGTGTGGGACAAGGAGCCGGACGTGTGCCTTTTTGGAAACAGGCTCTGCCGAGGACGAGAGCCATGAGATGTTCCTCCTCTGGGCAAGCCCGGGTCCCAGATCCTGTTGTGCCTGTGAATAGGCTGCAGGGGGACGGTGAAGACCAGCAACAGCTTTCAGGGCTGCCACCTTCCGTGTGGGACAAGGAGCCGGACGTATGCCTTTTCGGAAACAGGCTCTGCCGAGGACCAGAGCCATGAGATGTTCCTCCTCTGGGCAAGCCCGGGTCCCAGATCCTGTTGTGCCTGTGAATAGGCTGCAGGGGGACGGTGAAGACCAGCAACAGCTTTCAGGGCTGCCACCTTCCGTGTGGGACAAGGAGCCGGACGTGTGCCTTTTCGGAATCAGGCTCTGCCGACAACGAGAGCCATAAGATGTTCCTCCTCTGGGCAAGCCCACGTCCAAATCCTGTTGTGCCTGTGAATAGGCTGCAGGGAGACGGTGAAGACCAGCAACAGCTTTCAGGGCTGCCACCTTCCTTGTGGGACAAGGAGCCGAACGGGTGCCTTTCTGGAAACAGGCCGTGCCGGGGACGAGAGCCATGAGATGTTCCACCTCTGGGCAAGCCCCGGTCCTGAATCCTGTTGTGCCTGTGAATAGGCTGCAGGGGTACGTTGAAGACCAGCAACAGCTTTCAGGGCTGCCACCTTCCGTGTGGGACAAGGAGCCGGACGTGTGCCTTTTCGGAAACAGGCCCTGCCGAGGACGAGAGCCATGAGATGTTCCTCCTCTGGGAAAGCCCGGGTCTCAGATCCTGTTGTGCCTGTGAATAAGCTGCAGGGGGACGGTGAAGACCAGCAACAGCTTTCAGGGCTGCCACCTTCCGTGTGGGACAAGGAGCCGGACGAGTGCCTTCTCGGAAACAGGCCATGCCGAGGGTGAGAGCCATGAGATGTTCCTCCTCTGGGCAAATCTGGGTCCCAGAACCTGTTGTGCCTGTGAATAGGCTGTAGGGGGACGGTGAAGACCAGCAACAGCTTTCAGGGCTGCCACCTTCCGTGTGGGAGAAGGAGCCGGATGTGTGCCTTTTCGGAAACAGGCTCTGCCGAGGACGAGAGCCATGAGATGTTCCTCCTCTGGGCAAGCCCGGGTCCCAGATCCTGTTGTGCCTGTGAATAGGCTGCAGGGGGACGGTGAAGACCAGCAACAGCTTTCAGGGCTGCCACCTTCCGTGTGGGACAAGGAGCCGGACGTCTGCCTTTCTGGAAACAGGCCCTGCCGAGGACGAGAGCCATGAGATGTTCCTCCTCTGGGCAAGCCTGGCTCCCAGATACTGTTGTGCCTGTGAATAGGCTGCAGGGGGACGGTGAAGACCAGCAACAGCTTTCAGGGCTGCCACCTTCCGTGTGGGACAACGAGCCGGACGTGTATTTCTGGATAAAGGCTCTGCCGAGGACGAGAGCCATGAGATGTTCCTCCTCTGGGCAAGCCCGGGTCCCAGATCCTGTTGTGCCTGTGAATAGGCTGCAGGGGGACGGTGAAGACCAGCAACAGCTTTCATGGCTGCCACCTTCCGTGTGGGACAAGGAGCCGGACGTGTGCCTTTTTGGAAAAAGGCTCTGCCGAGGACGAGAGCCATGAGATGTTCCTCCTCTGGGCAAGCCCGGGTCCCAGATCCTGTTGTGCCTGTGAATAGGCTGCAGGGGGACGGTGAAGACCAGCAACAGCTTTCAGGGCTGCCACCTTCCGTGTGGGACAAGGAGCCAGACGTGTCTTTCTGGATACATGCTCTGCTGAGGGCGAGAGCCATGAGATGTTCCTCCTCTGGGCAAGCCCGGGTCCCAGATCCTGTTGTGCCTGTGAATAGGCTGCAGGGGGACGGTGAACACCAGCAACAGCTTTCAGGGCTGCCACCTTCCGTGTGGGACAAGGAGCCGGACGTGTGCCTTTTTGGAAACAGGCTCTGCCGAGGACGAGAGCCATGAGATGTTCCTCCTCTGGGCAAGCCCGGGTCCCAGATCCTGTTGTGCCTGTGAATAGGCTGCAGGGGGACGGTGAACACCAGCAACAGCTTTCAGGGCTGCCACCTTCCGTGTGGGACAAGGAGCCGGTCTTGTGCCTTTATGGAAACAGGCTCGGACGAGGAAGAGAGCCATGAGATGTTCCTCCTCTGGGCAAGCCCGGGTCCTGAATCCTGTTGTGCCTGTGAATAGGCTGCAGGGGAACGGTGAAGACCAGCAACAGCTTTCAGGGCTGCCACCTTCCGTGTGGGACAAGGAGAAGAACGGGTGCCTTTCTGGAAACAGGCCGTGCCGAGGACGAGAGCCATGAGATGTTCCTCCTCTGGGCAAGCCCCGGTCCTGAATCCTGTTGTGCCTGTGAATAGGCTGCAGGGGTACGTTGAAGACCAGCAACAGCTTTCAGGGCTGCCACCTTCCGTGTGGGACAAGGAGCCGGACGTGTGCCGATCCGGAAACAGGCTCTGCCGAGGACGAGAGCCATGAGATGTTCCTCCTCTGGGCAAGCCCGGGTCCCAGATCCTGTTGTGCCTGTGAATAGGCTGCAGGGGGACGGTGAACACCAGCAACAGCTTTCAGGGCTGCCACCTTCCGTTTGGGACAAGGAGCCGGACGTGTGCCTTCTTGGAAACAGGCTCTGCCGAGGACGAGAGCCATGAGATGTTCCTCCTCTGGGCAAGCCCGGGTCCTGAATCCTGTTGTGCCTGTGAATAGGCTGCAGGGGGACGGTGAAGACCAGCCACAGCTTTCAGGGCTGCCACCTTCCGTGTGGGACAAGGAGCCGGTCGTGTGCCTATTTGGAAACAGGCCCTGCCGAGGACGAGAGCCATGAGATGTTCCTCCTCTGGGCAAGCCCAGGTCCCAGATCCTGTTGTGCCTGTGAATAGGCTGCAGGGGGACGGTGAAGACCAGCAACAGCTTTCAGGGCTGCCACCTTCCGTGTGGGACAAGGAGCCGGACGTGTGCCTTTCCGGAAACAGGCCCTGCCGAGGACGAGAGCCATGAGATGTTCCTCCTCTGGGCAAGCCCGGGTCCCAGATCCTGTTGTGCCTGTGAATAGGCTGCAGGGGGACGGTGAAGACCAGCAACAGCTTTCAGGGCTGCCACCTTCCTTGTGGGACAAGGAGCCGGATGTGTGCCTTTTCGGAAACAGGCTCGGACTAGGAAGAGAGCCATGAGATGTTCCTCCTCTGGGCAAGCCCCGGTCCTGAATCCTGTTGTGCCTGTGAATAGGCTGCAGGGGAACGGTGAAGACCAGCAACAGCTTTCAGGGCTGCCACCTTCCGTGTGGGACAAGGAGCCGGACGTGTGCCTTTTTGGAAATAGGCTCTGCCGAGGACGAGAGCCATGAGATGTTCCTCCTCTGGGCAAGCCCCGGTCCTGAATCCTGTTGTGCCTGTGAATAGGCTGCAGGGGTACGTTGAAGACCAGCAACAGCTTTCAGGGCTGCCACCTTCCGTGTGGGACAAGGAGCCGGGCGTGTGCCGATCCGGAAACAGGCTCTGCCGAGGACGAGAGCCATGAGATGTTCCTCCTCTGGGCAAGCCCGGGTCCCAGATCCTGTTGTGCCTGTGAATAGGCTGCAGGGGGACGTTGAAGACCAGCAACAGCTTTCAGGGCTGCCACCTTCCGTGTGGGACAAGGAGCCGGACGTGTGCCGATCCGGAAACAGGCTCTGCCGAGGACGAGAGCCATGAGATGTTCCTCCTCTGGGCAAGCCCGGGTCCCAGATCCTGTTGTGCCTGTGAATAGGCTGCAGGGGGACGGTGAACACCAGCAACAGCTTTCAGGGCTGCCACCTTCCGTTTGGGACAAGGAGCCGGACGTGTGCCTTCTTGGAAACAGGCTCTGCCGAGGACGAGAGCCATGAGATGTTCCACCTCTGGGCAAGCCCGGGTCCTGAATCCTGTTGTGCCTGTGAATAGGCTGCAGGGGGACGGTGAAGACCAGCCACAGCTTTCAGGGCTGCCACCTTCCGTGTGGGACAAGGAGCCGGTCGTGTGCCTATTTGGAAACAGGCCCTGCCGAGGACGAGAGCCATGAGATGTTCCTCCTCTGGGCAAGCCCAGGTCCCAGATCCTGTTGTGCCTGTGAATAGGCTGCAGGGGGACGGTGAAGACCAGCAACAGCTTTCAGGGCTGCCACCTTCCGTGTGGGACAAGGAGCCGGACGTGTGCCTTTCCGGAAACAGGCCCTGCCGAGGACGAGAGCCATGAGATGTTCCTCCTCTGGGCAAGCCCGGGTCCCAGATCCTGTTGTGCCTGTGAATAGGCTGCAGGGGGACGGTGAAGACCAGCAACAGCTTTCAGGGCTGCCACCTTCCTTGTGGGACAAGGAGCCGGATGTGTGCCTTTTCGGAAACAGGCTCGGACTAGGAAGAGAGCCATGAGATGTTCCTCCTCTGGGCAAGCCCCGGTCCTGAATCCTGTTGTGCCTGTGAATAGGCTGCAGGGGAACGGTGAAGACCAGCAACAGCTTTCAGGGCTGCCACCTTCCGTGTGGGACAAGGAGCCGGACGTGTGCCTTTTTGGAAATAGGCTCTGCCGAGGACGAGAGCCATGAGATGTTCCTCCTCTGGGCAAGCCCCGGTCCTGAATCCTGTTGTGCCTGTGAATAGGCTGCAGGGGTACGTTGAAGACCAGCAACAGCTTTCAGGGCTGCCACCTTCC
Organism: Astur gentilis; assembly: GCF_929443795.1. Lineage (NCBI taxonomy): Eukaryota > Metazoa > Chordata > Aves > Accipitriformes > Accipitridae > Astur > Astur gentilis. The sequence continues at coordinate 724,351 of NW_026061080.1, read as the reverse complement.
GTGTGGGACAAGGAGCCGGGCGTGTGCCGATCCGGAAACAGGCTCTGCCGAGGACGAGAGCCATGAGATGTTCCTCCTCTGGGCAAGCCCGGGTCCCAGATCCTGTTGTGCCTGTGAATAGGCTGCAGGGGGACGTTGAAGACCAGCAACAGCTTTCAGGGCTGCCACCTTCCGTTTGGGACAAGGAGCCGGACGTGTGCCTTCTTGGAAACAGGCTCTGCCGAGGACGAGAGCCATGAGATGTTCCTCTTCTGGGCAAGCCCCGGTCCTGAATCCTGTTGTGCCTGTGAATAGGCTGCAGGGGGACGGTGAAGACCAGCAACAGCTTTCAGGGCTGCCACCTTCCGTGTGGGACAAGGAGCCGGTCGTGTGCCTATTTGGAAAGAGGCCCTGCCGAGGACGAGAGCCATGAGATGTTCCTCCTCTGGGCAAGCCCGGGTCCCAGATCCTGTTGTGCCTGTGAATAGGCTGCAGGGGGACGGTGAAGACCAGCAACAGCTTTCAGGGCTGCCACCTTCCGTGTGGGACAAGGAGCCGGACGTGTGCCTCTTCGGAAACAGGCCCTGCCGAGGACGAGAGCCATGAGATGTTCCTCCTCTGGGCAAGCCCGGGTCCCAGATCCTGTTGTGCCTGTGAATAGGCTGCAGGGGGACAGTGAAGACCAGCAACAGCTTTCAGGGCTGCCACCTTCCTTGTGGGACAAGGAGCCGGATGTGTGCCTTTTCGGAAACAGGCTCGGACTAGGAAGAGAGCCATGAGATGTTCCTCCTCTGGGCAAGCCCGGGTCCTGAATCCTGTTGTGCCTGTGAATAGGCTGCAGGGGAACGGTGAAGACCAGCAACAGCTTTCAGGGCTGCCACCTTCCGTGTGGGACAAGGAGCCGGACGTGTGCCTTTTTGGAAATAGGCTCTGCCGAGGACGAGAGCCATGAGATGTTCCTCCTCTGGGCAAGCCCCGGTCCTGAATCCTGTTGTGCCTGTGAATAGGCTGCAGGGGGACGGTGAAGACCAGCAACAGCTTTCAGGGCTGCCACCTTCCGTGTGGGACAAGGAGCCGGTCGTGTGCCTTTTTGGAAACAGGCAGTGCCGAGGACGAGAGCCATGAGATGTTCCTCCTCTGGGCAAGCCCGGGTCCCAGATCCTGTTGTGCCTGTGAATAGGCTGCAGGGGGACGTTGAAGACCAGCAACAGCTTTCAGGGCTGCCACCTTCCGTGTGGGACAAGGAGCCGGACGTGTGCCTTTTCGGAAACAGGCTCTGCCGAGGACGAGAGCCATGAGATGTTCCTCCTCTGGGCAAGCCCCGGTCCTGAATCCTGTTGTGCCTGTGAATAGGCTGCAGGGGGACGGTGAAGACCAGCAACAGCTTTCAGGGCTGCCACCTTCCGTGTGGGACAAGGAGCCGGACGTGTCTTTCTGGATAAAGGCTCTGCCGAGGACGAGAGCCATGAGATGTTCCTCCTCTGGGCAAGCCCGGGTCCCAGATCCTGTTGTGCCTGTGAATAGGCTGCAGGGGTACGTTGAAGACCAGCAACAGCTTTCAGGGCTGCCACCTTCCGTGTGGGACAAGGAGCCGGACGTGTGCCTTTTTGGAAACAGGCTCTGCCGAGGACGAGAGCCATGAGATGTTCCTCCTCTGGGCAAGCCCGGGTCCCAGATCCTTTTGTGCCTGTGAATAGGCTGCAGGGGGACGGTGAAGACCAGCAACAGCTTTCAGGGCTGCCACCTTCCGTGTGGGACAAGGAGCCGGAAGTGTGCCTTCTCGGAAACAGGCTCGGACGAGGACGAGAGCCATGAGATGTTCCTCCTCTCAGCAAGCCCGGGTCCTGAATCCTGTTGTGCCTGTGAATAGGCTGCAGGGGGACGGTGAAGACCAGCAACAGCTTTCAGGGCTGCCACCTTCCGTGTGGGACAAGGAGCCGGACGTGTTCCTTTCTGGAAACAGGCCGTGCCGAGGACGAGAGCCATGAGATGTTCCTCCTCTGGGCAAGCCCCGGTCCTGAATCCTGTTGTGCCTGTGAATAGGCTGCAGGGGTACGTTGAAGACCAGCAACAGCTTTCAGGGCTGCCACCTTCCGTGTGGGACAAGGAGCCGGACGTGTGCCTTTTCGGAATCAGGCTCTGCCGAGGACGAGAGCCATGAGATGTTCCTCCTCTGGGCAAGCCCGGGTCCCAGATCCTGTTGTGCCTGTGAATAGGCTGCAGGGGGACGGTGAAGACCAGCAACAGCTTTCAGGGCTGCCACCTTCCGTGTGGGACAAGGAGCCCTACGTGTGCCTTTCTGGAAACAGGCCGTGCCGAGGACGAGAGCCATGAGATGTTCCTCCTCTGGGCAAGCCCCGGTCCTGAATCCTGTTGAGCCTGTGAATAGGCTGCAGGGGGACGGTGAAGACCAGCAACAGCTTTCAGGGCTGCCACCTTCCGTGTGGGACAAGGGGCCGGACGTGTATTTCTGGATAAAAGCTCTGCCGAGGATGAGAGCCATGAGATGTTCCTCCTCTGGGCAAGCCCGGGTCCCAGATCCTCTTGTGCCTGTGAATAGGCTGCAGGGGGACGGTGAAGACCAGCAACAGCTTTCAGGGCTGCCACCTTCCGTGTGGGACAAGGAGCCGGACGTGTGCCTTTTTGGAAAAAGGCTCTGCCGAGGACGAGAGCCATGAGATGTTCCTCCTCTGGGCAAGCCCGGGTACCAGATCCTGTTGTGTCTGTGAATAGGCTGCAGGGGGACGGTGAAGACCAGCAACAGCTTTCAGGGCTGCCACCTTCCGTGTGGGACAAGGAGCAGGACGTGTGCCTTTCTGGAAACAGGCCGTGCCGAGGACGATAGCCATGAGATGTTCCTCCTCTGGGCAAGCCCGCGTTCAAATCCTGTTGTGCCTGTGAATAGGCTGCAGGGAGACGGTGAAGACCAGCAACAGCTTTCAGGGCTGCCACCTTCCGTGTGGGACAAGGAGCCGGACGTGTGCCTTTTCGGAATCAGGCTCTGCCGAGGACGAGAGCCATGAGATGTTCCTCCTCTGGGCAAGCCTGGGTCCCAGATCCTGTTGTGCCTGTGAATAGGCTGCAGGGGGACGGTGAAGACCAGCAACAGCTTTCAGGGCTGCCACCTTCCGTGTGGGACAAGGAGCCGGACGTGTGCCGATGCGGAATCAGGCTCTGCCGAGGACGAGAGCCATGAGATGTTCCTCCTCTGGGCAAGCCCGGGTCCCAGATCCTGTTGTGCCTGTGAATAGGCTGCAGGGGGACGGTGAAGACCAGCAACAGCTTTCAGGGCTGGCACCTTCCGTGTGGGACAAGGAGCCCTACGTGTGCCTTTCTGGAAACAGGCCGTGCCGAGGACGAGAGCCATGAGATGTTCCTCCTCTGGGCAAGCCCCGGTCCTGAATCCTGTTGTGCCTGTGAATAGGCTGCAGGGGTACGTTGAAGACCAGCAACAGCTTTCAGGGCTGCCACCTTCCGTGTGGGACAAGGAGCCGGACGTGTCTTTCTGGATAAAGGCTCTGCCGAGGACGAGAGCCATGAGATGTTCCTCCTCTGGGCAAGCCCGGGTCCCAGATCCTGTTGTGCCTGTGAATAGGCTGCAGGGGGACGGTGAACACCAGCAACAGCTTTCAGGGCTGCCACCTTCCGTGTGGGACAAGGAGCCGGACGTGTGCCTTTTTGGAAAAAGGCTCTGCCGAGGACGAGAGCCATGAGATGCTCCCCCTCTGGGCAAGCCCGGGTCCCAGATCCTGTTTTGCCTGTGAATAGGCTGCAGGGGGACGGTGAAGACCAGCAACAGCTTTCAGGGCTGCCACCTTCGTGTGGGACAAGGAGCCGGATGTGTGCCTTTTCGGAAACAGGCTCGGACGAGGAAGAGAGCCATGAGATGTTCCTCCTCTGGGCAAGCCCGAGTCCTGAATCCTGTTGTGCCTGTGAATAGGCTGCAGGGGAACGGTGAAGACCAGCAACAACTTTCAGGGCTGCCACCTTCCGTGTGGGACAAGGAGCCAGACGTGTGCCTTTCTGGAAACAGGCCGTGCCGAGGACGAGAGCCATGAGATGTCCCTCCTCTGGGCAAGCCCCGCTCCTGAATCCTGTTGTGCCTGTGAATAGGCTGTAGGGGGATGGTGAAGACCAGCAACAGCTTTCAGGGCTGCCACCTTCCGTGTGGGACAAGGAGCCGGACGTGTCTTTCTGGATAAAGGCTCTGCCGAGGACGAGAGCCATGAGATGTTCCTCCTCTGGGCAAGCCCGGGTCCCAGATCCTGTTGTGCCTGTGAATAGGCTGCAGGGGGACGGTGAACACCAGCAACAGCTTTCAGGGCTGCCACCTTCCGTGTGGGACAAGGAGCCGGACGTGTGCCTTTTTGGAAAAAGGCTCTGCCGAGGACGAGAGCCATGAGATGTTCCCCCTCTGGGCAAGCCCGGGTACCAGATCCTGTTGTGCCTGTGAATAGGCTGCAGGGGGACGGTGAAGACCAGCAACAGCTTTCAGGGCTGCCACCTTCCTTGTGGGACAAGGAGCCGGATGTGTGCCTTTTCGGAAACAGGCTCTGACGAGGGTGAGAGCCATGAGATGTTCCTCCTCTGGGCAAGCCCTGGTCCCAGATCCTGTTGTGCCTGTGAATAGGCTGCAGGGGGACGGTGAAGACCACCAACAGCTTTCAGGGCTGCCACCTTCCGTGTGGGACAAGGAGCCGAACGGGTGCCTTTCTGGAAACAGGCCGTGCCGAGGACGAGAGCCATGAGATGTTCCTCCTCTGGGCAAGCCCCGGTCCTGAATCCTGTTGTGCCTGTGAATAGGCTGCAGGGGGACGGTGAAGACCAGCAACAGCTTTCAGGGCTGCCACCTTCCGTGTGGGACAAGGAGCCGGACGTGTGCCTTTTCGGAAACAGGCTCGGACGAGGAAGAGAGCCATGAGATGTTCCTCCTCTGGGCAAGCCCGGGTCCTGAATCCTGTTGTGCCTGTGAATAGGCTGCAGGGGGACGGTGAAGACCAGCAACAGCTTTCAGGGCTGCCACCTTCCGTGTGGGACAAGGAGCCGGACGTCTGCCTTTCTGGAAACAGGCTGTGCCGAGGACGAGAGCCATGAGATGTTCCTCCTCTGGGCAAGCCCCGGTCCTGAATCCTGTTGTGCCTGTGAATAGGCTGCAGGGGTACGTTGAAGACCAGCAACAGCTTTCAGGGCTGCCACCTTCCGTGTGGGACAAGGAGCCGGACGTGTGCCTTTCTGGAAACAGGCTCTGCCGAGGACGAGAGCCATGAGATGTTCCTCCTCTGGGCAAGCCCGGGTCCCAGATCCTGTTGTGCCTGTGAATAGGCTGCAGCGGGACGGTGAACACCAGCAACAGCTTTCAGGGCTGCCACCTTCCGTGTGGGACAAGGAGCCGGACGTGTGCCTTTTTGGAAAAAGGCTCTGCCGAGGACGAGAGCCATGAGATGTTCCCCCTCTGGGCAAGCCCGGGTACCAGATCCTGTTGTGTCTGTGAATAGGCTGCAGGGGGACGGTGAAGACCAGCAACAGCTTTCAGGGCTGCCACCTTCCGTGTGGGACAAGGAGCCGGATGTGTGCCTTTTCGGAAACAGGCTCGGACGAGGACGAGAGCCATGAGATGTTCCTCCTCTGGGCAAGCCCGGGTCCCAGATCCTGTTGTGCCTGTGAATAGGCTGCAGGGAGACGGTGAAGACCAGCAACAGCTTTCAGGGCTGCCACCTTCCTTGTGGGACAAGGAGCCGGATGTGTGCCTTTTCGGAAACAGGCTCTGACGAGGGTGAGAGCCATGAGATGTTCCTCCTCTGGGCAAGCCCTGGTCCCAGATCCTGTTGTGCCTGTGAATAGGCTGCAGGGGGACGGTGAAGACCACCAACAGCTTTCAGGGCTGCCACCTTCCGTGTGGGACAAGGAGCCGGACGTGTTCCTTTCTGGAAACAGGCCGTGCCGAGGACGAGAGCCATGAGATGTTCCTCCTCTGGGCAAGCCCCGGTCCTGAATCCTGTTGTGCCTGTGAATAGGCTGCAGGGGGACGGTGAAGACCAGCAACAGCTTTCAGGGCTGCCACCTTCCGTGTGGGACAAGGAGCCGGACGTGTGCCTTTTCGGAAACAGGCTCGGACGAGGAAGAGAGCCATGAGATGTTCCTCCTCTGGGCAAGCCCGGGTCCTGAATCCTGTTGTGCCTGTGAATAGGCTGCAGGGGGACGGTGAAGACCAGCAACAGCTTTCATGGCTGCCACCTTCCGTGTGGGACAAGGAGCCGGACGTCTGCCTTTCTGGAAACAGGCCGTGCCGAGGACGAGAGCCATGAGATGTTCCTCCTCTGGGCAAGCCCCGGTCCTGAATCCTGTTGTGCCTGTGAATAGGCTGCAGGGGTACGTTGAAGACCAGCAACAGCTTTCAGGGCTGCCACCTTCCGTGTGGGACAAGGAGCCGGACGTGTGCCTTTTCGGAATCAGGCTCTGCCGAGGACGAGAGCCATGAGATGTTCCTCCTCTGGGCAAGCCCCGGTCCTGAATCCTGTTGTGCCTGTGAATAGGCTGCAGGGGGACGGTGAAGACCAGCAACAGCTTTCAGGGCTGCCACCTTCCGTGTGGGACAAGGAGCCGGACGTGTGCCGATCCAGAAACAGGCTCTGCCGAGGACGAGAGGCATGAGATGTTCCTCCTCTGGGCAAGGCCGGGTCCCAGATCCTGTTGTGCCTGTGAATAGGCTGCAGGGGGACGGTGAAGACCAGCAACAGCTTTCAGGGCTGCCACCTTCCGTGTGGGACAAGGAGCCCTACGTGTGCCTTTCTGGAAACAGGCCGTGCCGAGGACGATAGCCATGAGATCTTCCTCCTCTGGGCAAGCCCCGGTCCTGAATCCTGTTGTGCCTGTGAATAGGCTGCAGGGGGACGGTGAAGACCAGCAACAGCTTTCAGGGCTGCCACCTTCCGTGTGGGACAAGGAGCCGGACGTGTCTTTCTGGATAAAGGCTCTGCCGAGGACGAGAGCCATGAGATGTTCCCCCTCTGGGCAAGCCCGGTTACCAGATCCTGTTGTGTCTGTGAATAGGCTGCAGGGGGACGGTGAAGACCAGCAACAGCTTTCAGGGCTGCCACCTTCCTTGTGGGACAAGGAGCCGGATGTGTGCCTTTTCGGAAACAGGCTCTGACGAGGAAGAGAGCCATGAGATGTTCCTCCTCTGGGCAAGCCCGAGTCCTGAATCCTGTTGTGCCTGTGAATAGGCTGCAGGGGAACGGTGAAGACCAGCAACAGCTTTCAGGGCTGCCACCTTCCGTGTGGGACAAGGAGCCGGACGTGTTCCTTTCTGGAAACAGGCCGTGCCGAGGACGAGAGCCATGAGATGTTCCTCCTCTGGGCAAGCCCCGGTCCTGAATCCTGTTGTGCCTGTGAATAGGCTGCAGGGGGACGGTGAAGACCAGCAACAGCTTTCAGGGCTGCCACCTTCCGTGTGGGACAAGGAGCCGGACGTGTGCCTTTTCGGAAACAGGCTCGGACGAGGAAGAGAGCCATGAGATGTTCCTCCTCTGGGCAAGCCCGGGTCCCAGATCCTGTTGTGCCTGTGAATAGGCTGCAGGGGGACGGTGAAGACCAGCAACATCTTTCAGGGCTGCCACCTTCCGTGTGGGACAAGGAGCCGGACGTCTGCCTTTCTGGAAACAGGCCGTGCCGAGGACGAGAGCCATGAGATGTTCCTCCTCTGGGCAAGCCCCGGTCCTGAATCCTTTGTGCCTGTGAATAGGCTGCAGGGGTACGTTGAAGACCAGCAACAGCTTTCAGGGCTGCCACCTTCCGTGTGGGACAAGGAGCCGGACGTGTGCCCTTTCGGAATCAGGCTCTGCCGAGGACGAGATCCATTAGATGTTCCTCCTCTGGGCAAGCCCGGGTCCTGAATCCTGTTGTGCCTGTGAATAGGCTGCAGGGGGACGGTGAAGACCAGCAACAGCTTTCAGGGCTGCCACCTTCCGTGTGGGACAACGAGCCGGACGTGTATTTCTGGATAAAGGCTCTGCCGAGGACGAGAGCCATGAGATGTTCCTCCTCTGGGCAAGCCCGGGTCCCAGATCCTGTTGTGCCTGTGAATAGGCTGCAGGGGGACGGTGAAGACCAGCAACAGCTTTCATGGCTGCCACCTTCCGTGTGGGACAAGGAGCCGGACGTGTGCCTTTTTGGAAAAAGGCTCTGCCGAGGACGAGAGCCATGAGATGTTCCTCCTCTGGGCAAGCCCGGGTACCAGATCCTGTTGTGTCTGTGAATAGGCTGCAGGGGGACGGTGAAGACCAGCAACAGCTTTCAGGGCTGCCACCTTCCTTGTGGGGCAAGGAGCCGGATGTGTGCCTTTTCGGAAACAGCCTCGGACGAGGAAGAGAGCCATGAGATGTTCCTCCTCTGGGCAAGCCCGGGTCCTGAATCCTGTTGTGCCTGTGAATAGGCTGCAGGGGAACGGTGAAGACCAGTAAAAGCTTTCAGGGCTGCCACCTTCCGTGTGGGACAAGGAGCCGGACGTGTGCCTTTCTGGAAACAGGCCGTGCCGAGGACGATAGCCATGAGATGTTCCTCCTCTGGGCAAGCCCCGGTCCTGAATCCTGTTGTGCCTGTGAATAGGCTGCAGGGGGACGGTGAAGACCAGCAACAGCTTTCAGGGCTGCCACCTTCCGTGTGGGACAAGGAGCCGGACGTGTGCCTTTCTGGAAACAGGCCGTGCCGAGGACGATAGCCATGAGATGTTCCTCCTCTGGGCAAGCCCGGGTCCCAGATCCTGTTGTGCCTGTGAATAGGCTGCAGGGAGACGGTGAAGAGCAGCAACAGCTTTCAGGGCTGCCACCTTCCGTGTGGGACAAGGAGCCCTACGTGTGCCTTTCTGGAAACAGGCCGTGCCGAGGACGAGAGCCATGAGATGTTCCTCCTCTGGGCAAGCCCCGGTCCTGAATCCTGTTGTGCCTGTGAATAGGCTGCAGGGGGACGGTGAAGACCAGCAACAGCTTTCAGGGCTGCCACCTTCCGTGTGGGACAAGGAGCCGGACGTGTCTTTCTGGATAAAGGCTCTGCCGAGGACGAGAGCCATGAGATGTTCCTCCTCTGGGAAAGCCCGGGTCCCAGATCCTGTTGTGCCTGTGAATAGGCTGCAGGGGGACGGTGAACACCAGCAACAGCTTTCAGGGCTGCCACCTTCCGTGTGGGACAAGGAGCCGGACGTGTGCCTTTTTGGAAAAAAGCTCTGCCGAGGACGAGAGCCATGAGATGTTCCCCCTCTGGGCAAGCCCGGGTACCAGATCCTGTTGTGTCTGTGAATAGGCTGCAGGGGGACGGTGAAGATCAGCAACAGCTTTCAGGGCTGCCACCTTCCGTGTGGGACAAGGAGCCGGACGTGTTCCTTTCTGGAAACAGGCCGTGCCGAGGACGAGAGCCATGAGATGTTCCTCCTCTGGGCAAGCCCCGGTCCTGAATCCTGTTGTGCCTGTGAATAGGCTGCAGGGGGACGGTGAAGACCAGCAACAGCTTTCAGGGCTGCCACCTTCCGTGTGGGACAAGGAGCCGGATGTGTGCCTTTTCGGAAACAGGCTCGGACGAGGACGAGAGCCATGAGATGTTCCTCCTCTGGGCAAGCCCGGGTCCCAGATCCTGTTGTGCCTGTGAATAGGCTGCAGGGGGACGGTGAAGACCAGCAACAGCTTTCAGGGCTGCCACCTTCCGTGTGGGACAAGGAGCCGGACGTGTGCCTTTTCGGAATCAGGCTCTGCCGAGGACGAGAGCCATGAGATGTTCCTCCTCTGGGCAAGCCCGCGTTCAAATCCTGTTGTGCCTGTGAATAGGCTGCAGGGAGACGGTGAAGACCAGCAACAGCTTTCAGGGCTGCCACCTTCCGTGTGGGACAAGGAGCCGGACGTGTCTTTCTGGATAAAGGCTCTGCCGAGGACGAGAGCCATGAGATGTTCCTCCTCTGGGCAAGCCCGGGTCCCAGATCCTGTTGTGCCTGTGAATAGGCTGCAGGGGGACGGTGAAGACCAGCAACAGCTTTCAGGGCTGCCACCTTCCGTGTGGGACAAGGAGCCGGACGTGTGCCGATCCAGAAACAGGCTCTGCCGAGGACGAGAGGCATGAGATGTTCCTCCTCTGGGCAAGGCCGGGTCCCAGATCCTGTTGTGCCTGTGAATAGGCTGCAGGGGGACGGTGAAGACCAGCAACAGCTTTCAGGGCTGCCACCTTCCGTGTGGGACAAGGAGCCCTACGTGTGCCTTTCTGGAAACAGGCCGTGCCGAGGACGATAGCCATGAGATCTTCCTCCTCTGGGCAAGCCCCGGTCCTGAATCCTGTTGTGCCTGTGAATAGGCTGCAGGGGGACGGTGAAGACCAGCAACAGCTTTCAGGGCTGCCACCTTCCGTGTGGGACAACGAGCCGGACGTGTATTTCTGGATAAAGGCTCTGCCGAGGACGAGAGCCATGAGATGTTCCTCCTCTGGGCAAGCCCGGGTCCCAGATCCTGTTGTGCCTGTGAATAGGCTGCAGGGGGACGGTGAAGACCAGCAACAGCTTTCATGGCTGCCACCTTCCGTGTGGGACAAGGAGCCGGACGTGTGCCTTTTCGGAATCAGGCTCTGCCGATGACGAGAGCCATGAGATGTTCCTCCTCTGGGCAAGCCCGCGTTCAAATCCTGTTGTGCCTGTGAATAGGCTGCAGGGAGACGGTGAAGACCAGCAACAGCTTTCAGGGCTGCCACCTTCCGTGTGGGACAAGGAGCCGGACGTGTCTTTCTGGATAAAGGCTCTGCCGAGGACGAGAGCCATGAGATGTTCCTCCTCTGGGCAAGCCCGGGTCCCAGATCCTGTTGTGCCTGTGAATAGGCTGCAGGGGGACGGTGAAGACCAGCAACAGCTTTCAGGGCTGCCACCTTCCGTGTGGGACAAGGAGCCGGACGTGTGCCGATCCAGAAACAGGCTCTGCCGAGGACGAGAGGCATGAGATGTTCCTCCTCGGGGCAAGCCCGGGTCCCAGATCCTGTTGTGCCTGTGAATAGGCTGCAGGGGGACGGTGAAGACCAGCAACAGCTTTCAGGGCTGCCACCTTCCGTGTGGGACAAGGAGCCCTACGTGTGCCTTTCTGGAAACAGGCCGTGCCGAGGACGATAGCCATGAGATCTTCCTCCTCTGGGCAAGCCCCGGTCCTGAATCCTGTTGTGCCTGTGAATAGGCTGCAGGGGGACGGTGAAGACCAGCAACAGCTTTCAGGGCTGCCACCTTCCGTGTGGGACAAGGAGCCCTACGTGTGCCTTTCTGGAAACAGGCCGTGCCGAGGACGAGAGCCATGAGATGTTCCTCCTCTGGGCAAGCCCCGGTCCTGAATCCTGTTGTGCCTGTGAATAGGCTGCAGGGGGACGGTGAAGACCAGCAACAGCTTTCAGGGCTGCCACCTTCCGTGTGGGACAACGAGCCGGACGTGTCTTTCTGGATAAAGGCTCTGCCGAGGACGAGAGCCATGAGATGTTCCTCCTCTGGGAAAGCCCGGGTCCCAGATCCTGTTGTGCCTGTGAATAGGCTGCAGGGGGACGGTGAACACCAGCAACAGCTTTCAGGGCTGCCACCTTCCGTGTGGGACAAGGAGCCGGACGTGTGCCTTTTTGGAAAAAGGCTCTGCCGAGGACGAGAGCCATGAGATGTTCCTCCTCTGGGCAAGCCCGCGTTCAAATCCTGTTGTGCCTGTGAATAGGCTGCAGGGAGACGGTGAAGACCAGCAACAGCTTTCAGGGCTGCCACCTTCCGTGTGGGACAAGGAGCCGGACGTGTCTTTCTGGATAAAGGCTCTGCCGAGGACGAGAGCCATGAGATGTTCCTCCTCTGGGCAAGCCCGGGTCCCAGATCCTGTTGTGCCTGTGAATAGGCTGCAGGGGGACGGTGAAGACCAGCAACAGCTTTCAGGGCTGCCACCTTCCGTGTGGGACAAGGAGCCGGACGTGTGCCGATCCAGAAACAGGCTCTGCCGAGGACGAGAGGCATGAGATGTTCCTCCTCTGGGCAAGCCCGAGTCCCAGATCCTGTTGTGCCTGTGAATAGGCTGCAGGGGGACGGTGAAGACCAGCAACAGCTTTCAGGGCTGCCACCTTCCGTGTGGGACAAGGAGCCCTACGTGTGCCTTTCTGGAAACAGGCCGTGCCGAGGACGATAGCCATGAGATCTTCCTCCTCTGGGCAAGCCCCGGTCCTGAATCCTGTTGTGCCTGTGAATAGGCTGCAGGGGGACGGTGAAGACCAGCAACAGCTTTCAGGGCTGCCACCTTCCGTGTGGGACAACGAGCCGGACGTGTATTTCTGGATAAAGGCTCTGCCGAGGACGAGAGCCATGAGATGTTCCTCCTCTGGGCAAGCCCGGGTCCCAGATCCTGTTGTGCCTGTGAATAGGCTGCAGGGGGACGGTGAAGACCAGCAACAGCTTTCAGGGCTGCCACCTTCCGTGTGGGACAAGGAGCCCTACGTGTGCCTTTCTGGAAACAGGCCGTGCCGAGGACGAGAGCCATGAGATGTTCCTCCTCTGGGCAAGCCCCGGTCCTGAATCCTGTTGTGCCTGTGAATAGGCTGCAGGGGGACGGTGAAGACCAGCAACAGCTTTCAGGGCTGCCACCTTCCGTGTGGGACAAGGAGCCGGACGTGTCTTTCTGGATAAAGGCTCTGCCGAGGACGAGAGCCATGAGATGTTCCTCCTCTGGGAAAGCCCGGGTCCCAGATCCTGTTGTGCCTGTGAATAGGCTGCAGGGGGACGGTGAACACCAGCAACAGCTTTCAGGGCTGCCACCTTCCGTGTGGGACAAGGAGCCGGACGTGTGCCTTTTTGGAAAAAGGCTCTGCCGAGGACGAGAGCCATGAGATGTTCCCCCTCTGGGCAAGCCCGGGTACCAGATCCTGTTGTGTCTGTGAATAGGCTGCAGGGGGACGGTGAAGACCAGCAACAGCTTTCAGGGCTGCCACCTTCCGTGTGGGACAAGGAGCCGGACGTGTTCCTTTCTGGAAACAGGCCGTGCCGAGGACGAGAGCCATGAGATGTTCCTCCTCTGGGCAAGCCCCGGTCCTGAATCCTGTTGTGCCTGTGAATAGGCTGCAGGGGGACGGTGAAGACCAGCAACAGCTTTCAGGGCTGCCACCTTCCGTGTGGGACAAGGAGCCGGATGTGTGCCTTTTCGGAAACAGGCTCGGACGAGGACGAGAGCCATGAGATGTTCCTCCTCTGGGCAAGCCCGGGTCCCAGATCCTGTTGTGCCTGTGAATAGGCTGCAGGGGGACGGTGAAGACCAGCAACAGCTTTCAGGGCTGCCACCTTCCGTGTGGGACAAGGAGCCGGACGTGTGCCTTTTCGGAATCAGGCTCTGCCGAGGACGAGAGCCATGAGATGTTCCTCCTCTGGGCAAGCCCGCGTTCAAATCCTGTTGTGCCTGTGAATAGGCTGCAGGGAGACGGTGAAGACCAGCAACAGCTTTCAGGGCTGCCACCTTCCGTGTGGGACAAGGAGCCGGACGTGTCTTTCTGGATAAAGGCTCTGCCGAGGACGAGAGCCATGAGATGTTCCTCCTCTGGGCAAGCCCGGGTCCCAGATCCTGTTGTGCCTGTGAATAGGCTGCAGGGGGACGGTGAAGACCAGCAACAGCTTTCAGGGCTGCCACCTTCCGTGTGGGACAAGGAGCCGGACGTGTGCCGATCCAGAAACAGGCTCTGCCGAGGACGAGAGGCATGAGATGTTCCTCCTCTGGGCAAGCCCGGGTCCCAGATCCTGTTGTGCCTGTGAATAGGCTGCAGGGGGACGGTGAAGACCAGCAACAGCTTTCAGGGCTGCCACCTTCCGTGTGGGACAAGGAGCCCTACGTGTGCCTTTCTGGAAACAGGCCGTGCCGAGGACGATAGCCATGAGATCTTCCTCCTCTGGGCAAGCCCCGGTCCTGAATCCTGTTGTGCCTGTGAATAGGCTGCAGGGGTACGTTGAAGACCAGCAACAGCTTTCAGGGCTGCCACCTTCCGTGTGGGACAAGGAGCCGGACGTGTGCCTTTTCGGAATCAGGCTCTGCCGAGGACGAGAGCCATGAGATGTTCCTCCTCTGGGCAAGCCCCGGTCCTGAATCCTGTTGTGCCTGTGAATAGGCTGCAGGGGGACGGTGAAGACCAGCAACAGCTTTCAGGGCTGCCACCTTCCGTGTTGGACAAGGAGCCGGACTTGTATTTCTGGATAAAGGCTCTGCCGAGGACGAGAGCCATGAGATGTTCCTCCTCTGGGCAAGCCCGGGTCCCAGATCCTGTTGTGCCTGTGAATAGGCTGCAGGGGGACGGTGAAGACCAGCAACAGCTTTCAGGGCTGCCACCTTCCGTGTGGGACAAGGAGCCGGATGTGTGCCTTTCTGGAAACAGGCTCTGCCGGGGACCAGAGCCATGAGATGTTCCACCTCTGGGCAAGCCCGGGTCCTGAATCCTGTTGTGCCTGTGAATAGGCTGCAGGGGGACGGTGAAGACCAGCAACAGCTTTCAGGGCTGCCACCTTCCGTGTGGGACAAGGAGCCGGACGTGTGCCTTTTCGGAATCAGGCTCTGCCGAGGACGAGAGCCATGAGATGTTCCTCCTCTGGGCAAGCCCGGGTCCTGAATCCTGTTGTGCCTGTGAATAGGCTGCAGGGGGACGGTGAAGACCAGCAACAGCTGTCAGGGCTGCCACCTTCCGTGTGGGACAAGGAGCCGGATGTGTGCCTTTCGGAAACAGGCTCTGCCGAGGACGAGAGCCATGAGATGTTCCTCCTCTGGGCAAGGCCGCGTCCAAATCCTGTTGTGCCTGTGAATAGGCTGCAGGGGGACGGTGAAGACCAGCAACAGCTTTCACGGCTGCCACCTTCCGTGTGGGACAAGGAGCCGGACGTGTCTTTCTGGATAAAGGCTCTGCCGAGGACGAGAGCCATGAGATGTTCCTCCTCTGGGAAAGCCCGGGTCCCAGATCCTGTTGTGCCTGTGAATAGGCTGCAGGGGGACGGTGAACACCAGCAACAGCTTTCAGGGCTGCCACCTTCCGTGTGGGACAAGGAGCCGGACGTGTGCCTTTTTGGAAAAAGGCTCTGCCGAGGACGAGAGCCATGAGATGTTCCTCCTCTGGGCAAGCCCGCGTTCAAATCCTGTTGTGCCTGTGAATAGGCTGCAGGGAGACGGTGAAGACCAGCAACAGCTTTCAGGGCTGCCACCTTCCGTGTGGGACAAGGAGCCGGACGTGTCTTTCTGGATAAAGGCTCTGCCGAGGACGAGAGCCATGAGATGTTCCTCCTCTGGGCAAGCCCGGGTCCCAGATCCTGTTGTGCCTGTGAATAGGCTGCAGGGGGACGGTGAAGACCAGCAACAGCTTTCAGGGCTGCCACCTTCCGTGTGGGACAAGGAGCCGGACGTGTGCCGATCCAGAAACAGGCTCTGCCGAGGACGAGAGGCATGAGATGTTCCTCCTCTGGGCAAGCCCGGGTCCCAGATCCTGTTGTGCCTGTGAATAGGCTGCAGGGGGACGGTGAAGACCAGCAACAGCTTTCAGGGCTGCCACCTTCCGTGTGGGACAAGGAGCCCTACGTGTGCCTTTCTGGAAACAGGCCGTGCCGAGGACGATAGCCATGAGATCTTCCTCCTCTGGGCAAGCCCCGGTCCTGAATCCTGTTGTGCCTGTGAATAGGCTGCAGGGGGACGGTGAAGACCAGCAACAGCTTTCAGGGCTGCCACCTTCCGTGTGGGACAACGAGCCGGACGTGTATTTCTGGATAAAGGCTCTGCCGAGGACGAGAGCCATGAGATGTTCCTCCTCTGGGCAAGCCCGGGTCCCAGATCCTGTTGTGCCTGTGAATAGGCTGCAGGGGGACGGTGAAGACCAGCAACAGCTTTCAGGGCTGCCACCTTCCGTGTGGGACAAGGAGCCCTACGTGTGCCTTTCTGGAAACAGGCCGTGCCGAGGACGAGAGCCATGAGATGTTCCTCCTCTGGGCAAGCCCCGGTCCTGAATCCTGTTGTGCCTGTGAATAGGCTGCAGGGGGACGGTGAAGACCAGCAACAGCTTTCAGGGCTGCCACCTTCCGTGTGGGACAAGGAGCCGGACGTGTCTTTCTGGATAAAGGCTCTGCCGAGGACGAGAGCCATGAGATGTTCCTCCTCTGGGAAAGCCCGGGTCCCAGATCCTGTTGTGCCTGTGAATAGGCTGCAGGGGGACGGTGAACACCAGCAACAGCTTTCAGGGCTGCCACCTTCCGTGTGGGACAAGGAGCCGGACGTGTGCCTTTTTGGAAAAAGGCTCTGCCGAGGACGAGAGCCATGAGATGTTCCCCCTCTGGGCAAGCCCGGGTACCAGATCCTGTTGTGTCTGTGAATAGGCTGCAGGGGGACGGTGAAGACCAGCAACAGCTTTCAGGGCTGCCACCTTCCGTGTGGGACAAGGAGCCGGACGTGTTCCTTTCTGGAAACAGGCCGTGCCGAGGACGAGAGCCATGAGATGTTCCTCCTCTGGGCAAGCCCCGGTCCTGAATCCTGTTGTGCCTGTGAATAGGCTGCAGGGGGACGGTGAAGACCAGCAACAGCTTTCAGGGCTGCCACCTTCCGTGTGGGACAAGGAGCCGGATGTGTGCCTTTTCGGAAACAGGCTCGGACGAGGACGAGAGCCATGAGATGTTCCTCCTCTGGGCAAGCCCGGGTCCCAGATCCTGTTGTGCCTGTGAATAGGCTGCAGGGGGACGGTGAAGACCAGCAACAGCTTTCAGGGCTGCCACCTTCCGTGTGGGACAAGGAGCCGGACGTGTGCCTTTTCGGAATCAGGCTCTGCCGAGGACGAGAGCCATGAGATGTTCCTCCTCTGGGCAAGCCCGCGTTCAAATCCTGTTGTGCCTGTGAATAGGCTGCAGGGAGACGGTGAAGACCAGCAACAGCTTTCAGGGCTGCCACCTTCCGTGTGGGACAAGGAGCCGGACGTGTCTTTCTGGATAAAGGCTCTGCCGAGGACGAGAGCCATGAGATGTTCCTCCTCTGGGCAAGCCCGGGTCCCAGATCCTGTTGTGCCTGTGAATAGGCTGCAGGGGGACGGTGAAGACCAGCAACAGCTTTCAGGGCTGCCACCTTCCGTGTGGGACAAGGAGCCGGATGTGTGCCTTTTCGGAAACAGGCTCTGCCGAGGACGAGAGGCATGAGATGTTCCTCCTCTGGGCAAGCCCGGGTCCCAGATCCTGTTGTGCCTGTGAATAGGCTGCAGGGGGACGGTGAAGACCAGCAACAGCTTTCAGGGCTGCCACCTTCCGTGTGGGACAAGGAGCCCTACGTGTGCCTTTCTGGAAACAGGCCGTGCCGAGGACGATAGCCATGAGATCTTCCTCCTCTGGGCAAGCCCCGGTCCTGAATCCTGTTGTGCCTGTGAATAGGCTGCAGGGGTACGTTGAAGACCAGCAACAGCTTTCAGGGCTGCCACCTTCCGTGTGGGACAAGGAGCCGGACGTGTGCCTTTTCGGAATCAGGCTCTGCCGAGGACGAGAGCCATGAGATGTTCCTCCTCTGGGCAAGCCCCGGTCCTGAATCCTGTTGTGCCTGTGAATAGGCTGCAGGGGGACGGTGAAGACCAGCAACAGCTTTCAGGGCTGCCACCTTCCGTGTTGGACAAGGAGCCGGACTTGTATTTCTGGATAAAGGCTCTGCCGAGGACGAGAGCCATGAGATGTTCCTCCTCTGGGCAAGCCCGGGTCCCAGATCCTGTTGTGCCTGTGAATAGGCTGCAGGGGGACGGTGAAGACCAGCAACAGCTTTCAGGGCTGCCACCTTCCGTGTGGGACAAGGAGCCGGATGTGTGCCTTTCTGGAAACAGGCTCTGCCGGGGACCAGAGCCATGAGATGTTCCACCTCTGGGCAAGCCCGGGTCCTGAATCCTGTTGTGCCTGTGAATAGGCTGCAGGGGGACGGTGAAGACCAGCAACAGCTTTCAGGGCTGCCACCTTCCGTGTGGGACAAGGAGCCGGACGTGTGCCTTTTCGGAATCAGGCTCTGCCGAGGACGAGAGCCATGAGATGTTCCTCCTCTGGGCAAGCCCGGGTCCTGAATCCTGTTGTGCCTGTGAATAGGCTGCAGGGGGACGGTGAAGACCAGCAACAGCTGTCAGGGCTGCCACCTTCCGTGTGGGACAAGGAGCCGGATGTGTGCCTTTCGGAAACAGGCTCTGCCGAGGACGAGAGCCATGAGATGTTCCTCCTCTGGGCAAGGCCGCGTCCAAATCCTGTTGTGCCTGTGAATAGGCTGCAGGGGGACGGTGAAGACCAGCAACAGCTTTCACGGCTGCCACCTTCCGTGTGGGACAAGGAGCCGGACGTGTGCGTTTTCGGAAACAGGCTCTGCCGAGGACGAGAGCCATGAGATGTTCCACCTCTGGGCAAGCCCGGGTCCTGAATCCTGTTGTGCCTGTGAATAGGCTGCAGGGGGATGGTGAAGACCAGCAACAGCTTTCAGGGCTGCCACCTTCCGTGTGGGACAAGGAGCCGGACGTGTGCCTTTTCGGAATCAGCCTATGCCGAGGACGAGAGCCATGAGATGTTCCTCCTCTGGGCAAGCCCGGGTCCTGAATCCTGTTGTGCCTGTGAATAGGCTGCAGGGGGACGGTGAAGACCAGCAACAGCTTTCACGGCTGCCACCTTCCGTGTGGGACAAGGAGCCGTACTTTTGCCTATCCGGAAACAGGCTCTGCCGAGGACGAGAGCCATGAGATTTTCCACCTCTGGGCAAGCCCGGGTACTGAATCCTGTTGTGCCTGTGAATAGGCTGCAGGGGGACGGTGAAGACCAGCAACAGCTTTCAGGGCTGCCACCTTCCGTGTGGGACAAGGAGCCGGACGTATGCCTTTTCGGAAACAGGCTCTGCCGAGGACCAGAGCCATGAGATGTTCCTCCTCTGGGCAAGCCCGGCTCCCAGATCCTGTTGTGCCTGTGAATAGGCTGCAGGGGGACGGTGAAGACCAGCAACAGCTTTCAGGGCTGCCACCTTCCGTGTGGGACAAGGAGCCGGACGTGTGCCTTCTCGGAAACAGGATCTGCCGAGGACGAGAGCCATGAGATGTTCCTCCTCTGGGCAAGCCCGGGTCCTGAATCCTGTTGTGCCTGTGAATAGGCTGCAGGGGGACGGTGAAGACCAGCAACAGCTTTCAGGGCTGCCACCTTCCGTGTGGGACAAGGAGCCGGACGTGTGCCTTTTCGGAATCAGGCTCTGCCGAGGACGAGAGCCATGAGATGTTCCTCCTCTGGGCAAGCCCGGGTCCTGAATCCTGTTGTGCCTGTGAATAGGCTGCAGGGGGACGGTGAAGACCAGCAACAGCTGTCAGGGCTGCCACCTTCCGTGTGGGACAAGGAGCCGGATGTGTGCCTTTCGGAAACAGGCTCTGCCGAGGACGAGAGCCATGAGATGTTCCTCCTCTGGGCAAGCCCGCGTCCAAATCCTGTTGTGCCTGTGAATAGGCTGCAGGGGGACGGTGAAGACCAGCAACAGCTTTCACGGCTGCCACCTTCCGTGTGGGAGAAGGAGCCGGACGTGTGCGTTTTCGGAAACAGGCTCTGCCGAGGACGAGAGCCATGAGATGTTCCACCTCTGGGCAAGCCCGGGTCCTGAATCCTGTTGTGCCTGTGAATAGGCTGCAGGGGGACGGTGAAGACCAGCAACAGCTATCAGGGCTGCCACATTCCGTGTGGGACAAGGAGCCGGACTTTTGCCTATCCGGAAACAGGCTCTGCCGAGGACGAGAGCCATGAGATGTTCCACCTCTGGGCAAGCCCGGGTCCTGAATCCTGTTGTGCCTGTGAATAGGCTGCAGGGGGACGGTGAAGACCAGCAACAGCTTTCAGGGCTGCCACCTTCCGTGTGGGACAAGGAGCCGGACGTGTCTTTCTGGATACAGGCCCTGCCGAGGACGAGAGCCATGAGATGTTCCTCCTCTGGGCAAGCCCGGGTCCCAGATCCTGTTGTGCCTGTGAATAGGCTGCAGGGGGACGGTGAAGACCAGCAACAGCTTTCAGGGCTGCCACATTCCGTGTGGGACAAGGAGCCGGACGTGTGCCTTCTCGGAAACAGGATCTGCCGAGGACGAGAGCCATGAGATGTTCCTCCTCTGGGCAAGCCCGGGTCCTGAATCCTGTTGTGCCTGTGAATAGGCTGCAGGGGGACGGTGAAGACCAGCAACAGCTTTCAGGGCTGCCACCTTCCGTGTGGGACAAGGAGCCGGACGTGTGCCTTTTCGGAATCAGGCTCTGCCGAGGAGGAGAGCCATGAGATGTTCCTCCTCTGGGCAAGCCCGGGTCCTGAATCCTGTTGTGCCTGTGAATAGGCTGCAGGGGGACGGTGAAGACCAGCAACAGCTGTCAGGGCTGCCACCTTCCGTGTGGGACAAGGAGCCGGATGTGTGCCTTTCGGAAACAGGCTCTGCCGAGGACGAGAGCCATGAGATGTTCCTCCTCTGGGCAAGCCCGCGTCCAAATCCTGTTGTGCCTGTGAATAGGCTGCAGGGGGACGGTGAAGACCAGCAACAGCTTTCACGGCTGCCACCTTCCGTGTGGGAGAAGGAGCCGGACGTGTGCGTTTTCGGAAACAGGCTCTGCCGAGGACGAGAGCCATGAGATATTCCACCTCTGGGCAAGCCCGGGTCCTGAATCCTGTTGTGCCTGTGAATAGGCTGCAGGGGGACGGTGAAGACCAGCAACAGCTATCAGGGCTGCCACATTCCGTGTGGGACAAGGAGCCGGACTTTTGCCTATCCGGAAACAGGCTCTGCCGAGGACGAGAGCCATGAGATGTTCCACCTCTGGGCAAGCCCGGGTCCTGAATCCTGTTGTGCCTGTGAATAGGCTGCAGGGGGACGGTGAAGACCAGCAACAGCTTTCAGGGCTGCCACATTCCGTGTGGGACAAGGAGCCGGACGTGTGCGTTTTCGGAAACAGGCTCTACAGAGGACGAGAGCCATGAGATGTTCCTCCTCTGGGCAAGCCCGGGTCCTGAATCCTGTTGTGCCTGTGAATAGGCTGCAGGGGGACGGTGAAGACCAGCAACAGCTTTCAGGGCTGCCACCTTCCATGTGGGACAAGGAGCCGGATGTGTGCCTTTTCCGAAAAAGGATCTGCCGAGGAAGAGAGCCATGAGATGTTCCTCCTCTGGGCAAGCCCGCGTCCAAATCTTGTTGTGCCTCTGAATAGGCTGCAGGGGGACGGTGAAGACCAGCAACAGCTTTCAGGGCTGCCACCTTCCGTGTGGGACAATGAGCCGGATGTGTGCCTTTCTGGAAACAGGCCCTGCCGAGGACGAGAGCCATGAGATGTTCCTCCTCTGGGCAAGCCCGGGTCCCAGATCCTGTTGTGCCTGTGAATAGGCTGCAGGGGGACGGTGAAGACCAGCAACAGCTTTCAGGGCTGCCACCTTCCGTGTGGGACAAGGAGCCGGACGTGTGCCTTCTCGGAAACAGGCTCTGCCGAGGACGAGAGCCATGAGATGTTCCTCCTCTGGGCAAGCCCGGGTCCCAGATCCTGTTGTGCCTGTGAATAGGCTGCAGGGGGACGGTGAAGACCAGCAACAGCTTTCTCGGCTGCCACCTTCCGTGTGGGAGAAGGAGCCGGATGTGTGCCTTTCTGGAAACAGGCCGTGCCGGGGACGAGAGCCATGAGATGTTCCTCCTCTGGGCAAGCCCGGGTCCCAGATCCTGTTGTGCCTGTGAATAGGCTGGAGGGGGACGGTGAAGACCAGCAACAGCTTTCAGGGCTGCCACCTTCCGTGTGGGACAAGGAGCCGCATGTGTGCCTTTTCGGAAACAGGATCTGCCGAGGAAGAGAGCCATGAGATGTTTCTCCTCTGGGCAAGGCCGGGTCCCAGATCTTGTTGTGCCTGTGAATAGGCTGCAGGGGGACGGTGAAGACCAGCAACAGCTTTCAGGGCTGCCACCTTCCGTGTGGGACAAGGAGCTGGATGTGTGCCTTTCTGGAAACAGGACGTGCCGGGGACCAGAGCCATGAGATGTTCCTCCTCTGGGCAAGCCCGGGTCCCAGATCCTTTTGTGCCTGTGAATAGGCTGCAGGGGGACGGTGAAGACCAGCAACAGCTTTCAGGGCTGCCACCTTCCGTGTGGGACAAGGAGCCGGACGTGTGCCTTTTCGGAATCAGCCTCTGCCGAGGACGAGAGCCATGAGATGTTCCTCCTCTGGGCAAGCCCGGGTCCTGAATCCTGTTGTGCCTGTGAATAGGCTGCAGGGGGACGGTGAAGACCAGCAACAGCTTTCAGGGCTGCCACCTTCCGTGTGGGACAAGGAGCCGGACGTGTGCCTTTTCGGAATCAGGCTCTGCCGAGGACGAGAGCCATGAGATGTTCCTCCTCTGGGCAAGCCCGCGTCCAAATCTTGTTGTGCCTGTGAATAGGCTGCAGGGGGACGGTGAAGACCAGCAACAGCTTTCAGGGCTGCCACCTTCCGTGTGGGACAATGAGCCGGATGTGTGCCTTTCTGGAAACAGGCCCTGCCGAGGACGAGAGCCATGAGATGTTCCTCCTCTGGGCAAGCCCGGGTCCCAGATCCTGTTGTGCCTGTGAATAGGCTGCAGGGGGACGGTGAAGACCAGCAACAGCTTTCAGGGCTGCCACCTTCCGTGTGGGACAAGGAGCCGTACGTGTGCCTTCTCGGAAACAGGCTCTGCCGAGGACGAGAGCCATGAGATGTTCCTCCTCTGGGCAAGCCCGGGTCCCAGATCCTGTTGTGCCTGTGAATAGGCTGCAGGGGGACGGTGAAGACCAGCAACAGCTTTCTCGGCTGCCACCTTCCGTGTGGGAGAAGGAGCCGGATGTGTGCCTTTCTGGAAACAGGCCGTGCCGGGGACGAGAGCCATGAGATGTTCCTCCTCTGGGCAAGCCCGGGTCCCAGATCCTGTTGTGCCTGTGAATAGGCTGCAGGGGGACGGTGAAGACCAGCAACAGCTTTCAGGGCTGCCACCTTCCGTGTGGGACAAGGAGCCGCATGTGTGCCTTTTCGGAAACAGGATCTGCCGAGGAAGAGACCATGAGATGTTTCTCCTCTGGGCAAGGCCGGGTCCCAGATCTTGTTGTGCCTGTGAATAGGCTGCAGGGCGACGGTGAAGACCAGCAACAGCTTTCAGGGCTGCCACCTTCCGTGTGGGACAAGGAGCTGGATGTGTGCCTTTCTGGAAACAGGACGTGCCGGGGACCAGAGCCATGAGATGTTCCTCCTCTGTGCAAGCCCGGGTCCCAGATCCTTTTGTGCCTGTGAATAGGCTGCAGGGGGACGGTGAAGACCAGCAACAGCTTTCAGGGCTGCCACCTTCCGTGTGGGACAAGGAGCCGGACGTGTGCCTTTTCGGAATCAGCCTCTGCCGAGGACGAGAGCCATGAGATGTTCCTCCTCTGGGCAAGCCCGGGTCCCAGATCCTTTTGTGCCTGTGAATAGGCTGCAGGGCGACGGTGAAGACCAGCAACAGCTATCAGGGCTGCCACATTCCGTGTGGGACAAGGAGCCGTACTTTTGCCTATCCGGAAACAGGCTCTGCCGAGGACGAGAGCCATGAGATGTTCCACCTCTGGGCAAGCCCGGGTACTGAATCCTGTTGTGCCTGTGAATAGGCTGCAGGGGGACGGTGAAGACCAGCAACAGCTTTCAGGGCTGCCACATTCCGTGTGGGACAAGGAGCCGGACCTGTCTTTCTGGATACAGGCCCTGCCGAGGACGAGAGCCATGAGATGTTCCTCCTCTGGGCAAGCCCGGCTCCCAGATCCTGTTGTGCCTGTGAATAGGCTGGAGGGGGACGGTGAAGACCAGCAACAGCTTTCATGGCTGCCACCTTCCGTGTGGGACAAGGAGCCGGACGTGTGCCTTCTCGGAAACAGGATCTGCCGAGGACGAGAGCCATGAGATGTTCCTCCTCTGGGCAAGCCCGGGTCCCAGATCCTGTTGTGCCTGTGAATAGGCTGCAGGGGGACGGTGAAGACCAGCAACAGCTTTCAGGGCTGCCACCTTCCGTGTGGGAGAAGGAGCCGGATGTGTGCCTTTCTGGAAACAGGCCGTGCCGGGGACGAGAGCCATGAGATGTTCCTCCTCTGGGCAAGCCCGGGTCCCAGATCCTGTTGTGCCTGTGAATAGGCTGCAGGGGGTCGGTGAAGACCAGCAACAGCTTTCAGGGCTGCCACCTTCCGTGTGGGACAAGGAGCCGGATGTGTGCCTTTTCGGAAACAGGATCTGCCGAGGAAGAGAGCCATGAGATGTTCCTCCTCTGGGCAAGGCCGGGTCCCAGATCCTGTTGTGCCTGTGAATAGGCTGCAGGGCGACGGTGAAGACCAGCAACAGCTTTCAGGGCTGCCACCTTCCGTGTGGGACAACGAGCCGGATGTGTGACTTTCTGGAAACAGGCTCTGCCGGGGACCAGAGCCATGAGATGTTCCTCCTCTGGGCAAGCCCGGGTCCCAGATCCTTTTGTGCCTGTGAATAGGCTGCAGGGGGACGGTGAAGACCAGCAACAGCTTTCAGGGCTGCCACCTTCCGTGTGGGACAAGGAGCCGGACGTGTGCCTTTTCGGAATCAGGCTCTGCCGAGGACGAGAGCCATGAGATGTTCCTCCTCTGGGCAAGCCCGCGTCCAAATTCTGTTGTGCCTGTGAATCGGCTGCAGGGGGACGGTGAAGACCATCAACAGCTATCAGGGCTGCCACATTCCGTGTGGGACAAGGAGCCGGACTTTTGCCTATCCGGAAACAGGCTCTGCCGAGGACGAGAGCCATGAGATGTTCCACCTCTGGGCAAGCCCGGGTCCTGAATCCTGTTGTGCCTGTGAATAGGCTGCAGGGGGACGGTGAAGACCAGCAACAGCTTTCAGGGCTGCCACCTTCCGTGTGGGACAAGGAGCCTGACGTGTGCCTTTTCGGAAACAGGCTCTGCCGAGGACGAGAGCCATGAGATGTTCCTCCTCTGGGCAAGCCCGGGTCCCAGATCCTTTTGTGCCTGTGAATAGGCTGCAGGGCGACGGTGAAGACCAGTAACAGCTTTCAGGGCTGCCACCTTCCGTGTGGGACAAGGAGCCGGACGTGTGCCTTTTCGGAAACAGGCTCTGCCGAGGACGAGAGCCATGAGATGTTCCTCCTCTGGGCAAGCCCGCGTCCAAATCCTGTTGTGCCTGTGAATCGGCTGCAGGGGGACGGTGAAGACCAGCAACAGCTATCAGGGCTGCCACATTCCGTGTGGGACAAGGAGCCGGACTTTTGCCTATCCGGAAACAGGCTCTGCCGAGGACGAGAGCCATGAGATGTTCCACCTCTGGGCAAGCCCGGGTCCTGAATCCTGTTGTGCCTGTGAATAGGCTGCAGGGGGACGGTGAAGACCAGCAACAGCTTTCAGGGCTGCCACATTCCGTGTGGGACAAGGAGCCGGACGTGTGCGTTTTCGGAAACAGGCTCTACAGAGGACGAGAGCCATGAGATGTTCCTCCTCTGGGCAAGCCCGGGTCCTGAATCCTGTTGTGCCTGTGAATAGGCTGCAGGGGGACGGTGAAGACCAGCAACAGCTTTCAGGGCTGCCACCTTCCATGTGGGACAAGGAGCCGGATGTGTGCCTTTTCCGAAAAAGGATCTGCCGAGGAAGAGAGCCATGAGATGTTCCTCCTGGGCAAGCCCGCGTCCAAATCTTGTTGTGCCTCTGAATAGGCTGCAGGGGGACGGTGAAGACCAGCAACAGCTTTCAGGGCTGCCACCTTCCGTGTGGGACAATGAGCCGGATGTGTGCCTTTCTGGAAACAGGCCCTGCCGAGGACGAGAGCCATGAGATGTTCCTCCTCTGGGCAAGCCCGGGTCCCAGATCCTGTTGTGCCTGTGAATAGGCTGCAGGGGGACGGTGAAGACCAGCAACAGCTTTCAGGGCTGCCACCTTCCGTGTGGGACAAGGAGCCGGACGTGTGCCTTCTCGGAAACAGGCTCTGCCGAGGACGAGAGCCATGAGATGTTCCTCCTCTGGGCAAGCCCGGGTCCCAGATCCTGTTGTGCCTGTGAATAGGCTGCAGGGGGACGGTGAAGACCAGCAACAGCTTTCAGGGCTGCCACCTTCCGTGTGGGACAAGGAGCCTGACGTGTGCCTTTTCGGAAACAGGCTCTGCCGAGGACGAGAGCCATGAGATGTTCCTCCTCTGGGCAAGCCCGGGTCCCAGATCCTTTTGTGCCTGTGAATAGGCTGCAGGGCGACGGTGAAGACCAGTAACAGCTTTCAGGGCTGCCACCTTCCGTGTGGGACAAGGAGCCGGACGTGTGCCTTTTCGGAATCAGGCTCTGCCGAGGACGAGAGCCATGAGATGTTCCTCCTCTGGGCAAGCCCGCGTCCAAATCCTGTTGTGCCTGTGAATCGGCTGCAGGGGGACGGTGAAGACCAGCAACAGCTATCAGGGCTGCCACATTCCGTGTGGGACAAGGAGCCGGAATTTGCCTATCCGGAAACAGGCTCTGCCGAGGACGAGAGCCATGAGATGTTCCACCTCTGGGCAAGCCCGGGTCCTGAATCCTGTTGTGCCTGTGAATAGGCTGCAGGGGGACGGTGAAGACCAGCAACAGCTTTCAGGGCTGCCACATTCCGTGTGGGACAAGGAGCCGGACGTGTGCGTTTTCGGAAACAGGCTCTACAGAGGACGAGAGCCATGAGATGTTCCTCCTCTGGGCAAGCCCGGGTCCTGAATCCTGTTGTGCCTGTGAATAGGCTGCAGGGGGACGGTGAAGACCAGCAACAGCTTTCAGGGCTGCCACCTTCCATGTGGGACAAGGAGCCGGATGTGTGCCTTTTCCGAAAAAGGATCTGCCGAGGAAGAGAGCCATGAGATGTTCCTCCTGGGCAAGCCCGCGTCCAAATCTTGTTGTGCCTCTGAATAGGCTGCAGGGGGACGGTGAAGACCAGCAACAGCTTTCAGGGCTGCCACCTTCCGTGTGGGACAATGAGCCGGATGTGTGCCTTTCTGGAAACAGGCCCTGCCGAGGACGAGAGCCATGAGATGTTCCTCCTCTGGGCAAGCCCGGGTCCCAGATCCTGTTGTGCCTGTGAATAGGCTGCAGGGGGACGGTGAAGACCAGCAACAGCTTTCAGGGCTGCCACCTTCCGTGTGGGACAAGGAGCCGGACGTGTGCCTTCTCGGAAACAGGCTCTGCCGAGGACGAGAGCCATGAGATGTTCCTCCTCTGGGCAAGCCCGGGTCCCAGATCCTGTTGTGCCTGTGAATAGGCTGCAGGGGGACGGTGAAGACCAGCAACAGCTTTCTCGGCTGCCACCTTCCGTGTGGGAGAAGGAGCCGGATGTGTGCCTTTCTGGAAACAGGCCGTGCCGGGGACGAGAGCCATGAGATGTTCCTCCTCTGGGCAAGCCCGGGTCCCAGATCCTGTTGTGCCTGTGAATAGGCTGCAGGGGGACGGTGAAGACCAGCAACAGCTTTCAGGGCTGCCACCTTCCGTGTGGGACAAGGAGCCGCATGTGTGCCTTTTCGGAAACAGGATCTGCCGAGGACGAGAGCCATGAGATGTTTCTCCTCTGGGCAAGGCCGGGTCCCAGATCTTGTTGTGCCTGTGAATAGGCTGCAGGGGGACGGTGAAGACCAGCAACAGCTTTCAGGGCTGCCACCTTCCGTGTGGGACAAGGAGCTGGATGTGTGCCTTTCTGGAAACAGGACGTGCCGGGGACCAGAGCCATGAGATGTTCCTCCTCTGGGCAAGCCCGGGTCCCAGATCCTTTTGTGCCTGTGAATAGGCTGCAGGGGGACGGTGAAGACCAGCAACAGCTTTCAGGGCTGCCACCTTCCGTGTGGGACAAGTTGCCGGACGTGTGCCTTTTCGGAATCAGCCTCTGCCGAGGACGAGAGCCATGAGATGTTCCTCCTCTGGGCAAGCCCGGGTCCTGAATCCTGTTGTGCCTGTGAATAGGCTGCAGGGGGACGGTGAAGACCAGCAACAGCTATCAGGGCTGCCACCTTCCGTGTGGGACAAGGAGCCGTACTTTTGCCTATCCGGAAACAGGCTCTGACGAGGACGAGAGCCATGAGATGTTCCTCCTCTGGGAAAGCCCGGGTCCCAGATCCTGTTGTGCCTGTGAATAGGCTGCAGGGGGACGGTGAAGACCAGCAACAGCTTTCAGGGCTGCCACCTTCCGTGTGGGAGAAGGAGCCGGACGTGTCTTTCTGGATACAGGCCCTGCCGAGGACGAGAGCCATGAGATGTTCCTCCTCTGGGCAAGCCCGGCTCCCAGATCCTGTTGTGCCTGTGAATAGGCTGGAGGGGGACGGTGAAGACCAGCAACAGCTTTCAGGGCTGCCACCTTCCGTGTGGGACAAGGAGCCGTACGTGTGCCTTCTCGGAAACAGGCTCTGACGAGGACGAGAGCCATGAGATGTTCCTCCTCTGGGCAAGCCCGGGTCCCAGATCCTGTTGTGCCTGTGAATAGGCTGCAGGGGGACGGTGAAGACCAGCAACAGCTTTCTCGGCTGCCACCTTCCGTGTGGGAGAAGGAGCCGGATGTGTGCCTTTCTGGAAACAGGCCATGCCGGGGACGAGAGCCATGAGATGTTCCTCCTCTGGGCAAGCCCGGGTCCCAGATCCTGTTGTGCCTGTGAATAGGCTGCAGGGGGACGGTGAAGACCAGCAACAGCTTTCAGGGCTGCCACCTTCCGTGTGGGACAAGGAGCCGCATGTGTGCCTTTTCGGAAACAGGATCTGCCGAGGAAGAGACCATGAGATGTTTCTCCTCTGGGCAAGGCCGGGTCCCAGATCTTGTTGTGCCTGTGAATAGGCTGCAGGGCGACGGTGAAGACCAGCAACAGCTTTCAGGGCTGCCACCTTCCGTGTGGGACAAGGAGCTGGATGTGTGCCTTTCTGGAAACAGGACGTGCCGGGGACCAGAGCCATGAGATGTTCCTCCTCTGGGCAAGCCCGGGTCCCAGATCCTTTTGTGCCTGTGAATAGGCTGCAGGGGGACGGTGAAGACCAGCAACAGCTTTCAGGGCTGCCACCTTCCGTGTGGGACAAGGAGCCGGACGTGTGCCTTTTCGGAATCAGCCTCTGCCGAGGACGACAGCCATGAGATGTTCCTCCTCTGGGCAAGCCCGGGTCCTGAATCCTGTTGTGCCTGTGAATCGGCTGCAGGGGGACGGTGAAGACCAGCAACAGCTATCAGGGCTGCCACATTCCGTGTGGGACAAGGAGCCGTACTTTTGCCTATCCGGAAACAGGCTCTGCCGAGGACGAGAGCCATGAGATGTTCCACCTCTGGGCAAGCCCGGGTACTGAATCCTGTTGTGCCTGTGAATAGGCTGCAGGGGGACGGTGAAGACCAGCAACAGCTTTCAGGGCTGCCACATTCCGTGTGGGACAAGGAGCCGGACCTGTCTTTCTGGATACAGGCCCTGCCGAGGACGAGAGCCATGAGATGTTCCTCCTCTGGGCAAGCCCGGCTCCCAGATCCTGTTGTGCCTGTGAATAGGCTGGAGGGGGACGGTGAAGACCAGCAACAGCTTTCATGGCTGCCACCTTCCGTGTGGGACAAGGAGCCGGACGTGTGCCTTCTCGGAAACAGGATCTGCCGAGGACGAGAGCCATGAGATGTTCCTCCTCTGGGCAAGCCCGGGTCCCAGATCCTGTTGTGCCTGTGAATAGGCTGCAGGGGGACGGTGAAGACCAGCAACAGCTTTCAGGGCTGCCACCTTCCGTGTGGGAGAAGGAGCCGGATGTGTGCCTTTCTGGAAACAGGCCGTGCCGGGGACGAGAGCCATGAGATGTTCCTCCTCTGGGCAAGCCCGGGTCCCAGATCCTGTTGTGCCTGTGAATAGGCTGCAGGGGGTCGGTGAAGACCAGCAACAGCTTTCAGGGCTGCCACCTTCCGTGGGGGACAAGGAGCCGGATGTGTGCCTTTTCGGAAACAGGATCTGCCGAGGAAGAGAGCCATGAGATGTTCCTCCTCTGGGCAAGGCCGGGTCCCAGATCTTGTTGTGCCTGTGAATAGGCTGCAGGGCGACGGTGAAGACCAGGAACAGCTTTCAGGGCTGCCACCTTCCGTGTGGGACAAGGAGCCGGATGTGTGACTTTCTGGAAACAGGCTCTGCCGGGGACCAGAGCCATGAGATGTTCCTCCTCTGGGCAAGCCCGGGTCCCAGATCCTTTTGTGCCTGTGAATAGGCTGCAGGGGGACGGTGAAGACCAGCAACAGCTTTCAGGGCTGCCACCTTCCGTGTGGGACAAGGAGCCGGACGTGTGCCTTTTCGGAATCAGGCTCTGCCGAGGACGAGAGCCATGAGATGTTCCTCCTCTGGGCAAGCCCGCGTCCAAATTCTGTTGTGCCTGTGAATCGGCTGCAGGGGGACGGTGAAGACCAGCAACAGCTATCAGGGCTGCCACATTCCGTGTGGGACAAGGAGCCGGACTTTTGCCTATCCGGAAACAGGCTCTGCCGAGGACGAGAGCCATGAGATGTTCCACCTCTGGGCAAGCCCGGGTCCTGAATCCTGTTGTGCCTGTGAATAGGCTGCAGGGGGACGGTGAAGACCAGCAACAGCTGTCAGGGCTGCCACCTTCCGTGTGGGACAAGGAGCCTGACGTGTGCCTTTTCGGAAACAGGCTCTGCCGAGGACGAGAGCCATGAGATGTTCCTCCTCTGGGCAAGCCCGGGTCCCAGATCCTTTTTTTGCCTGTGAATAGGCTGCAGGGCGACGGTGAAGACCAGTAACAGCTTTCAGGGCTGCCACCTTCCGTGTGGGACAAGGAGCCGGACGTGTGCCTTTTCGGAATCAGGCTCTGCCGAGGACGAGAGCCATGAGATGTTCCTCCTCTGGGCAAGCCCGCGTCCAAATCCTGTTGTGCCTGTGAATCGGCTGCAGGGGGACGGTGAAGACCAGCAACAGCTATCAGGGCTGCCACATTCCGTGTGGGACAAGGAGCCGGACTTTTGCCTATCCGGAAACAGGACGTGCCGGGGACCAGAGCCATGAGATGTTCCACCTCTGGGCAAGCCCGGGTCCTGAATCCTGTTGTGCCTGTGAATAGGCTGCAGGGGGACGGTGAAGACCAGCAACAGCTTTCAGGGCTGCCACATTCCGTGTGGGACAAGGAGCCGGACGTGTGCGTTTTCGGAAACAGGCTCTACAGAGGACGAGAGCCATGAGATGTTCCTCCTCTAGGCAAGCCCGGGTCCTGAATCCTGTTGTGCCTGTGAATAGGCTGCAGGGGGACGGTGAAGACCAGCAACAGCTTTCAGGGCTGCCACCTTCCATGTGGGACAAGGAGCCGGATGTGTGCCTTTTCCGAAAAAGGATCTGCCGAGGAAGAGAGCCATGAGATGTTCCTCCTCTGGGCAAGCCCGCGTCCAAATCTTGTTGTGCCTCTGAATAGGCTGCAGGGGGACGGTGAAGACCAGCAACAGCTTTCAGGGCTGCCACCTTCCGTGTGGGACAATGAGCCGGATGTGTGCCTTTCTGGAAACAGGCCCTGCCGAGGACGAGAGCCATGAGATGTTCCTCCTCTGGGCAAGCCCGGGTCCCAGATCCTGTTGTGCCTGTGAATAGGCTGCAGGGGGACGGTGAAGACCAGCAACAGCTTTCAGGGCTGCCACCTTCCGTGTGGGACAAGGAGCCGGACGTGTGCCTTCTCGGAAACAGGCTCTGCCGAGGACGAGAGCCATGAGATGTTCCTCCTCTGGGCAAGCCCGGGTCCCAGATCCTGTTGTGCCTGTGAATAGGCTGCAGGGGGACGGTGAAGACCAGCAACAGCTTTCTCGGCTGCCACCTTCCGTGTGGGAGAAGGAGCCGGATGTGTGCCTTTCTGGAAACAGGCCGTGCCGGGGACGAGAGCCATGAGATGTTCCTCCTCTGGGCAAGCCCGGGTCCCAGATCCTGTTGTGCCTGTGAATAGGCTGCAGGGGGACGGTGAAGACCAGCAACAGCTTTCAGGGCTGCCACCTTCCGTGTGGGACAAGGAGCCGCATGTGTGCCTTTTCGGAAACAGGATCTGCCGAGGAAGAGAGCCATGAGATGTTTCTCCTCTGGGCAAGGCCGGGTCCCAGATCTTGTTGTGCCTGTGAATAGGCTGCAGGGGGACGGTGAAGACCAGCAACAGCTTTCAGGGCTGCCACCTTCCGTGTGGGACAAGGAGCTGGATGTGTGCCTTTCTGGAAACAGGACGTGCCGGGGACCAGAGCCATGAGATGTTCCTCCTCTGGGCAAGCCCGGGTCCCAGATCCTTTTGTGCCTGTGAATAGGCTGCAGGGGGACGGTGAAGACCAGCAACAGCTTTCAGGGCTGCCACCTTCCGTGTGGGACAAGTTGCCGGACGTGTGCCTTTTCGGAATCAGCCTCTGCCGAGGACGAGAGCCATGAGATGTTCCTCCTCTGGGCAAGCCCGGGTCCTGAATCCTGTTGTGCCTGTGAATAGGCTGCAGGGGGACGGTGAAGACCAGCAACAGCTATCAGGGCTGCCACCTTCCGTGTGGGACAAGGAGCCGTACTTTTGCCTATCCGGAAACAGGCTCTGCCGAGGACGAGAGCCATGAGATGTTCCACCTCTGGGCAAGCCCGGGTCCTGAATCCTGTTGTGCCTGTGAATAGGCTGCAGGGGGACGGTGAAGACCAGCAACAGCTTTCAGGGCTGCCACCTTCCGTGTGGGAGAAGGAGCCGGACGTGTCTTTCTGGATACAGGCCCTGCCGAGGACGAGAGCCATGAGATGTTCCTCCTCTGGGCAAGCCCGGCTCCCAGATCCTGTTGTGCCTGTGAATAGGCTGGAGGGGGACGGTGAAGACCAGCAACAGCTTTCAGGGCTGCCACCTTCCGTGTGGGACAAGGAGCCGGACGTGTGCCTTCTCGGAAACAGGATCTGCCGAGGACGAGAGCCATGAGATGTTCCTCCTCTGGGCAAGCCCGGGTCCTGAATCCTGTTGTGCCTGTGAATAGGCTGCAGGGGGACGGTGAAGACCAGCAACAGCTTTCAGGGCTGCCACCTTCCGTGTGGGACAAGGAGCCGGACGTGTGCCTTTTCGGAATCAGGCTCTGCCGAGGACGAGAGCCATGAGATGTTCCTCCTCTGGGCAAGCCCGGGTCCTGAATCCTGTTGTGCCTGTGAATAGGCTGCAGGGGGACGGTGAAGACCAGCAACAGCTGTCAGGGCTGCCACCTTCCGTGTGGGACAAGGAGCCGGATGTGTGCCTTTCGGAAACAGGCTCTGCCGAGGACGAGAGCCATGAGATGTTCCTCCTCTGGGCAAGCCCGCGTCCAAATCCTGTTGTGCCTGTGAATAGGCTGCAGGGGGACGGTGAAGACCAGCAACAGCTTTCAGGGCTGCCACCTTCCGTGTGGGACAAGGAGCCGGACGTGTGCGTTTTCGGAAACAGGCTCTGCCGAGGACGAGAGCCATGAGATGTTCCACCTCTGGGCAAGCCCGGGTCCTGAATCCTGTTGTGCCTGTGAATAGGCTGCAGGGGGATGGTGAAGACCAGCAACAGCTTTCAGGGCTGCCACCTTCCGTGTGGGACAAGGAGCCGGACGTGTGCCTTTTCGGAATCAGGCTCTGCCGAGGACGAGAGCCATGAGATGTTCCTCCTCTGGGCAAGCCCGCGTCCAAATCTTGTTGTGCCTGTGAATAGGCTGCAGGGGGACGGTGAAGACCAGCAACAGCTTTCAGGGCTGCCACCTTCCGTGTGGGACAATGAGCCGGATGTGTGCCTTTCTGGAAACAGGCCCTGCCGAGGACGAGAGCCATGAGATGTTCCTCCTCTGGGCAAGCCCGGGTCCCAGATCCTGTTGTGCCTGTGAATAGGCTGCAGGGGGACGGTGAAGACCAGCAACAGCTTTCAGGGCTGCCACCTTCCGTGTGGGACAAGGAGCCGGACGTGTGCCTTCTCGGAAACAGGCTCTGCCGAGGACGAGAGCCATGAGATGTTCCTCCTCTGGGCAAGCCCGGGTCCCAGATCCTGTTGTGCCTGTGAATAGGCTGCAGGGGGACGGTGAAGACCAGCAACAGCTTTCTCGGCTGCCACCTTCCGTGTGGGAGAAGGAGCCGGATGTGTGCCTTTCTGGAAACAGGCCGTGCCGGGGACGAGAGCCATGAGATGTTCCTCCTCTGGGCAAGCCCGGGTCCCAGATCCTGTTGTGCCTGTGAATAGGCTGCAGGGGGACGGTGAAGACCAGCAACAGCTTTCAGGGCTGCCACCTTCCGTGTGGGACAAGGAGCCGCATGTGTGCCTTTTCGGAAACAGGATCTGCTGAGGAAGAGAGCCATGAGATGTTTCTCCTCTGGGCAAGGCCGGGTCCCAGATCTTGTTGTGCCTGTGAATAGGCTGCAGGGGGACGGTGAAGACCAGGAACAGCTTTCAGGGCTGCCACCTTCCGTGTGGGACAAGGAGCTGGATGTGTGCCTTTCTGGAAACAGGACGTGCCGGGGACCAGAGCCATGAGATGTTCCTCCTCTGGGCAAGCCCGGGTCCCAGATCCTTTTGTGCCTGTGAATAGGCTGCAGGGGGACGGTGAAGACCAGCAACAGCTTTCAGGACTGCCACCTTCCGTGTGGGACAAGTTGCCGGACGTGTGCCTTTTCGGAATCAGCCTCTGCCGAGGACGAGAGCCATGAGATGTTCCTCCTCTGGGCAAGCCCGGGTCCTGAATCCTGTTGTGCCTGTGAATAGGCTGCAGGGGGACGGTGAAGACCAGCAACAGCTATCAGGGCTGCCACCTTCCGTGTGGGACAAGGAGCCGTACTTTTGCCTATCCGGAAACAGGCTCTGCCGAGGACGAGAGCCATGAGATGTTCCTCCTCTGGGAAAGCCCGGGTCCCAGATCCTGTTGTGCCTGTGAATAGGCTGCAGGGGGACGGTGAAGACCAGCAACAGCTTTCAGGGCTGCCACCTTCCGTGTGGGAGAAGGAGCCGGACGTGTCTTTCTGGATACAGGCCCTGCCGAGGACGAGAGCCATGAGATGTTCCTCCTCTGGGCAAGCCCGGCTCCCAGATCCTGTTGTGCCTGTGAATAGGCTGGAGGGGGACGGTGAAGACCAGCAACAGCTTTCAGGGCTGCCACCTTCCGTGTGGGACAAGGAGCCGTACGTGTGCCTTCTCGGAAACAGGCTCTGCCGAGGACGAGAGCCATGAGATGTTCCTCCTCTGGGCAAGCCCGGGTCCCAGATCCTGTTGTGCCTGTGAATAGGCTGCAGGGGGACGGTGAAGACCAGCAACAGCTTTCTCGGCTGCCACCTTCCGTGTGGGAGAAGGAGCCGGATGTGTGCCTTTCTGGAAACAGGCCGTGCCGGGGACGAGAGCCATGAGATGTTCCTCCTCTGGGCAAGCCCGGGTCCCAGATCCTGTTGTGCCTGTGAATAGGCTGCAGGGGGACGGTGAAGACCAGCAACAGCTTTCAGGGCTGCCACCTTCCGTGTGGGACAAGGAGCCGCATGTGTGCCTTTTCGGAAACAGGATCTGCCGAGGAAGAGACCATGAGATGTTTCTCATCTGGGCAAGGCCGGGTCCCAGATCTTGTTGTGCCTGTGAATAGGCTGCAGGGCGACGGTGAAGACCAGCAACAGCTTTCAGGGCTGCCACCTTCCGTGTGGGACAAGGAGCTGGATGTGTGCCTTTCTGGAAACAGGACGTGCCGGGGACCAGAGCCATGAGATGTTCCTCCTCTGGGCAAGCCCGGGTCCCAGATCCTTTTGTGCCTGTGAATAGGCTGCAGGGGGACGGTGAAGACCAGCAACAGCTTTCAGGGCTGCCACCTTCCGTGTGGGACAAGGAGCCGGACGTGTGCCTTTTCGGAATCAGCCTCTGCCGAGGACGAGAGCCATGAGATGTTCCTCCTCTGGGCAAGCCCGGGTCCTGAATCCTGTTGTGCCTGTGAATCGGCTGCAGGGGGACGGTGAAGACCAGCAACAGCTATCAGGGCTGCCACATTCCGTGTGGGACAAGGAGCCGTACTTTTGCCTATCCGGAAACAGGCTCTGCCGAGGACGAGAGCCATGAGATGTTCCACCTCTGGGCAAGCCCGGGTACTGAATCCTGTTGTGCCTGTGAATAGGCTGCAGGGGGACGGTGAAGACCAGCAACAGCTTTCAGGGCTGCCACATTCCGTGTGGGACAAGGAGCCGGACCTGTCTTTCTGGATACAGGCCCTGCCGAGGACGAGAGCCATGAGATGTTCCTCCTCTGGGCAAGCCCGGCTCCCAGATCCTGTTGTGCCTGTGAATAGGCTGGAGGGGGACGGTGAAGACCAGCAACAGCTTTCATGGCTGCCACCTTCCGTGTGGGACAAGGAGCCGGACGTGTGCCTTCTCGGAAACAGGACCTGCCGAGGACGAGAGCCATGAGATGTTCCTCCTCTGGGCAAGCCCGGGTCCCAGATCCTGTTGTGCCTGTGAATAGGCTGCAGGGGGACGGTGAAGACCAGCAACAGCTTTCAGGGCTGCCACCTTCCGTGTGGGAGAAGGAGCCGGATGTGTGCCTTTCTGGAAACAGGCCGTGCCGGGGACGAGAGCCATGAGATGTTCCTCCTCTGGGCAAGCCCGGGTCCCAGATCCTGTTGTGCCTGTGAATAGGCTGCAGGGGGTCGGTGAAGACCAGCAACAGCTTTCAGGGCTGCCACCTTCCGTGTGGGACAAGGAGCCGGATGTGTGCCTTTTCGGAAACAGGATCTGCCGAGGAAGAGAGCCATGAGATGTTCCTCCTCTGGGCAAGGCCGGGTCCCAGATCTTGTTGTGCCTGTGAATAGGCTGCAGGGGGACGGTGAAGACCAGCAACAGCTATCAGGGCTGCCACCTTCCGTGTGGGACAAGGAGCCGGATGTGTGACTTTCTGGAAACAGGCTCTGCCGGGGACCAGAGCCATGAGATGTTCCTCCTCTGGGCAAGCCCGGGTCCCAGATCCTTTTGTGCCTGTGAATAGGCTGCAGGGGGACGGTGAAGACCAGCAACAGCTTTCAGGGCTGCCACCTTCCGTGTGGGACAAGGAGCCGGACGTGTGCCTTTTCGGAATCAGGCTCTGCCGAGGACGAGAGCCATGAGATGTTCCTCCTCTGGGCAAGCCCGCGTCCAAATTCTGTTGTGCCTGTGAATCGGCTGCAGGGGGACGGTGAAGACCAGCAACAGCTATCAGGGCTGCCACATTCCGTGTGGGACAAGGAGCCGGACTTTTGCCTATCCGGAAACAGGCTCTGCCGAGGACGAGAGCCATGAGATGTTCCACCTCTGGGCAAGCCCGGGTCCTGAATCCTGTTGTGCCTGTGAATAGGCTGCAGGGGGACGGTGAAGACCAGCAACATCTTTCAGGGCTGCCACCTTCCGTGTGGGACAAGGAGCCTGACGTGTGCCTTTTCGGAAACAGGCTCTGCCGAGGACGAGAGCCATGAGATGTTCCTCCTCTGGGCAAGCCCGGGTCCCAGATCCTTTTGTGCCTGTGAATAGGCTGCAGGGCGACGGTGAAGACCAGTAACAGCTTTCAGGGCTGCCACCTTCCGTGTGGGACAAGGAGCCGGACGTGTGCCTTTTCGGAATCAGGCTCTGCCGAGGACGAGAGCCATGAGATGTTCCTCCTCTGGGCAAGCCCGCGTCCAAATCCTGTTGTGCCTGTGAATCGGCTGCAGGGGGACGGTGAAGACCAGCAACAGCTATCAGGGCTGCCACATTCCGTGTGGGACAAGGAGCCGGACTTTTGCCTATCCGGAAACAGGACGTGCCGGGGACCAGAGCCATGAGATGTTCCACCTCTGGGCAAGCCCGGGTCCTGAATCCTGTTGTGCCTGTGAATAGGCTGCAGGGGGACGGTGAAGACCAGCAACAGCTTTCAGGGCTGCCACATTCCGTGTGGGACAAGGAGCCGGACGTGTGCGTTTTCGGAAACAGGCTCTACAGAGGACGAGAGCCATGAGATGTTCCTCCTCTGGGCAAGCCCGGGTCCTGAATCCTGTTGTGCCTGTGAATAGGCTGCAGGGGGACGGTGAAGACCAGCAACAGCTTTCAGGGCTGCCACCTTCCATGTGGGACAAGGAGCCGGATGTGTGCCTTTTCCGAAAAAGGATCTGCCGAGGAAGAGAGCCATGAGATGTTCCTCCTCTGGGCAAGCCCGCGTCCAAATCTTGTTGTGCCTCTGAATAGGCTGCAGGGGGACGGTGAAGACCAGCAACAGCTTTCACAGCTGCCACCTTCCGTGTGGGACAAGGAGCCGGATGTGTGCCTTTCTGGAAACAGGCCCTGCCGAGGACGAGAGCCATGAGATGTTCCTCCTCTGGGCAAGCCCGGGTCCCAGATCCTGTTGTGCCTGTGAATAGGCTGCAGGGGGACGGTGAAGACCAGCAACAGCTTTCAGGGCTGCCACCTTCCGTGTGGGACAAGGAGCCGGACGTGTGCCTTCTCGGAAACAGGCTCTGCCGAGGACGAGAGCCATGAGATGTTCCTCCTCTGGGCAAGCCCGGGTCCCAGATCCTGTTGTGCCTGTGAATAGGCTGCAGGGCGACGGTGAAGACCAGCAACAGCTTTCTCGGCTGCCACCTTCCGTGTGGGAGAAGGAGCCGGATGTGTGCCTTTCTGGAAACAGGCTCTGCCGAGGACGAGAGCCATGAGATGTTCCTCCTCTGGGCAAGCCCGGGTCCCAGATCCTGTTGTGCCTGTGAATAGGCTGCAGGGGGACGGTGAAGACCAGCAACAGCTTTCAGGGCTGCCACCTTCCGTGTGGGACAAGGAGCTGGATGTGTGCCTTTCTGGAAACAGGCTCTGCCGGGGACCAGAGCCATGAGATGTTCCTCCTCTGGGCAAGCCCGGGTCCCAGATCCTTTTGTGCCTGTGAATAGGCTGCAGGGGGACGGTGAAGACCAGCAACAGCTTTCAGGGCTGCCACCTTCCGTGTGGGACAAGTTGCCGGACGTGTGCCTTTTCGGAATCAGCCTCTGCCGAGGACGAGAGCCATGAGATGTTCCTCCTCTGGGCAAGCCCGGGTCCTGAATCCTGTTGTGCCTGTGAATAGGCTGCAGGGGGACGGTGAAGACCAGCAACAGCTATCAGGGCTGCCACCTTCCGTGTGGGACAAGGAGCCGTACTTTTGCCTATCCGGAAACAGGCTCTGCCGAGGACGAGAGCCATGAGATGTTCCACCTCTGGGCAAGCCCGGGTACTGAATCCTGTTGTGCCTGTGAATAGGCTGCAGGGGGACGGTGAAGACCAGCAACAGCTTTCAGGGCTGCCACCTTCCGTGTGGGAGAAGGAGCCGGACGTGCCTTTCTGGAAACAGGCCCTGCCGAGGACGAGAGCCATGAGATGTTCCTCCTCTGGGCAAGCCCGGGTCCCAGATCCTGTTGTGCCTGTGAATAGGCTGCAGGGGGACGGTGAAGACCAGCAACAGCTTTCAGGGCTGCCACCTTCCGTGTGGGACAAGGAGCCGGACGTGTGCCTTCTCGGAAACAGGCTCTGCCGAGGACGAGAGCCATGAGATGTTCCTCCTCTGGGCAAGCCCGGGTCCCAGATCCTGTTGTGCCTGTGAATAGGCTGCAGGGGGACGGTGAAGACCAGCAACAGCTTTCTCGGCTGCCACCTTCCGTGTTGGAGAAGGAGCCGGATGTGTGCCTTTCTGGAAACAGGCCGTGCCGGGGACGAGAGCCATGAGATGTTCCTCCTCTGGGCAAGCCCGGGTCCCAGATCCTGTTGTGCCTGTGAATAGGCTGCAGGGGGACGGTGAAGACCAGCAACAGCTTTCAGGGCTGCCACCTTCCGTGTGGGACAAGGAGCCGCATGTGTGCCTTTTCGGAAACAGGATCTGCCGAGGAAGAGAGCCATGAGATGTTTCTCCTCTGGGCAAGGCCGGGTCCCAGATCTTGTTGTGCCTGTGAATAGGCTGCAGGGGGACGGTGAAGACCAGCAACAGCTTTCAGGGCTGCCACCTTCCGTGTGGGACAAGGAGCAGGATGTGTGCCTTTCTGGAAACAGGACGTGCCGGGGACCAGAGCCATGAGATGTTCCTCCTCTGGGCAAGCCCGGGTCCCAGATCCTTTTGTGCCTGTGAATAGGCTGCAGGGGGACGGTGAAGACCAGCAACAGCTTTCAGGACTGCCACCTTCCGTGTGGGACAAGTTGCCGGACGTGTGCCTTTTCGGAATCAGCCTCTGCCGAGGACGAGAGCCATGAGATGTTCCTCCTCTGGGCAAGCCCGGGTCCTGAATCCTGTTGTGCCTGTGAATAGGCTGCAGGGGGACGGTGAAGACCAGCAACAGCTATCAGGGCTGCCACCTTCCGTGTGGGACAAGGAGCCGTACTTTTGCCTATCCGGAAACAGGCTCTGCCGAGGACGAGAGCCATGAGATGTTCCTCCTCTGGGAAAGCCCGGGTCCCAGATCCTGTTGTGCCTGTGAATAGGCTGCAGGGGGACGGTGAAGACCAGCAACAGCTTTCAGGGCTGCCACCTTCCGTGTGGGAGAAGGAGCCGGACGTGTCTTTCTGGATACAGGCCCTGCCGAGGACGAGAGCCATGAGATGTTCCTCCTCTGGGCAAGCCCGGCTCCCAGATCCTGTTGTGCCTGTGAATAGGCTGGAGGGGGACGGTGAAGACCAGCAACAGCTTTCAGGGCTGCCACCTTCCGTGTGGGACAAGGAGCCGTACGTGTGCCTTCTCGGAAACAGGCTCTGCCGAGGACGAGAGCCATGAGATGTTCCTCCTCTGGGCAAGCCCGGGTCCCAGATCCTGTTGTGCCTGTGAATAGGCTGCAGGGGGACGGTGAAGACCAGCAACAGCTTTCTCGGCTGCCACCTTCCGTGTGGGAGAAGGAGCCGGATGTGTGCCTTTCTGGAAACAGGCCGTGCCGGGGACGAGAGCCATGAGATGTTCCTCCTCTGGGCAA
Source organism: Astur gentilis (assembly GCF_929443795.1). Taxonomy (NCBI): domain Eukaryota; kingdom Metazoa; phylum Chordata; class Aves; order Accipitriformes; family Accipitridae; genus Astur; species Astur gentilis. The sequence continues at coordinate 683,539 of NW_026061080.1, read as the reverse complement.
GCCCGGGTCCCAGATCCTGTTGTGCCTGTGAATAGGCTGCAGGGGGACGGTGAAGACCAGCAACAGCTTTCAGGGCTGCCACCTTCCGTGTGGGACAAGGAGCCGCATGTGTGCCTTTTCGGAAACAGGATCTGCCGAGGAAGAGACCATGAGATGTTTCTCCTCTGGGCAAGGCCGGGTCCCAGATCTTGTTGTGCCTGTGAATAGGCTGCAGGGCGACGGTGAAGACCAGCAACAGCTTTCAGGGCTGCCACCTTCCGTGTGGGACAAGGAGCTGGATGTGTGCCTTTCTGGAAACAGGACGTGCCGGGGACCAGAGCCATGAGATGTTCCTCCTCTGGGCAAGCCCGGGTCCCAGATCCTTTTGTGCCTGTGAATAGGCTGCAGGGGGACGGTGAAGACCAGCAACAGCTTTCAGGGCTGCCACCTTCCGTGTGGGACAAGGAGCCGGACGTGTGCCTTTTCGGAATCAGCCTCTGCCGAGGACGAGAGCCATGAGATGTTCCTCCTCTGGGCAAGCCCGGGTCCTGAATCCTGTTGTGCCTGTGAATCGGCTGCAGGGGGACGGTGAAGACCAGCAACAGCTATCAGGGCTGCCACATTCCGTGTGGGACAAGGAGCCGTACTTTTGCCTATCCGGAAACAGGCTCTGCCGAGGACGAGAGCCATGAGATGTTCCACCTCTGGGCAAGCCCGGGTACTGAATCCTGTTGTGCCTGTGAATAGGCTGCAGGGGGACGGTGAAGACCAGCAACAGCTTTCAGGGCTGCCACATTCCGTGTGGGACAAGGAGCCGGACCTGTCTTTCTGGATACAGGCCCTGCCGAGGACGAGAGCCATGAGATGTTCCTCCTCTGGGCAAGCCCGGGTCCCAGATCCTGTTGTGCCTGTGAATAGGCTGGAGGGGGACGGTGAAGACCAGCAACAGCTTTCATGGCTGCCACCTTCCGTGTGGGACAATGAGCCGGACGTGTGCCTTCTCGGAAACAGGATCTGCCGAGGACGAGAGCCATGAGATGTTCCTCCTCTGGGCAAGCCCGGGTCCCAGATCCTGTTGTGCCTGTGAATAGGCTGCAGGGGGACGGTGAAGACCAGCAACAGCTTTCAGGGCTGCCACCTTCCGTGTGGGACAAGGAGCCGGATGTGTGCCTTTCTGGAAACAGGCCGTGCCGGGGACGAGAGCCATGAGATGTTCCTCCTCTGGGCAAGCCCGGGTCCCAGATCCTGTTGTGCCTGTGAATAGGCTGCAGGGGGTCGGTGAAGACCAGCAACAGCTTTCAGGGCTGCCACCTTCCGTGTGGGACAAGGAGCCGGATGTGTGCCTTTTCGGAAACAGGATCTGCCGAGGAAGAGAGCCATGAGATGTTCCTCCTCTGGGCAAGGCCGGGTCCCAGATCTTGTTGTGCCTGTGAATAGCCTGCAGGGGGACGGTGAAGACCAGCAACAGCTATCAGGGCTGCCACCTTCCGTGTGGGACAAGGAGCCGGATGTGTGACTTTCTGGAAACAGGCTCTGCCGGGGACCAGAGCCATGAGATGTTCCTCCTCTGGGCAAGCCCGGGTCCCAGATCCTTTTGTGCCTGTGAATAGGCTGCAGGGGGACGGTGAAGACCAGCAACAGCTTTCAGGGCTGCCACCTTCCGTGTGGGACAAGGAGCCGGACGTGTGCCTTTTCGGAATCAGGCTCTGCCGAGGACGAGAGCCATGAGATGTTCCTCCTCTGGGCAAGCCCGCGTCCAAATTCTGTTGTGCCTGTGAATCGGCTGCAGGGGGACGGTGAAGACCAGCAACAGCTATCAGGGCTGCCACATTCCGTGTGGGACAAGGAGCCGGACTTTTGCCTATCCGGAAACAGGCTCTGCCGAGGACGAGAGCCATGAGATGTTCCACCTCTGGGCAAGCCCGGGTCCTGAATCCTGTTGTGCCTGTGAATAGGCTGCAGGGGGACGGTGAAGACCAGCAACATCTTTCAGGGCAGCCACCTTCCGTGTGGGACAAGGAGCCTGACGTGTGCCTTTTCGGAAACAGGCTCTGCCGAGGACGAGAGCCATGAGATGTTCCTCCTCTGGGCAAGCCCGGGTCCCAGATCCTTTTGTGCCTGTGAATAGGCTGCAGGGCGACGGTGAAGACCAGTAACAGCTTTCAGGGCTGCCACCTTCCGTGTGGGACAAGGAGCCGGACGTGTGCCTTTTCGGAATCAGGCTCTGCCGAGGACGAGAGCCATGAGATGTTCCTCCTCTGGGCAAGCCCGCGTCCAAATCCTGTTGTGCCTGTGAATCGGCTGCAGGGGGACGGTGAAGACCAGCAACAGCTATCAGGGCTGCCACATTCCGTGTGGGACAAGGAGCCGGACTTTTGCCTATCCGGAAACAGGACGTGCCGGGGACCAGAGCCATGAGATGTTCCACCTCTGGGCAAGCCCGGGTCCTGAATCCTGTTGTGCCTGTGAATAGGCTGCAGGGGGACGGTGAAGACCAGCAACAGCTTTCAGGGCTGCCACATTCCGTGTGGGACAAGGAGCCGGACGTGTGCGTTTTCGGAAACAGGCTCTACAGAGGACGAGAGCCATGAGATGTTCCTCCTCTGGGCAAGCCCGGGTCCTGAATCCTGTTGTGCCTGTGAATAGGCTGCAGGGGGACGGTGAAGACCAGCAACAGCTTTCAGGGCTGCCACCTTCCATGTGGGACAAGGAGCCGGATGTGTGCCTTTTCCGAAAAAGGATCTGCCGAGGAAGAGAGCCATGAGATGTTCCTCCTCTGGGCAAGCCCGCGTCCAAATCTTGTTGTGCCTCTGAATAGGCTGCAGGGGGACGGTGAAGACCAGCAACAGCTTTCACAGCTGCCACCTTCCGTGTGGGACAAGGAGCCGGATGTGTGCCTTTCTGGAAACAGGCCCTGCCGAGGACGAGAGCCATGAGATGTTCCTCCTCTGGGCAAGCCCGGGTCCCAGATCCTGTTGTGCCTGTGAATAGGCTGCAGGGGGACGGTGAAGACCAGCAACAGCTTTCAGGGCTGCCACCTTCCGTGTGGGACAAGGAGCCGGACGTGTGCCTTCTCGGAAACAGGCTCTGCCGAGGACGAGAGCCATGAGATGTTCCTCCTCTGGGCAAGCCCGGGTCCCAGATCCTGTTGTGCCTGTGAATAGGCTGCAGGGGGACGGTGAAGACCAGCAACAGCTTTCTCGGCTGCCACCTTCCGTGTGGGAGAAGGAGCCGGATGTGTGCCTTTCTGGAAACAGGCCGTGCCGGGGACGAGAGCCATGAGATGTTCCTCCTCTGGGCAAGCCCGGGTCCCAGATCCTGTTGTGCCTGTGAATAGGCTGCAGGGGGACGGTGAAGACCAGCAACAGCTTTCAGGGCTGCCACCTTCCGTGTGGGACAAGGAGCCGCATGTGTGCCTTTTCGGAAACAGGATCTGCCGAGGAAGAGAGCCATGAGATGTTTCTCCTCTGGGCAAGGCCGGGTCCCAGATCTTGTTGTGCCTGTGAATAGGCTGCAGGGGGACGGTGAAGACCAGCAACAGCTTTCAGGGCTGCCACCTTCCGTGTGGGACAAGGAGCTGGATGTGTGCCTTTCTGGAAACAGGCTCTGCCGGGGACCAGAGCCATGAGATGTTCCTCCTCTGGGCAAGCCCGGGTCCCAGATCCTTTTGTGCCTGTGAATAGGCTGCAGGGGGACGGTGAAGACCAGCAACAGCTTTCAGGGCTGCCACCTTCCGTGTGGGACAAGTTGCCGGACGTGTGCCTTTTCGGAATCAGCCTTTGCCGAGGACGAGAGCCATGAGATGTTCCTCCTCTGGGCAAGCCCGGGTCCTGAATCCTGTTGTGCCTGTGAATAGGCTGCAGGGGGACGGTGAAGACCAGCAACAGCTATCAGGGCTGCCACCTTCCGTGTGGGACAAGGAGCCGTACTTTTGCCTATCCGGAAACAGGCTCTGCCGAGGACGAGAGCCATGAGATGTTCCACCTCTGGGCAAGCCCGGGTACTGAATCCTGTTGTGCCTGTGAATAGGCTGCAGGGGGACGGTGAAGACCAGCAACAGCTTTCAGGGCTGCCACCTTCCGTGTGGGAGAAGGAGCCGGACGTGCCTTTCTGGAAACAGGCCCTGCCGAGGACGAGAGCCATGAGATGTTCCTCCTCTGGGCAAGCCCGGGTCCCAGATCCTGTTGTGCCTGTGAATAGGCTGCAGGGGGACGGTGAAGACCAGCAACAGCTTTCAGGGCTGCCACCTTCCGTGTGGGACAAGGAGCCGGACGTGTGCCTTCTCGGAAACAGGCTCTGCCGAGGACGAGAGCCATGAGATGTTCCTCCTCTGGGCAAGCCCGGGTCCCAGATCCTGTTGTGCCTGTGAATAGGCTGCAGGGGGACGGTGAAGACCAGCAACAGCTTTCTCGGCTGCCACCTTCCGTGTGGGAGAAGGAGCCGGATGTGTGCCTTTCTGGAAACAGGCCGTGCCGGGGACGAGAGCCATGAGATGTTCCTCCTCTGGGCAAGCCCGGGTCCCAGATCCTGTTGTGCCTGTGAATAGGCTGCAGGGGGACGGTGAAGACCAGCAACAGCTTTCAGGGCTGCCACCTTCCGTGTGGGACAAGGAGCCGCATGTGTGCCTTTTCGGAAACAGGATCTGCCGAGGAAGAGAGCCATGAGATGTTTCTCCTCTGGGCAAGGCCGGGTCCCAGATCTTGTTGTGCCTGTGAATAGGCTGCAGGGGGACGGTGAAGACCAGCAACAGCTTTCAGGGCTGCCACCTTCCGTGTGGGACAAGGAGCTGGATGTGTGCCTTTCTGGAAACAGGCTCTGCCGGGGACCAGAGCCATGAGATGTTCCTCCTCTGGGCAAGCCCGGGTCCCAGATCCTTTTGTGCCTGTGAATAGGCTGCAGGGGGACGGTGAAGACCAGCAACAGCTTTCAGGGCTGCCACCTTCCGTGTGGGACAAGTTGCCGGACGTGTGCCTTTTCGGAATCAGCCTCTGCCGAGGACGAGAGCCATGAGATGTTCCTCCTCTGGGCAAGCCCGGGTCCTGAATCCTGTTGTGCCTGTGAATAGGCTGCAGGGGGACGGTGAAGTCCAGCAACAGCTATCAGGGCTGCCACCTTCCGTGTGGGACAAGGAGCCGTACTTTTGCCTATCCGGAAACAGGCTCTGCCGAGGACGAGAGCCATGAGATGTTCCACCTCTGGGCAAGCCCGGGTACTGAATCCTGTTGTGCCTGTGAATAGGCTGCAGGGGGACGGTGAAGACCAGCAACAGCTTTCAGGGCTGCCATCTTTCGTGTGGGAGAAGGAGCCGGACGTGTCTTTCTGGATACAGGCCCTGCCGAGGACGAGAGCCATGAGATGTTCCTCCTCTGGGCAAGCCCGGCTCCCAGATCCTGTTGTGCCTGTGAATAGGCTGGAGGGGGACGGTGAAGACCAGCAACAGCTTTCAGGGCTGCCACCTTCCGTGTGGGACAAGGAGCCGGACGTGTGCCTTCTCGGATACAGGATCTGCCGAGGACGAGAGCCATGAGATGTTCCTCCTCTGGGCAAGCCCGGGTCCTGAATCCTGTTGTGCCTGTGAATAGGCTGCAGGGGGACGGTGAAGACCAGCAACAGCTTTCAGGGCTGCCACCTTCCGTGTGGGACAAGGAGCCGGACGTGTGCCTTTTCGGAATCAGGCTCTGCCGAGGACGAGAGCCATGAGATGTTCCTCCTCTGGGCAAGCCCGGGTCCTGAATCCTGTTGTGCCTGTGAATAGGCTGCAGGGGGACGGTGAAGACCAGCAACAGCTGTCAGGGCTGCCACCTTCCGTGTGGGACAAGGAGCCGGATGTGTGCCTTTCGGAAACAGGCTCTGCCGAGGACGAGAGCCATGAGATGTTCCTCCTCTGGGCAAGCCCGCGTCCAAATCCTGTTGTGCCTGTGAATAGGCTGCAGGGGGACGGTGAAGACCAGCAACAGCTTTCAGGGCTGCCACCTTCCGTGTGGGACAAGGAGCCGGACGTGTGCGTTTTCGGAAACAGGCTCTGCCGAGGACGAGAGCCATGAGATGTTCCACCTCTGGGCAAGCCCGGGTCCTGAATCCTGTTGTGCCTGTGAATAGGCTGCAGGGGGATGGTGAAGACCAGCAACAGCTTTCAGGGCTGCCACCTTCCGTGTGGGACAAGGAGCCGGACGTGTGCCTTTTCGGAATCAGGCTCTGCCGAGGACGAGAGCCATGAGATGTTCCTCCTCTGGGCAAGCCCGCGTCCAAATCTTGTTGTGCCTGTGAATAGGCTGCAGGGGGACGGTGAAGACCAGCAACAGCTTTCAGGGCTGCCACCTTCCGTGTGGGACAATGAGCCGGATGTGTGCCTTTCTGGAAACAGGCCCTGCCGAGGACGAGAGCCATGAGATGTTCCTCCTCTGGGCAAGCCCGGGTCCTGAATCCTGTTGTGCCTGTGAATCGGCTGCAGGGGGACGGTGAAGACCAGCAACAGCTATCAGGGCTGCCACATTCCGTGTGGGACAAGGAGCCGTACTTTTGCCTATCCGGAAACAGGCTCTGCCGAGGACGAGAGCCATGAGATGTTCCACCTCTGGGCAAGCCCGGGTACTGAATCCTGTTGTGCCTGTGAATAGGCTGCAGGGGGACGGTGAAGACCAGCAACAGCTTTCAGGGCTGTCACATTCCGTGTGGGAAAAGGAGCCGGACCTGTCTTTCTGGATACAGGCCCTGCCGAGGACGAGAGCCATGAGATGTTCCTCCTCTGGGCAAGCCCGGCTCCCAGATCCTGTTGTGCCTGTGAATAGGCTGGAGGGGGACGGTGAAGACCAGCAACAGCTTTCATGGCTGCCACCTTCCGTGTGGGACAAGGAGCCGGACGTGTGCCTTCTCGGAAACAGGACCTGCCGAGGACGAGAGCAATGAGATGTTCCTCCTCTGGGCAAGCCCGGGTCCCAGATCCTGTTGTGCCTGTGAATAGGCTGCAGGGGGACGGTGAAGACCAGCAACAGCTTTCAGGGCTGCCACCTTCCGTGTGGGAGAAGGAGCCGGATGTGTGCCTTTCTGGAAACAGGCCGTGCCGGGGACGAGAGCCATGAGATGTTCCTCCTCTGGGCAAGCCCGGGTCCCAGATCCTGTTGTGCCTGTGAATAGGCTGCAGGGGGACGGTGAAGACCAGCAACAGCTTTCAGGGCTGCCACCTTCCGTGTGGGAGAAGGAGCCGGACGTGTCTTTCTGGATACAGGCCCTGCCGAGGACGAGAGCCATGAGATGTTCCTCCTCTGGGCAAGCCCGGCTCCCAGATCCTGTTGTGCCTGTGAATAGGCTGGAGGGGGACGGTGAAGACCAGCAACAGCTTTCAGGGCTGCCACCTTCCGTGTGGGACAAGGAGCCGGACGTGTGCCTTCTCGGAAACAGGATCTGCCGAGGACGAGAGCCATGAGATGTTCCTCCTCTGGGCAAGCCCGGGTCCTGAATCCTGTTGTGCCTGTGAATAGGCTGCAGGGGGACGGTGAAGACCAGCAACAGCTTTCAGGGCTGCCACCTTCCGTGTGGGACAAGGAGCCGGACGTGTGCCTTTTCGGAATCAGGCTCTGCCGAGGACGAGAGCCATGAGATGTTCCTCCTCTGGGCAAGCCCGGGTCCTGAATCCTGTTGTGCCTGTGAATAGGCTGCAGGGGGACGGTGAAGACCAGCAACAGCTGTCAGGGCTGCCACCTTCCGTGTGGGACAAGGAGCCGGATGTGTGCCTTTCGGAAACAGGCTCTGCCGAGGACGAGAGCCATGAGATGTTCCTCCTCTGGGCAAGCCCGCGTCCAAATCCTGTTGTGCCTGTGAATAGGCTGCAGGGGGACGGTGAAGACCAGCAACAGCTTTCAGGGCTGCCACCTTCCGTGTGGGACAAGGAGCCGGACGTGTGCGTTTTCGGAAACAGGCTCTGCCGAGGACGAGAGCCATGAGATGTTCCACCTCTGGGCAAGCCCGGGTCCTGAATCCTGTTGTGCCTGTGAATAGGCTGCAGGGGGATGGTGAAGACCAGCAACAGCTTTCAGGGCTGCCACCTTCCGTGTGGGACAAGGAGCCGGACGTGTGCCTTTTCGGAATCAGGCTCTGCCGAGGACGAGAACCATGAGATGTTCCTCCTCTGGGCAAGCCCGCGTCCAAATCTTGTTGTGCCTGTGAATAGGCTGCAGGGGGACGGTGAAGACCAGCAACAGCTTTCAGGGCTGCCACCTTCCGTGTGGGACAATGAGCCGGATGTGTGCCTTTCTGGAAACAGGCCCTGCCGAGGACGAGAGCCATGAGATGTTCCTCCTCTGGGCAAGCCCGGGTCCTGAATCCTGTTGTGCCTGTGAATCGGCTGCAGGGGGACGGTGAAGACCAGCAACAGCTATCAGGGCTGCCACATTCCGTGTGGGACAAGGAGCCGTACTTTTGCCTATCCGGAAACAGGCTCTGCCGAGGACGAGAGCCATGAGATGTTCCACCTCTGGGCAAGCCCGGGTACTGAATCCTGTTGTGCCTGTGAATAGGCTGCAGGGGGACGGTGAAGACCAGCAACAGCTTTCAGGGCTGTCACATTCCGTGTGGGACAAGGAGCCGGACCTGTCTTTCTGGATACAGGCCCTGCCGAGGACGAGAGCCATGAGATGTTCCTCCTCTGGGCAAGCCCGGCTCCCAGATCCTGTTGTGCCTGTGAATAGGCTGGAGGGGGACGGTGAAGACCAGCAACAGCTTTCATGGCTGCCACCTTCCGTGTGGGACAAGGAGCCGGACGTGTGCCTTCTCGGAAACAGGACCTGCCGAGGACGAGAGCCATGAGATGTTCCTCCTCTGGGCAAGCCCGGGTCCCAGATCCTGTTGTGCCTGTGAATAGGCTGCAGGGGGACGGTGAAGACCAGCAACAGCTTTCAGGGCTGCCACCTTCCGTGTGGGAGAAGGAGCCGGATGTGTGCCTTTCTGGAAACAGGCCGTGCCGGGGACGAGAGCCATGAGATGTTCCTCCTCTGGGCAAGCCCGGGTCCCAGATCCTGTTGTGCCTGTGAATAGGCTGCAGGGGGTCGGTGAAGACCAGCAACAGCTTTCAGGGCTGCCACCTTCCGTGTGGGACAAGGAGCCGGATGTGTGCCTTTTCGGAAACAGGATCTGCCGAGGAAGAGAGCCATGAGATGTTCCTCCTCTGGGCAAGCCCGGGTCCCAGATCCTGTTGTGCCTGTGAATAGGCTGCAGGGCGACGGTGAAGACCAGCAACAGCTTTCAGGGCTGCCACCTTCCGTGTGGGACAAGGAGCCGGATGTGTGCCTTTCTGGAAACAGGCTCTGCCGGGGACCAGAGCCATGAGATGTTCCTCCTCTGGGCAAGCCCGGGTCCTGAATCCTGTTGTGCCTGTGAATAGGCTGCAGGGGGACGGTGAAGACCAGCAACAGCTTTCAGGGCTGCCACCTTCCGTGTGGGACAAGGAGCCGGACGTGTGTGTTTTCGGAAACAGGCTCTACAGAGGACGAGAGCCATGAGATGTTGCTCCTCTGGGCAAGCCCGGGTCCCAGATCCTGTTGTGCCTGTGAATAGGCTGCAGGGGGACGGTGAAGACCAGCAACAGCTTTCAGGGCTGCCACCTTCGATGTGGGACAAGGAGCCGGATGTGTGCCTTTTCGGAAAAAGGATCTGCCGAGGAAGAGAGCCATGAGATGTTCCTCCTCTGGGCAAGCCCGCGTCCAAATCTTGTTGTGCCTGTGAATAGGCTGCAGGGGGACGGTGAAGACCAGCAACAGCTTTCAGGGCTGCCACCTTCCGTGTGGGACAATGAGCCGGATGTGTGCCTTTCTGGAAACAGGCCCTGCCGAGGACGAGAGCCATGAGATGTTCCTCCTCTGGGCAAGCCCGGGTCCCAGATCCTGTTGTGCCTGTGAATAGGCTGCAGGGGGACGGTGAAGACCAGCAACAGCTTTCAGGGCTGCCACCTTCCGTGTGGGACAAGGAGCCGGATGTGTGCCTTTTCGGAAACAGGCTCGGACGATGAAGAGAGCCATGAGATGTTCCTCCTCTGGGCAAGGCCGGGTCCCAGATCTTGTTGTGCCTGTGAATAGGCTGCAGGGCGACGGTGAAGACCAGCAACAGCTTTCAGGGCTGCCACCTTCCGTGTGGGACAAGGAGCTGGATGTGTGCCTTTCTGGAAACAGGACGTGCCGGGGACCAGAGCCATGAGATGTTCCTCCTCTGGGCAAGCCCGGGTCCCAGATCCTTTTGTGCCTGTGAATAGGCTGCAGGGGGACGGTGAAGACCAGCAACAGCTTTCAGGGCTGCCACCTTCCGTGTGGGACAAGGAGCCGGATGTGTGCCTTTTCGGAATCAGCCTCTGCCGAGGACGAGAGCCATGAGATGTTCCTCCTCTGGGCAAGCCCGGGTCCTGAATCCTGTTGTGCCTGTGAATAGGCTGCAGGGGGACGGTGAAGACCAGCAACAGCTTTCAGGGCTGCCACCTTCCGTGTGGGACAAGGAGCCGGACGTGTCTTTCTGGATACAGGCCCTGCCGAGGACGAGAGCCATGAGATGTTCCTCCTCTGGGCAAGCCCGGCTCCCAGATCCTGTTGTGCCTGTGAATAGGCTGCAGGGGGACGGTGAAGACCAGCAACAGCTTTCAGGGCTGCCACCTTCCGTGTGGGACAAGGAGCCGGACGTGTGCCTTCTCGGAAACAGGATCTGCCGAGGACGAGAGCCATGAGATGTTCCTCCTCTGGGCAAGCCCGGGTCCCAGATCCTGTTGTGCCTGTGAATAGGCTGCAGGGGGACGGTGAAGACCAGCAACAGCTTTCAGGGCTGCCACCTTCCGTGTGGGAGAAGGAGCCGGATGTGTGCCTTTCTGGAAACAGGCCGTGCCGGGGACGAGAGCCATGAGATGTTCCTCCTCTGGGCAAGCCCGGGTCCCAGATCCTGTTGTGCCTGTGAATAGGCTGCAGGGGGACGGTGAAGACCAGCAACAGCTTTCAGGGCTGCCACCTTCCGTGTGGGACAAGGAGCCGGATGTGTGCCTTTTCGGAAACAGGATCTGCCGAGGAAGAGAGCCATGAGATGTTCCTCCTCTGGGCAAGGCCGGGTCCCAGATCCTGTTGTGCCTGTGAATAGGCTGCAGGGCGACGGTGAAGACCAGCAACAGCTTTCAGGGCTGCCACCTTCCGTGTGGGACAAGGAGCCAGATGTGTGACTTTCTGGAAACAGGCTCTGCCGGGGACCAGAGCCATGAGATGTTCCTCCTCTGGGCAAGCCCGGGTCCCAGATCCTTTTGTGCCTGTGAATAGGCTGCAGGGGGACGGTGAAGACCAGCAACAGCTTTCAGGGCTGCCACCTTCCGTGTGGGACAAGGAGCCGGACGTGTGCCTTTTCGGAATCAGGCTCTGCCGAGGACGAGAGCCATGAGATGTTCCTCCTCTGGGCAAGCCCGCGTCCAAATCCTGTTGTGCCTGTGAATAGGCTGCAGGGGGACGGTGAAGACCAGCAACAGCTTTCAGGGCTGCCACCTTCCGTGTGGGACAATGAGCCGGATGTGTGCCTTTCTGGAAACAGGCCCTGCCGAGGACGAGAGCCATGAGATGTTCCTCCACTGGGCAAGCCCCGGCCCTGAATCCTGTTGTGCCAGTGAATAGGCTGCAGGGGGACGGTGAAGACCAGCAACAGCTTTCAGGGCTGCCACCTTCCGTGTGGGAAAAGGAGCCGGACGTGTCTTTCTGGATACAGGCCCTGCCGAGGACGAGAGCCATGAGATGTTCCTCCTCTGGGCAAGCCCAGCTCCCAGATCCTGTTGTGCCTGTGAATAGGCTGCAGGGGGACGGTGAAGACCAGCAACAGCTTTCAGGGCTGCCACCTTCCGTGTGGGACAAGTAGCCGGACGTGTGCCTTTTCGGAAACAGGCTCTGCCGAGGACGAGAGCCATGAGATGTTCCTCCTCTGGGCAAGCCCGGGTCCCAGATCCTGTTGTGCCTGTGAATAGGCTGCAGGGCGACGGTGAAGACCAGCAACAGCTTTCAGGGCTGCCACCTTCCGTGTGGGACAAGGAGCCGGATGTGTGCCTTTTCGGAAACAGGCTCTGCCGAGGACGAGAGCCATGAGATGTTCCTCCTCTGGGCAAGCCCGCGTCTAAATCCTGTTGTGCCTGTGAATAGGCTGCAGGGGGACGGTGAGGACCAGCAACAGCTGTCAGGGCTGCCACCTTCCGTGTGGGACAAGGAGCCGGAAGTGTGCGTTTTCGAAAACAGGCTCTGCCGAGGACGAGAGCCATGAGATGTTCCTCCTCTGGGCAAGCCCGTGTCCTGAATCCTGTTGTGCCTGTGAATAGGCTGCAGGGGGACGGTGAAGACCAGCAACAGCTTTCAGGGCTGCCACCTTCCGTGTGGGACAAGGAACCGGACGTGTGCCTTTTCGGAAACAAGCTCTGCCGAGGACGAGAGCCATTATATGTTCCTCCTCTGGGCAAGCCCGTGTCCCAGATCCTGTTGTGCCTGTGAATAGGCTGCAGGGGGACGGTGAAGACCAGCAACAGCTTTCAGGGCTGCCACCTTCCGTGTGGGACAAGGAGCCGGATGTGTGCCTTTTCGGAAACAGGCTCTGCCGAGGACGAGAGCCATGAGATGTTCCTCCTCTGGGCAAGCCCGCGCCCAAATCCTGTTGTGCCTGTGAATAGGCTGCAGGGGGACGGTGAAGACCAGCAACAGCTTTCAGGGCTGCCACATTCCGTGTGGGACAAGGAGCCGGAAGTGTGCGTTTTCGAAAACAGGCTCTGCCGAGGACGAGAGCCATGAGATGTTCCTCCTCTGGGCAAGCCCGGGTCCCAGATCCTGTTGTGCCTGTGAATAGGCTGCAGGGGGACGGTGAAGACCAGCAACAGCTTTCAGGACTGCCACCTTCCGTGTGGGACAAGGAGCCGGACGTTCTTTCTGGATACAGGCCCTGCCGAGGACGAGAGCCATGAGATGTTCCTCCTCTGGGCAAGCCCGGGTCCCAGATCCTGTTGTGCCTGTGAATAGGCTGCAGGGGGACGGTGAAGACCAGCAACAGCTTTCAGGGCTGCCACCTTCCGTGTGGGACAAGGAGCCGGATGAGTGCCTTTTCGGAAACAGACTCTGCCGAGGACGAGAGCCATGAGATGTTCCTCCTCTGGGCAAGCCCGGGTCCCAGATCCTGTTGTGCCTGTGAATAGGCTGCAGGGGGACGGTGAAGACCAGCAACAGCTTTCAGGGCTGCCACCTTCCGTGTGGGACAAGGAGCCGGATGTGTGCCTTTTCGGAAACAGGCTCTGCCGAGGACGAGAGCCATGAGATGACCCTCCTCTGGGCAAGCCCGGGTCCTCAATCCTGTTGTGCCTGTGAATAGGCTGCAGGGGGACGGTGAAGACCAGCAACAGCTTTCAGGGCTGCCACCTTCCGTGTGGGACAATGAGCCTGTCTTGTGCCTTTATGGAAACAGGCCCTGCCGAGGACGAGAGCCATGAGATGTTCCTCCTCTGGGCAAGCCCGGGTCCCAGATCCTGTTGTGCCTGTGAATAGGCTGAAGGGGGACGGTGAAGACCAGCAACAGCTTCCAGGGCTGCCACCTTCCGTGTGGGACAAGGAGCCGGACGTGTGCCTTTTCGGAAACAAGCTCTGCCGAGGACGAGAGCCATGAGATGTTCCTCCTCTGGGCAAGCCCGGGTCCCAGATCCTGTTGTGCCTGTGAATAGGCTGCAGGGGGACGGTGAACACCAGCAACAGCTTTCACGGCTGCCACCTTCCGTTTGGGACAAGGAGCCGGATGTGTGCCTTTTCGGAAACAGGCTCTGCCGAGGACGAGAGCCATGAGATGTTCCTCCTCTGGGCAAGCCCGGGTCCTGAATCCTGTTGTGCCTGTGAATAGGCTGCAGGGCGACGGTGAAGACCAGCAACAGCTGTCAGGGCTGCCACATTCCGTGTGGGACAAGGAGCCGGATGTGTGCCTTTTCGGAAACAGGCTCTGCCGAGGACGAGAGCCATGAGATGTTCCTCCTCTGGGCAAGCCCGCGTCCAAATCCTGTTGTGCCTGTGAATAGGCTGCAGGGGGACGGTGAAGACCAGCAACAGCTTTCAGGGCTGCCACCTTCCGTGTGGGACAAGGAGCTGGACGTGTGCCTTTTCGGAATCAGGCTCTGCCGAGGACGAGAGCCATGAGATGTTCCTCCTCTGGGCAAGCCCGCGTCCAAATCCTGTTGTGCCTGTGAATAGGCTGCAGGGGGACGGTGAAGACCAGCAACAGCTTTCAGGGCTGCCACCTTCCGTGTGGGACAAGGAGCCGGACGTGTCTTTCTGGATACAGGCCCTGCCGAGGACGAGAGCCATGAGATGTTCCTCCTCTGGGCAAGCCCAGCTCCCAGATCCTGTTGTGCCTGTGAATAGGCTGTAGGGGGATGGTGAAGACCAGCAACAGCTTTCAGGGCTGCCACCTTCCCTGTGGGACAAGGAGCCGGACGTGTTCCGTTTCGGAAACAGGCTCTGCCGAGGAAGAGAGCCATGAGATGTTCCTCCTCTGGGCAAGCCCGGGTCCTGAATCCTGTTGTGCCTGTGAATAGGCTGCAGGGGGACGGTGAAGACCAGCAACAGCTTTCAGGGCTGCCACCTTCCGTGTGGGACAAGGAGCCGGACGTGTCTTTCTGGATACAGGCCCTGCCGAGGACGAGAGCCATGAGATGTTCCTCCTCTGGGCAAGCCCGTGTCCCAGATCCTGTTGTGCCTGTGAATAGGCTGCAGGGGGACGGTGAAGACCAGCAACAGCTTTCAGGGCTGCCACCTTCCGTGTGGGACAAGGAGCCGGACGTGTGCCTTTCTGGAAACAGGCTGTGCCGAGGACGAGAGCCATGAGATGTTCCTCCTCTGGGCAAGCCCCGGTCCTGAATCCTGTTGTGCCTGTGAATAGGCTGCAGGGGGACGGTGAAGACCAGCAACAGCTTTCAGGGCTGCGACCTTCCGTGTGGGACAAGGAGCCGGTCTTGTGCCTTTATGGAAACAGGCCCTGCCGAGGACGAGAGCCATGAGATGTTCCTCCTCTGGGCAAGCCCGGGTCCCAGATCCTGTTGTGCCTGTGAATAGGCTGCAGGGGGACGGTGAGGAGCCGGACGTGTGCCTTTTCGGAAACAAGCTCTGCCGAGGACGAGAGCCATGAGATGTTCCTCCTCTGGGCAAGCCCGTGTCCCAGGTCCTGTTGTGCCTGTGAATAGGCTGCAGGGGGACGGTGAAGACCAGCAACAGCTTTCACGGCTGCCACCTTCCGTTTGGGACAAGGAGCCGGACGTGTGCCTTTCTGGAAACAGGCCGTGCCGAGGAAGAGAGCCATGAGATGTTCCTCCTCTGGCCAAGCCCGGGTCCCAGATCCTTTTGTGCCTGTGAATAGGCTGCAGGGGGACGGTGAAGACCAGCAACAGCTTTCAGGGCTGCCACCTTCCGTGTGGGACAAGGAGCCGGACGTCTGCCTTTTCGGAATCAGGCTCTGCCGAGGACGAGAGCCATGAGATGTTCCTCCTCTGGGCAAGCCCGGGTCCCAGATCCTGTTGTGCCTGTGAATAGGCTGCAGGGGGACGGTGAAGACCAGCAACAGCTTTCAGGGCTGCCACCTTCCGTGTGGGACAAGGAGCCGGACGTGTCTTTCAGGATACAGGCCCTGCCGAGGACGAGAGCCATGAGATGTTCCTCCTCTGGGCAAGCCCGGCTCCCAGATCCTGTTGTGCCTGTGAATAGGCTGCAGGGGGACGGTGAAGACCAGCAACAGCTTTCAGGGCTGCCACCTTCCGTGTGGGACAAGGAGCCGGATGTGTGCCTTTTCGGAAACAGGCTCTGCCGAGGACGAGAGCCATGAGATGTTCCTCCTCTGGGCAAGCCCGGGTCCCAGATCCTGTTGTGCCTGTGAATAGGCTGCAGGGGGACGGTGAAGACCAGCAACAGCTTTCAGGGCTGCCACCTTCCGTGTGGGACAAGGAGCCGGATGTGTGCCTTTTCGGAAACAGGCTCTGCCGAGGACGAGAGCCATGAGATGACCCTCCTCTGGGCAAGCCCGGGTCCTCAATCCTGTTGTGCCTGTGAATAGGCTGCAGGGGGACGGTGAAGACCAGCAACAGCTTTCAGGGCTGCCACCTTCCGTGTGGGGCAATGAGCCGGTATTGTGCCTTTATGGAAACAGGCCCTGCCGAGGACGAGAGCCATGAGATGTTCCTCCTCTGGGCAAGCCCGGGTCCCAGATCCTGTTGTTCCTGTGAATAGGCTGAAGGGGGACGGTGAAGACCAGCAACAGCTTCCAGGGCTGCCACCTTCCGTGTGGGACAAGGAGCCGGACGTGTGCCTTTTAGGAAACAAGCTCTGCCGAGGACGAGAGCCATGAGATGTTCCTCCTCTGGGCAAGCCCGGGTCCCAGATCCTGTTGTGCCTGTGAATAGGCTGCAGGGGGACGGTGAACACCAGCAACAGCTTTCACGGCTGCCACCTTCCGTTTGGGACAAGGAGCCGGATGTGTGCCTTTTAGGAAACAGGCTCTGCCGAGGACGAGAGCCATGAGATGTTCCTCCTCTGGGCAAGCCCGGGTCCTGAATCCTGTTGTGCCTGTGAATAGGCTGCAGGGCGACGGTGAAGACCAGCAACAGCTGTCAGGGCTGCCACATTCCGTGTGGGACAAGGAGCCGGATGTGTGCCTTTTCGGAAACAGGCTCTGCCGAGGACGAGAGCCATGAGATGTTCCTCCTCTGGGCAAGCCCGCGTCCAAATCCTGTTGTGCCTGTGAATAGGCTGCAGGGGGACGGTGAAGACCAGCAACAGCTTTCAGGGCTGCCACCTTCCGTGTGGGACAAGGAGCCGGACGTGTGCGTTTTCGGAAACAGGCTCTGCCGAGGACGAGAGCCATGAGATGTTCCTCCTCTGTGCAAGCCCGGGTCCTGAATCCTGTTGTGCCTGTGAATAGGCTGCAGGGGGACGGTGAAGATCAGCAACAGCTTTCAGGGCTGCCACCTTCCGTGTGGGACAAGGAGCCGGACGTGTCTTTCTGGATACAGGCCCTGCCGAGGACGAGAGCCATGAGATGTTCCTCCTCTGGGCAAGCCCAGCTCCCAGATCCTGTTGTGCCTGTGAATAGGCTGTAGGGGGATGGTGAAGACCAGCAACAGCTTTCAGGGCTGCCACCTTCCGTGTGGGACAAGTAGCCGGACGTGTGCCGTTTCGGAAACAGGCTCTGCCGAGGACGAGAGCCATGAGATGTTCCTCCTCTGGGCAAGCCCGGCTCCCGAACGCTGTTGTGCCTGTGAATAGGCTGCAGGGGGACGGTGAAGACCAGCAACAGCTTTCAGGGCTGCCACCTTCCGTGTGGGAAAAGGAGCCGGACGTGTCTTTCTGGATACAGGCCCTGCCGAGGACGAGAGCCATGAGATGTTCCTCCTCTGGGCAAGCCCGGGTCCCAGATCCTGTTATGCCTGTGAATAGGCTGCAGGGGGACGGTGAAGACCAGCAACAGCTTTCAGGGCTGCCACCTTCCGTGTGGGACAAGGAGCCGGATGTGTGCCTTTTCGGAAACAGGCTCTGCCGAGGACGAGAGCCATGAGATGTTCCTCCTCTGGGCAAGCCCGGGTCCTGAATCCTGTTGTGCCTGTGAATCGGCTGCAGGGGGACGGTGAAGAGCAGCAACAGCTATCAGGGCTGCCACATTCCGTGTGGGACAAGGAGCCGGACTTTTGCCTATCCGGAAACAGGCTCTGCCGAGGACGAGAGCCATGAGATGTTCCACCTCTGGGCAAGCCCGGGTCCTGAATCCTGTTGTGCCTGTGAATAGGCTGCAGGGGGACGGTGAAGACCAGCAACAGCTTTCAGGGCTGCCACCTTCCGTGTGGGACAAGGAGCCTGACGTGTGCCTTTTCGGAAACAAGCTCTGCCGAGGACGAGAGCCATGAGATGTTCCTCCTCTGGGCAAGCCCGGGTCCCAGATCCTTTTGTGCCTGTGAATAGGCTGCAGGGCGACGGTGAAGACCAGCAACAGCTTTCAGGGCTGCCACCTTCCGTGTGGGACAAGGAGCCGGACGTGTGCCTTTTCGGAATCAGGCTCTGCCGAGGACGAGAGCCATGAGATGTTCCTCCTCTGGGCAAGCCCGCGTCCAAATCCTGTTGTGCCTGTGAATCGGCTGCAGGGGGACGGTGAAGACCAGCAACAGCTATCAGGGCTGCCACATTCCGTGTGGGACAAGGAGCCGGACATTTGCCTATCCGGAAACAGGCTCTGCCGAGGACGAGAGCCATGAGATGTTCCACCTCTGGGCAAGCCCGGGTCCTGAATCCTGTTGTGCCTGTGAATAGGCTGCAGGGGGACGGTGAAGACCAGCAACAGCTTTCAGGGCTGCCACATTCCGTGTGGGACAAGGAGCCGGACGTGTGCGTTTTCGGAAACAGGCTCTACAGAGGACGAGAGCCATGAGATGTTCCTCCTCTGGGCAAGCCCGGGTCCTAGATCCTGTTGTGCCTGTGAATAGGCTGCAGGGGGACGGTGAAGACCAGCAACAGCTTTCAGGGCTGCCACCTTCCATGTGGGACAAGGAGCCGGATGTGTGCCTTTTCGGAAAAAGGATCTGCCGAGGAAGAGAGCCATGAGATGTTCCTCCTCTGGGCAAGCCCGGGTCCTGAATCCTGTTGTGCCTGTGAATAGGCTGCAGGGCGACGGTGAAGACCAGCAACAGCTGTCAGGGCTGCCACCTTCCGTGTGGGACAAGGAGCCGGATGTGTGCCTTTTCGGAAACAGGCTCTGCCGAGGACGAGAGCCATGAGATGTTCCTCCTCTGGGCAAGCCCGGGTCCTGAATCCTGTTGTGCCTGTGAATAGGCTGCAGGGCGACGGTGAAGACCAGCAACAGCTGTCAGGGCTGCCACCTTCCGTGTGGGACAAGGAGCCGGATGTGTGCCTTTTCGGAAACAGGCTCTGCCGAGGACGAGAGCCATGAGATGTTCCTCCTCTGGGCAAGCCCGCGTCCAAATCCTGTTGTGCCTGTGAATAGGCTGCAGGGGGACGGTGAAGACCAGCAACAGCTTTCACGGCTGCCACCTTCCGTGTGGGACAAGGAGCCGGACGTGTGCGTTTTCGGAAACAGGCTCTGCCGAGGACGAGAGCCATGAGATGTTCCACCTCTGGGCAAGCCCGGGTCCTAGATCCTGTTGTGCCTGTGAATAGGCTGCAGGGGGACGGTGAAGACCAGCAACAGCTTTCAGGGCTGCCACCTTCCGTGTGGGACAATGAGCCGGATGTGTGCCTTTCTGGAAACAGGCCCTGCCGAGGACGAGAGCCATGAGATGTTCCTCCTCTGGGCAAGCCCCGGCCCTGAATCCTGTTGTGCCTGTGAATAGGCTGCAGGGGGACGGTGAAGACCAGCAACAGCTTTCAGGGCTGCCACCTTCCGTGTGGGACAAGGAGCCGGACGTGTCTTTCTGGATACAGGCCCTGCCAAGGACGAGAGCCATGAGATGTTCCTCCTCTGGGCAAACCCAGCTCCCAGATCCTGTTGTGCCTGTGAATAGGCTGTAGGGGGATGGTGAAGACCAGCAACAGCTTTCAGGGCTGCCACCTTCCGTGTGGGACAAGGAGCCGGACGTGTGCCTTCTCGGAAAGAGGCTCTGCCGAGGACGAGAGCCATGAGATGTTCCTCCTCTGGGCAAGCCCGGGTCCCAGATCCTGTTGTGCCTGTGAATAGGCTGCAGGGCGACGGTGAAGACCAGCAACAGTTTTCAGGGCTGCCACCTTCCGTGTGGGACAAGGAGCCGGATGTGTGCCTTTTCGGAAACAGGCTCTGCCGAGGACGAGAGCCATGAGATGTTCCTCCTCTGGGCAAGCCCGCGTCCAAATCCTGTTGTGCCTGTGAATAGGCTGCAGGGGGGACGGTGAACACCAGCAACAGCTTTCAGGGCTGCCACCTTCCGTGTGGGACAAGGAGCCGGATGTGTGCCTTTTCGGAAACAGGCTCTGCCGAGGACGAGAGCCATGAGATGTTTCTCCTCTGGGCAAGCCCGGGTCCTGAATCCTGTTGTGCCTGTGAATAGGCTGCAGGGCGACGGTGAAGACCAGCAACAGCTGTCAGGGCTGCCACCTTCCGTGTGGGACAAGGAGCCGGATGTGTGCCTTTTCGGAAACAGGCTCTGCCGAGGACGAGAGCCATGAGATGTTCCTCCTCTGGGCAAGCCCGCGTCCAAATCCTGTTGTGCCTGTGAATAGGCTGCAGGGGGACGGTGAAGACCAGCAACAGCTTTCACGGCTGCCACCTTCCGTGTGGGACAAGGAGCCGGATGAGTGCCTTTTCGGAAACAGGCTCTGCCGAGGACGAGAGCCATGAGATGTTCCACCTCTGGGCAAGCCCGGGTCCCAGATCCTGTTGTGCCTGTGAATAGGCTGCAGGGGGACGGTGAAGACCAGCAACAGCTTTCAGGGCTGCCACCTTCCGTGTGGGACAAGGAGCCGGATGTGTGCCTTTTCGGAAACAGGATCTGCCGAGGAAGAGAGCCATGAGATGTTCCTCCTCTGGGCAAGCCCAGGTCCCAGATCCTGTTGTGCCTGTGAATAGGCTGCAGGGCGACGGTGAAGACCAGCAACAGCTTTCAGGGCAGCCACCTTCCGTGTGGGACAAGGAGCCGGACGTGTGCCTTTTCGGAATCAGGCTCTGCCGAGGACGCCAGCCATGAGATGTTCCTCCTCTGGGCAAGCCCGCGTCCAAATCCTGTTGTGCCTGTGAATAGGCTGCAGGGGGACGGTGAAGACCAGCAACAGCTTTCAGGGCTGCCACCTTCCGTGTGGGACAAGGAGCCGGACGTGTCTTTCTTGATACAGGCCCTGCCGAGGACGAGAGCCATGAGATGTTCCTCCTCTGGGCAAGCCCGGCTCCCAGATCCTGTTGTGCCTGTGAATAGGCTGCAGGGGGACGGTGAAGACCAGCAACAGCTTTCAGGGCTGCCACCTTCCATGTGGGACAAGGAGCCGGATGTGTGCCTTTACGGAAAAAGGATCTACCGAGGAAGAGAGCCATGAGATGTTCCTCCTCTGGGCAAGGCCGGGTCCTAGATCCTGTTGTGCCTGTGAATAGGCTGCAGGGGGACGGTGAAGACCAGCAACAGCTTTCAGGGCTGCCACCTTCCGTGTGGGACAAGGAGCCGGACGTGTGCCTTTTCGGAAACAAGCTCTGCCGAGGACGAGAGCCATGAGATGTTCCTCCTCTGGGCAAGCCCGGGTCCCAGATCCTGTTGTGCCTGTGAATAGGCTGCAGGGCGACGGTGAAGACCAGCAAGAGCTGTCAGGTCTGCCACCTTCCGTGTGGAACAAGGAGCCGGATGTGTGCCTTTTCGGAAACAGGCTCTGCCGAGGACGAGAGCCATGAGATGTTCCTCCTCTGGGCAAGCCCGCGTCCAAATCCTGTTGTGCCTGTGAATAGGCTGCAGGGGGACGGTGAAGACCAGCAACAGCTTTCAGGGCTGCCACATTCCGTGTGGGAGAAGGAGCCGGACGTGTGCGTTTTCGGAAACAGGCTCTACAGAGGACGAGAGCCATGAGATGTTCCACCTCTGGGCAAGCCCGGGTCCTGAATCCTGTTGTGCCTGTGAATAGGCTGCAGGGGGACGGTGAAGACCAGCAACAGCTTTCAGGGCTGCCACCTTCCGTGTGGGACAAGGAGCCGGACGTGTCTTTCTGGATACAGGCCCTGCCGAGGACGAGAGCCATGAGATGTTCCTCCTCTGGGCAAGCCCGGGTCCCAGATCCTGTTGTGCCTGTGAATAGGCTGCAGGGGGACGGTGAAGACCAGCAACAGCTTTCAGGGCTGCCACCTTCCGTGTGAGACAAGGAGCCGGATGAGTGCCTTTTCGGAAACAGGCTCTGCCGAGGACGAGAGCCATGAGATGTTCCTCCTCTGGGCAAGCCCGGGTCCTAGGTCCTGTTGTGCCTGTGAATAGGCTGCAGGGGGACGGTGAACACCAGCAACAGCTTTCAGGGCTGCCACCTTCCGTGTGGGACAAGGAGCCGGATGTGTGCCTTTTCGGAAACAGGCTCTGCCGAGGACGAGAGCCATGAGATGTTCCTCCTCTGGGCAAGCCCGGGTCCTGAATCCTGTTGTGCCTGTGAATAGGCTGCAGGGCGACGGTGAAGACCAGCAACAGCTGTCAGGGCTGCCACCTTCCGTGTGGGACAAGGAGCCGGATGTGTGCCTTTTCGGAAACAGGCTCTGCCGAGGACGAGAGCCATGAGATGTTCCTCCTCTGGGCAAGCCCGGGTCCTGAATCCTGTTGTGCCTGTGAATAGGCTGCAGGGCGACGGTGAAGACCAGCAACAGCTGTCAGGGCTGCCACCTTCCGTGTGGGACAAGGAGCCGGATGTGTGCCTTTTCGGAAACAGGCTCTGCCGAGGACGAGAGCCATGAGATGTTCCTCCTCTGGGCAAGCCCGCGTCCAAATCCTGTTGTGCCTGTGAATAGGCTGCAGGGGGACGGTGAAGACCAGCAACAGCTTTCACGGCTGCCACCTTCCGTGTGGGACAAGGAGCCGGACGTGTGCGTTTTCGGAAACAGGCTCTGCCGAGGACGAGAGCCATGAGATGTTCCACCTCTGGGCAAGCCCGGGTCCTAGATCCTGTTGTGCCTGTGAATAGGCTGCAGGGGGACGGTGAAGACCAGCAACAGCTTTCAGGGCTGCCACCTTCCGTGTGGGACAAGGAGCCGGACGTGTGCCTTTTCGGAATCAGGCTCTGCCGAGGACGAGAGCCATGAGATGTTCCTCCTCTGGGCAAGCCCGGGTCCTAGATCCTGTTGTGCCTGTGAATAGGCTGCAGGGGGACGGTGAAGACCAGCAACAGCTTTCAGGGCTGCCACCTTCCGTGTGGGACAATGAGCCGGATGTGTGCCTTTCTGGAAACAGGCTCTGCCGAGGACGAGAGCCATGAGATGTTCCTCCTCTGGGCAAGCCCCGGCCCTGAATCCTGTTGTGCCTGTGAATAGGCTGCAGGGGGACGGTGAAGACCAGCAACAGCTTTCAGGGCTGCCACCTTCCGTGTGGGATAAGGAGCCGGACGTGTCTTTCTGGATACAGGCCCTGCCAAGGACGAGAGCCATGAGATGTTCCTCCTCTGGGCAAACCCAGCTCCCAGATCCTGTTGTGCCTGTGAATAGGCTGTAGGGGGATGGTGAAGACCAGCAACAGCTTTCAGGGCTGCCACCTTCCGTGTGGGACAAGGAGCCGGACGTGTGCCTTCTCGGAAAGAGGCTCTGCCGAGGACGAGAGCCATGAGATGTTCCTCCTCTGGGCAAGCCCGGGTCCCAGATCCTGTTGTGCCTGTGAATAGGCTGCAGGGCGACGGTGAAGACCAGCAACAGCTTTCAGGGCTGCCACCTTCCGTGTGGGACAAGGAGCCGGATGTGTGCCTTTTCGGAAACAGGCTCTGCCGAGGACGAGAGCCATGAGATGTTCCTCCTCTGGGCAAGCCCGCGTCCAAATCCTGTTGTGCCTGTGAATAGGCTGCAGGGGGACGGTGAAGACCAGCAACATCTTTCAGGGCTGCCACCTTCCGTGTGGGACAAGGAGCCGGATGTGTGCCTTTTCGGAAACAGGCTCTGCCGAGGACGAGAGCCATGAGATGTTTCTCCTCTGGGCAAGCCCGGGTCCTGAATCCTGTTGTGCCTGTGAATAGGCTGCAGGGCGATGGTGAAGACCAGCAACAGCTGTCAGGGCTGCCACCTTCCGTGTGGGACAAGGAGCCGGATGTGTGCCTTTTCGGAAACAGGCTCTGCCGAGGACGAGAGCCATGAGATGTTCCTCCTCTGGGCAAGCCCGCGTCCAAATCCTGTTGTGCCTGTGAATAGGCTGCAGGGGGACGGTGAAGACCAGCAACAGCTTTCAGGGCTGCCACCTTCCGTGTGGGACAAGGAGCCGGATGAGTGCCTTTTCGGAAACAGGCTCTGCCGAGGACGAGAGCCATGAGATGTTCCACCTCTGGGCAAGCCCGGGTCCCAGATCCTGTTGTGCCTGTGAATAGGCTGCAGGGGGACGGTGAAGACCAGCAACAGCTTTCAGGGCTGCCACCTTCCGTGTGGGACAAGGAGCCGGATGTGTGCCTTTTCGGAAACAGGATCTGCCGAGGAAGAGAGCCATGAGATGTTCCTCCTCTGGGCAAGCCCGGGTCCCAGATCCTGTTGTGCCTGTGAATAGGCTGCAGGGCGACGGTGAAGACCAGCAACAGCTTTCAGGGCAGCCACCTTCCGTGTGGGACAAGGAGCCGGACGTGTGCCTTTTCGGAATCAGGCTCTGCCGAGGACGCCAGCCATGAGATGTTCCTCCTCTGGGCAAGCCCGCGTCCAAATCCTGTTGTGCCTGTGAATAGGCTGCAGGGGGACGGTGAAGACCAGCAACAGCTTTCAGGGCTGCCACCTTCCGTGTGGGACAAGGAGCCGGACGTGTCTTTCTTGATACAGGCCCTGCCGAGGACGAGAGCCATGAGATGTTCCTCCTCTGGGCAAGCCCGGCTCCCAGATCCTGTTGTGCCTGTGAATAGGCTGCAGGGGGACGGTGAAGACCAGCAACAGCTTTCAGGGCTGCCACCTTCCATGTGGGACAAGGAGCCGGATGTGTGCCTTTACGGAAAAAGGATCTACCGAGGAAGAGAGCCATGAGATGTTCCTCCTCTGGGCAAGGCCGGGTCCTAGATCCTGTTGTGCCTGTGAATAGGCTGCAGGGGGACGGTGAAGACCAGCAACAGCTTTCAGGGCTGCCACCTTCCGTGTGGGACAAGGAGCCGGATGTGTGCCTTTCTGGAAACAGGCCATGCCGGGGACGAGAGCCATGGGATGTTCCTCCTCTGGGCAAGCCCGAGTCCCAGATCCTTTTGTGCCTGTGAATAGGCTGCAGGGGGACGGTGAAGACCAGCAACAGCTTTCAGGGCTGCCACCTTCCGTGTGGGACAAGGAGCCGGACGTGTGCCTTTTCGGAAACAGGCTCTGCCGAGGACGAGAGCCATGAGATGTTCCACCTCTGGGCAAGCCCGGGTCCTGAATCCTGTTGTGCCTGTGAATAGGCTGCAGGGGGACGGTGAAGACCAGCAACAGCTTTCAGGGCTGCCACCTTCCGTGTGGGACAAGGAGCCGGACGTGTCTTTCTGGATACAGGCCCTGCCGAGGACGAGAGCCATGAGATGTTCCTCCTCTGGGCAAGCCCGGGTCCCAGATCCTGTTGTGCCTGTGAATAGGCTGCAGGGGGACGGTGAAGACCAGCAACAGCTTTCAGGGCTGCCACCTTCCGTGTGAGACAAGGAGCCGGATGAGTGCCTTTTCGGAAACAGGCTCTGCCGAGGACGAGAGCCATGAGATGTTCCTCCTCTGGGCAAGCCCGGGTCCTAGGTCCTGTTGTGCCTGTGAATAGGCTGCAGGGGGACGGTGAACACCAGCAACAGCTTTCAGGGCTGCCACCTTCCGTGTGGGACAAGGAGCCGGATGTGTGCCTTTTCGGAAACAGGCTCTGCCGAGGACGAGAGCCATGAGATGTTCCTCCTCTGGGCAAGCCCGGGTCCTGAATCCTGTTGTGCCTGTGAATAGGCTGCAGGGCGACGGTGAAGACCAGCAACAGCTGTCAGGGCTGCCACCTTCCGTGTGGGACAAGGAGCCGGATGTGTGCCTTTTCGGAAACAGGCTCTGCCGAGGACGAGAGCCATGAGATGTTCCTCCTCTGGGCAAGCCCGCGTCCAAATCCTGTTGTGCCTGTGAATAGGCTGCAGGGGGACGGTGAAGACCAGCAACAGCTTTCACGGCTGCCACCTTCCGTGTGGGATAAGGAGCCGGACGTGTGCGTTTTCGGAAACAGGCTCTGCCGAGGACGAGAGCCATGAGATGTTCCACCTCTGGGCAAGCCCGGGTCCTAGATCCTGTTGTGCCTGTGAATAGGCTGCAGGGGGACGGTGAAGACCAGCAACAGCTTTCAGGGCTGCCACCTTCCGTGTGGGACAAGGAGCCGGACGTGTGCCTTTTCGGAATCAGGCTCTGCCGAGGACGAGAGCCATGAGATGTTCCTCCTCTGGGCAAGCCCGGGTCCTAGATCCTGTTGTGCCTGTGAATAGGCTGCAGGGGGACGGTGAAGACCAGCAACAGCTTTCAGGGCTGCCACCTTCCGTGTGGGACAATGAGCCGGATGTGTGCCTTTCTGGAAACAGGCTCTGCCGAGGACGAGAGCCATGAGATGTTCCTCCTCTGGGCAAGCCCCGGCCCTGAATCCTGTTGTGCCTGTGAATAGGCTGCAGGGGGACGGTGAAGACCAGCAACAGCTTTCAGGGCTGCCACCTTCCGTGTGGGACAAGGAGCCGGACGTGTCTTTCTGGATACAGGCCCTGCCAAGGACGAGAGCCATGAGATGTTCCTCCTCTGGGCAAACCCAGCTCCCAGATCCTGTTGTGCCTGTGAATAGGCTGTAGGGGGATGGTGAAGACCAGCAACAGCTTTCAGGGCTGCCACCTTCCGTGTGGGACAAGGAGCCGGACGTGTGCCTTCTCGGAAAGAGGCTCTGCCGAGGACGAGAGCCATGAGATGTTCCTCCTCTGGGCAAGCCCGGGTCCCAGATCCTGTTGTGCCTGTGAATAGGCTGCAGGGCGACGGTGAAGACCAGCAACAGCTTTCAGGGCTGCCACCTTCCGTGTGGGACAAGGAGCCGGATGTGTGCCTTTTCGGAAACAGGCTCTGCCGAGGACGAGAGCCATGAGATGTTCCTCCTCTGGGCAAGCCCGCGTCCAAATCCTGTTGTGCCTGTGAATAGGCTGCAGGGGGACGGTGAACACCAGCAACAGCTTTCAGGGCTGCCACCTTCCGTGTGGGACAAGGAGCCGGATGTGTGCCTTTTCGGAAACAGGCTCTGCCGAGGACGAGAGCCATGAGATGTTTCTCCTCTGGGCAAGCCCGGGTCCTGAATCCTGTTGTGCCTGTGAATAGGCTGCAGGGCGACGGTGAAGACCAGCAACAGCTGTCAGGGCTGCCACCTTCCGTGTGGGACAAGGAGCCGGATGTGTGCCTTTTCGGAAACAGGCTCTGCCGAGGACGAGAGCCATGAGATGTTCCTCCTCTGGGCAAGCCCGCGTCCAAATCCTGTTGTGCCTGTGAATAGGCTGCAGGGGGACGGTGAAGACCAGCAACAGCTTTCACGGCTGCCACCTTCCGTGTGGGACAAGGAGCCGGATGAGTGCCTTTTCGGAAACAGGCTCTGCCGAGGACGAGAGCCATGAGATGTTCCACCTCTGGGCAAGCCCGGGTCCTGAATCCTGTTGTGCCTGTGAATAGGCTGCAGGGGGACGGTGAAGACCAGCAACAGCTTTCAGGGCTGCCACCTTCCGTGTGGGACAATGATCCGGATGTGTGCCTTTCTGGAAACAGGCCCTGCCGAGGACGAGAGCCATGGATGTTCCTCCTCTGGGCAAGCCCCGGCCCTGAATCCTGTTGTGCCTGTGAATAGGCTGCAGGGGGACGGTGAAGACCAGCAACAGCTTTCAGGGCTGCCACCTTCCGTGTGGGACAAGGAGCCGGACGTGTCTTTCTGGATACAGTCCCTGCCGAGGACGAGAGCCATGAGATGTTCCTCCTCTGGGCAAGCCCGGGTCCCAGATCCTGTTGTGCCTGTGAATAGGCTGTAGGGGGATGGTGAAGACCAGCAACAGCTTTCAGGGCTGCCACCATCCGTGTGGGACAAGTAGCCGGACGTGTGCCTTTTCGGAAACAGGCTCTGCCGAGGACGAGAGCCATGAGATGTTCCTCCTCTGGGCAAGCCCGGGTCCTGAATCCTGTTGTGCCTGTGAATAGGCTGCAGGGGGACGGTGAAGACCAGCAACAGCTTTCAGGGCTGCCACCTTCCGTGTGGGACAAGGAGCCGGATGTGTGCCTTTTCGGAAACAGGCCCTGCCGAGGACGAGAGCCATGAGATGTTCCTCCTCTGGGCAAGCCGGCGTCCAAATCCTGTTGTGCCTGTGAATAGGCTGCAGGGGGACGGTGAAGACCAGCAACAGCTTTCACGGCTGCCACATTCCGTGTGGGACAAGGAGCCGGAAGTGTGCGTTTTCGAAAACAGGCTCTGCCGAGGACGAGAGCCATGAGATGTTCCACCTCTGGGCAAGCCCGGGTCCTGAATCCTGTTGTGCCTGTGAATAGGCTGCAGGGGGACGGTGAAGGCCAGCAACAGCTTTCAGGGCTGCCACCTTCCGTGTGGGACAAGGAGCCGGACGTGTCTTTCTGGATACAGGCTCTGCCGAGGACGAGAGCCATGAGATGTTCCTCCTCTGGGCAAGCCCGGGTCCCAGATCCTGTTGTGCCTGTGAATAGGCTGCAGGGGGACGGTGAAGACCAGCAACAGCTTTCAGGGCTGCCACCTTCCGTGTGAGACAAGGAGCCGGATGAGTGCCTTTTCGGAAACAGGCTCTGCCGAGGACGAGAGCCATGAGATGTTCCTCCTCTGGGCAAGGCCGGGTCCCAGATCCTGTTGTGCCTGTGAATAGGCTGCAGGGGGACGGTGAACACCAGCAACAGCTTTCAGGGCTGCCACCTTCCGTGTGGGACAAGGAGCCGGACGTGTGCCTTTTCGGAATCAGGCTCTGCCGAGGACGAGAGCCATGAGATGTTCCTCCTCTGGGCAAGCCCGGGTCCCAGATCCTGTTGTGCCTGTGAATAGGCTGCAGGGGGACGGTGAAGACCAGCAACAGCTTTCAGGGCTGCCACCTTCCGTGTGGGACAAGGAGCCGGACGTGTCTTTCTGGATACAGGCCCTGCCGAGGACGAGAGCCATGAGATGTTCCTCCTCTGGGCAAGCCCGGGTCCCAGATCCTGTTGTGCCTGTGAATAGGCTGAAGGGGGACGGTGAAGACCAGCAACAGCTTCCAGGGCTGCCACCTTCCGTGTGGGACAAGGAGCCGGACGTGTGCCTTTTAGGAAACAAGCTCTGCCGAGGACGAGAGCCATGAGATGTTCCTCCTCTGGGCAAGCCCGGGTCCCAGATCCTGATGTGCCTGTGAATAGGCTGAAGGGGGACGGTGAACACCAGCAACAGCTTTCACGGCTGCCACCTTCCGTTTGGGACAAGGAGCCGGATGTGTGCCTTTTCGGAAACAGGCTCTGCCGAGGACGAGAGCCATGAGATGTTCCTCCTCTGGGCAAGCCCGGGTCCTGAATCCTGTTGTGCCTGTGAATAGGCTGCAGGGCGACGGTGAAGACCAGCAACAGCTTTCAGGGCTGCCACCTTCCGTGTGGGACAAGGAGCCGGATGTGTGCCTTTTCGGAAACAGGCTCTGCCGAGGACGAGAGCCATGAGATGTTCCTCCTCTGGGCAAGCCCGCGTCCAAATCCTGTTGTGCCTGTGAATAGGCTGCAGGGGGACGGTGAAGACCAGCAACAGCTTTCAGGGCTGCCACCTTCCGTGTGGGACAAGGAGCCGGACGTGTCTTTCTGGATACAGGCCCTGCCGAGGACGAGAGCCATGAGATGTTCCTCCTCTGGGCAAGCCCAGCTCCCAGATCCTGTTGTGCCTGTGAATAGGCTGAAGGGGGACGGTGAAGACCAGCAACAGCTTCCAGGGCTGCCACCTTCCGTGTGGGACAAGGAGCCGGACGTGTGCCTTTTCGGAAACCGGCTCTGCCGAGGACGAGAGCCATGAGATGTTCCTCCTCTGGGCAAGCCCGGCTCCCGAATCCTGTTGTGCCTGTGAATAGGCTGCAGGGGGACGGTGAAGACCAGCAACAGCTTTCAGGGCTGCCACCTTCCGTGTGGGACAAGGAGCCGGACGTGTCTTTCTGGATACAGGCCCTGCCGAGGACGAGAGCCATGAGATGTTCCTCCTCTGGGCAAGCCCGGGTCCCAGATCCTGTTGTGCCTGTGAATAGGCTGCAGGGGGACGGTGAAGACCAGCAACAGCTTTCAGGGCTGCCACCTTCCGTGTGGGAGAAGGAGCCGGATGAGTGCCTTTTCGGAAACAGGCTCTGCCGAGGACGAGAGCCATGAGATGTTCCTCCTCTGGGCAAGCCCGGGTCCCAGATCCTGTTGTGCCTGTGAATAGGCTGCAGGGGGACGGTGAAGACCAGCAACAGCTTTCAGGGCTGCCACCTTCCGTGTGGGACAAGGAGCCGGATGTGTGCCTTTTCGGAAAGAGGATCTGCCGAGGACGAGAGCCATGAGATGTTCCTCCTCTGGGCAAGCCCGGGTCCTGAATCCTGTTGTGCCTGTGAATAGGCTGCAGGGGGACGGTGAAGACCAGCAACAGCTTTCACGGCTGCCACATTCCGTTTGGGACAAGGAGCCGGACGTGTGCCTTTCTGGAAACAGGCCGTGCCGAGGAAGAGAGCCATGAGATGTTCCTCCTCTGGCCAAGCCCGGGTCCCAGATCCTGTTGTGCCTGTGAATAGGCTGCAGGGGGACGGTGAAGACCAGCAACAGCTTTCAGGGCTGCCACCTTCCGTGTGGGACAAGGAGCCGGACGTGTGCCTTTTCGGAATCAGGCTCTGCCGAGGACGAGAGCCATGAGATGTTCCACCTCTGGGCAAGCCCGGGTCCTGAATCCTGTTGTGCCTGTGAATAGGCTGCAGGGGGACGGTGAAGACCAGCAAGAGCTGTCAGGTCTGCCACCTTCCGTGTGGGACAAGGAGCCGGATGTGTGCCTTTTCGGAATCAGGCTCTGCCGAGGACGAGAGCCATGAGATGTTCCTCCTCTGGGCAAGCCCGCGTCCAAATCCTGTTGTGCCTGCGAATAGGCTGCAGGGGGACGGTGAAGACCAGCAACAGCTGTCAGGGCTGCCACCTTCCGTGTGGGACAAGGAGCCGGAAGTGTGCGTTTTCGAAAACAGGCTCTGCCGAGGACGAGAGCCATGAGATGTTCCTCCTCTGGGCAAGCCCGGGTCCTAGATCCTGTTGTGCCTGTGAATAGGCTGCAGGGGGACGGTGAAGACCAGCAACAGCTTTCAGGGCTGCCACCTTCCGTGTGGGACAAGGAGCCGGACGTGTCTTTCTGGATACAGGCCCTGCCGAGGACGAGAGCCATGAGATGTTCCTCCTCTGGGCAAGCCCGGGTCCCAGATCCTGTTGTGCCTGTGAATAGGCTGCAGGGGGACGGTGAAGACCAGCAACAGCTTTCAGGGCTGCCACCTTCCGTGTCAGACAAGGAGCCGGATGAGTGCCTTTTCGGAAACAGGCTCTGCCGAGGACGAGAGCCATGAGATGTTCCTCCTCTGGGCAAGCCCGGGTCCTAGATCCTGTTGTGCCTGTGAATAGGCTGCAGGGGGACGGTGTACACCAGAAACAGCTTTCAGGGCTGCCACCTTCCGTGTGGGACAAGGAGCCGGATGTGTGCCTTTTCGGAAACAGGCTCTGCCGAGGACGAGAGCCATGAGATGTTCCTCCTCTGGGCAAGCCCGGGTCCTGAATCCTGTTGTGCCTGTGAATAGGCTGCAGGGCGACGGTGAAGACCAGCAACAGCTGTCAGGGCTGCCACCTTCCGTGTGGGACAAGGAGCCGGATGTGTGCCTTTTCGGAAACAGGCTCTGCCGAGGACGAGAGCCATGAGATGTTCCTCCTCTGGGCAAGCCCGCGTCCAAATCCTGTTGTGCCTGTGAATAGGCTGCAGGGGGACGGTGAAGACCAGCAACAGCTTTCACGGCTGCCACCTTCCGTGTGGGACAAGGAGCCGGACGTGTGCGTTTTCGGAAACAGGCTCTGCCGAGGACGAGAGCCATGAGATGTTCCACCTCTGGGCAAGCCCGCGTCCAAATCCTGTTGTGCCTGTGAATAGGCTGCAGGGGGACGGTGAAGACCAGCAACAGCTGTCAGGGCTGCCACCTTCCGTGTGGGACAAGGAGCCGGACGTGTGCCTTTTCGGAAACAGGATCTGCCGAGGACGAGAGCCATGAGATGTTCCACCTCTGGGCAAGCCCGGGTCCTGAATCCTGTTGTGCCTGTGAATAGGCTGCAGGGGGACGGTGAAGACCAGCAACAGCTTTCAGGGCTGCCACCTTCCGTGTGGGACAAGGAGCCGGACGTGTCTTTCTGGATACAGGCTCTGCCGAGGACGAGAGCCATGAGATGTTCCTCCTCTGGGCAAGCCCGGGTCCTGAATCCTGTTGTGCCTGTGAATAGGCTGCAGGGGGACGGTGAAGACCAGCAACAGCTTTCAGGGCTGCCACCTTCCGTGTGGGACAAGGAGCTGGACGTGTGCCTTTTCGGAATCAGGCTCTGCCGAGGACGAGAGCCATGAGATGTTCCTCCTCTGGGCAAGCCCGGGTCCTAGATCCTGTTGTGCCTGTGAATAGGCTGCAGGGGGACGGTGAACACCAGCAAAAGCTTTCAGGGCTGCCACCTTCCGTGTGGGACAAGGAGCCGGATGTGTGCCTTTTCGGAAACAGGCTCTGCCGAGGACGAGAGCCATGAGATGTTCCTACTCTGGGCAAGGCCGGGTCCTGAATCCTGTTGTGCCTGTGAATAGGCTGCAGGGCGACGGTGAAGACCAGCAACAGCTGTCAGGGCTGCCACCTTCCGTGTGGGACAAGGAGCCGGATGTGTGCCTTTTCGGAAACAGGCTCTGCCGAGGACGAGAGCCATGAGATGTTCCACCTCTGGGCAAGCCCGGGTCCTGAATCCTGTTGTGCCTGCGAATAGGCTGCAGGGGGACGGTGAAGACCAGCAACAGCTTTCAGGGCTGCCACCTTCCGTGTGGGACAAGGAGCCGGACGTGTGCCTTTTCGGAATCAGGCTCTGCCGAGGACGAGAGCCATGAGATGTTCCTCCTCTGGGCAAGCCCGCGTCCTGAATCCTGTTGTGCCTGCGAATAGGCTGCAGGGGGACGGTGAAGACCAGCAACAGCTTTCAGGGCTGCCACATTCCTTGTGGGACAATGAGCCGTATGTGTGCCTTTATGGAAACAGGCCCTGCCGAGGACGAGAGCCATGAGATGTTCCTCCTCTGGGCAAGCCCGGGTCCCAGATCCTGTTGTGCCTGTGAATAGGCTGCAGGGGGACGGTGAAGACCAGCAACAGCTTTCAGGGCTGCCACCTTCCGTGTGGGAGAAGGAGCCGGATGAGTGCCTTTTCGGAAACAGGCTCTGCCGAGGACGAGAGCCATGAGATGTTCCTCCTCTGGGCAAGCCCGGGTCCCAGATCCTGTTGTGCCTGTGAATAGGCTGCAGGGGGACGGTGAAGACCAGCAACAGCTTTCAGGGCTGCCACCTTACGTGTGGGACAAGGAGCCGGACGTGTGCCTTTCTGGAAACAGGCCGTGCCGGGGACGAGAGCCATGAGATGTTCCTCCTCTGGGCAAGCCCGGGTCCTGAATCCTGTTGTGCCTGTGAATAGGCTGCAGGGGGACGGTGAAGACCAGCAACAGCTTTCACGGCTGCCACATTCCGTTTGGGACAAGGAGCCGGACGTGTGCCTTTCTGGAAACAGGCCGTGCCGAGGAAGAGAGCCATGAGATGTTCCTCCTCTGGCCAAGCCCGGGTCCCAGATCCTGTTGTGCCTGTGAATAGGCTGCAGGGGGACGGTGAAGACCAGCAACAGCTTTCAGGGCTGCCACCTTCCGTGTGGGACAAGGAGCCGGACGTCTGCCTTTTCGGAATCAAACTCTGCCGAGGACGAGAGCCATGAGATGTTCCACCTCTGGGCAAGCCCGGGTCCTGAATCCTGTTGTGCCTGTGAATAGGCTGCAGGGGGACGGTGAAGACCAGCAAGAGCTGTCAGGTCTGCCACCTTCCGTGTGGGACAAGGAGCCGGAAGTGTGCGTTTTCGAAAACAGGCTCTGCCGAGGACGAGAGCCATGAGATGTTCCTCCTCTGGGCAAGCCCGGGTCCTAGATCCTGTTGTGCCTGTGAATAGGCTGCAGGGGGACGGTGAAGACCAGCAACAGCTTTCAGGGCTGCCACCTTCCGTGTGGGACAAGGAGCCGGACATGTCTTTCTGGATACAGGCCCTGCCGAGGACGAGAGCCATGAGATGTTCCTCCTCTGGGCAAGCCCGGGTCCCAGATCCTGTTGTGCCTGTGAATAGGCTGCAGGGGGACGGTGAAGACCAGCAACAGCTTTCAGGGCTGCCACCTTCCGTGTGGGACAAGGAGCCGGATGGGTGCCTTTTCGGAAACAGGCTCTGCCGAGGACGAGAGCCATGAGATGTTCCTCCTCTGGGCAAGCCCGGGTCCTAGATCCTGTTGTGCCTGTGAATAGGCTGCAGGGGGACGGTGTACACCAGAAACAGCTTTCAGGGCTGCCACCTTCCGTGTGGGACAAGGAGCCGGATGTGTGCCTTTTCGGAAACAGGCTCTGCCGAGGACGAGAGCCATGAGATGTTCCTCCTCTGGGCAAGCCCGGGTCCTGAATCCTGTTGTGCCTGTGAATAGGCTGCAGGGCGACGGTGAAGACCAGCAACAGCTGTCAGGGCTGCCACCTTCCGTGTGGGACAAGGAGCCGGATGTGTGCCTTTTCGGAAACAGGCTCTGCCGAGGACGAGAGCCATGAGATGTTCCTCCTCTGGGCAAGCCCGCGTCCAAATCCTGTTGTGCCTGTGAATAGGCTGCAGGGGGACGGTGAAGACCAGCAACAGCTTTCACGGCTGCCACCTTCCGTGTGGGACAAGGAGCCGGACGTGTGCGTTTTCGGAAACAGGCTCTGCCGAGGACGAGAGCCATGAGATGTTCCACCTCTGGGCAAGCCCGCGTCCAAATCCTGTTGTGCCTGTGAATAGGCTGCAGGGGGACGGTGAAGACCAGCAACAGCTTTCAGGGCTGCCACCTTCCGTGTGGGACAAGGAGCCGGACGTGTGCCTTTTCGGAATCAGGCTCTGCCGAGGACGAGAGCCATGAGATGTTCCACCTCTGGGCAAGCCCGGGTCCTGAATCCTGTTGTGCCTGTGAATAGGCTGCAGGGGGACGGTGAAGACCAGCAACAGCTTTCAGGGCTGCCACCTTCCGTGTGGGACAAGGAGCCGGACGTGTCTTTCTGGATACAGGCTCTGCCGAGGACGAGAGCCATGAGATGTTCCACCTCTGGGCAAGCCCGGGTCCTGAATCCTGTTGTGCCTGTGAATAGGCTGCAGGGGGACGGTGAAGACCAGCAACAGCTTTCAGGGCTGCCACCTTCCGTGTGGGACAAGGAGCTGGACGTGTGCCTTTTCGGAATCAGGCTCTGCCGAGGACGAGAGCCATGAGATGTTCCTCCTCTGGGCAAGCCCGGGTCCTAGATCCTGTTGTGCCTGTGAATAGGCTGCAGGGGGACGGTGAAGACCAGCAACAGCTTTCAGGGCTGCCACCTTCCGTGTGGGACAAGGAGCCGGATGTGTGCCTTTTCGGAAACAGGCTCTGCCGAGGACGAGAGCCATGAGATGTTCCTCCTCTGGGCAAGCCAGGGTCCTGAATCCTGTTGTGCCTGTGAATAGGCTGCAGGGCGACGGTGAAGACCAGCAACAGCTTTCAGGGCTGCCACCTTCCGTGTGGGACAAGGAGCCGGATGTGTGCCTTTTCGGAAACAGGCTCTGCCGAGGACGAGAGCCATGAGATGTTCCACCTCTGGGCAAGCCCGGGTCCTGAATCCTGTTGTGCCTGCGAATAGGCTGCAGGGGGACGGTGAAGACCAGCAACAGCTTTCAGGGCTGCCACCTTCCGTGTGGGACAAGGAGCCGGACGTGTGCCTTTTCGGAATCAGGCTCTGCCGAGGACGAGAGCCATGAGATGTTCCACCTCTGGGCAAGCCCGGGTCCTGAATCCTGTTGTGCCTGTGAATAGGCTGCAGGGGGACGGTGAAGACCAGCAACAGCTTTCAGGGCTGCCACCTTCCGTGTGGGACAAGGAGCCGGACGTGTCTTTCTGGATACAGGCTCTGCCGAGGACGAGAGCCATGAGATGTTCCACCTCTGGGCAAGCCCGGGTCCTGAATCCTGTTGTGCCTGTGAATAGGCTGCAGGGGGACGGTGAAGACCAGCAACAGCTTTCAGGGCTGCCACCTTCCGTGTGGGACAAGGAGCTGGACGTGTGCCTTTTCGGAAACAGGCTCTGCCGAGGACGAGAGCCATGAGATGTTCCTCCTCTGGGCAAGCCCGGGTCCTAGATCCTGTTGTGCCTGTGAATAGGCTGCAGGGGGACGGTGAACACCAGCAACAGCTTTCAGGGCTGCCACCTTCCGTGTGGGACAAGGAGCCGGATGTGTGCCTTTTCGGAAACAGGCTCTGCCGAGGACGAGAGCCATGAGATGTTCCTCCTCTGGGCAAGCCAGGGTCCTGAATCCTGTTGTGCCTGTGAATAGGCTGCAGGGCGACGGTGAAGACCAGCAACAGCTTTCAGGGCTGCCACCTTCCGTGTGGGACAAGGAGCCGGATGTGTGCCTTTTCGGAAACAGGCTCTGCCGAGGACGAGAGCCATGAGATGTTCCACCTCTGGGCAAGCCCGGGTCCTGAATCCTGTTGTGCCTGCGAATAGGCTGCAGGGGGACGGTGAAGACCAGCAACAGCTTTCAGGGCTGCCACCTTCCGTGTGGGACAAGGAGCCGGACGTGTGCCTTTTCGGAATCAGGCTCTGCCGAGGACGAGAGCCATGAGATGTTCCTCCTCTGGGCAAGCCCGCGTCCAAATCCTGTTGTGCCTGTGAATAGGCTGCAGGGGGACGGTGAAGACCAGCAACAGCTTTCAGGGCTGCCACATTCCTTGTGGGACAATGAGCCGGATGTGTGCCTTTATGGAAACAGGCCCTGCCGAGGACGAGAGCCATGAGATGTTCCTCCTCTGGGCAAGCCCCGGCCCTGAATCCTGTTGTGCCTGTGAATAGGCTGCAGGGGGACGGTGAAGACCAGCAACAGCTTTCAGGGCTGCCACCTTCCGTGTGGCACAAGGAGCCAGACGTGTCCTTCTGGATACAGGCCCTGCCGAGGACGAGAGCCATGAGATGTTCCTCCTCTGGGCAAGCCCGGGTCCCAGATCCTGTTGTGCCTGTGAATAGGCTGTAGGGGGATGGTGAAGACCAGCAACAGCTTTCAGGGCTGCCACCTTCCGTGTGGGACAAGTAGCCGGACGTGTGCCTTTTCGGAAACAGGCTCTGCCGAGGACGAGAGCCATGAGATGTTCCTCCTCTGGGCAAGCCCGCGTCCAAATCCTGTTGTGCCTGTGAATAGGCTGCAGGGGGACGGTGTACACCAGAAACAGCTTTCAGGGCTGCCACCTTCCGTGTGGGACAAGGAGCCGGATGTGTGCCTTTTCGGAAACAGGCTCTGCCGAGGACGAGAGCCATGAGATGTTCCTCCTCTGGGCAAGCCCGGGTCCTGAATCCTGTTGTGCCTGTGAATAGGCTGCAGGGCGACGGTGAAGACCAGCAACAGCTGTCAGGGCTGCCACCTTCCGTGTGGGACAAGGAGCCGGATGTGTGCCTTTTCGGAAACAGGCTCTGCCGAGGACGAGAGCCATGAGATGTTCCTCCTCTGGGCAAGCCCGCGTCCAAATCCTGTTGTGCCTGTGAATAGGCTGCAGGGGGACGGTGAAGACCAGCAACAGCTTTCACGGCTGCCACCTTCCGTGTGGGACAAGGAGCCGGACGTGTGCGTTTTCGGAAACAGGCTCTGCCGAGGACGAGAGCCATGAGATGTTCCACCTCTGGGCAAGCCCGCGTCCAAATCCTGTTGTGCCTGTGAATAGGCTGCAGGGGGACGGTGAAGACCAGCAACAGCTGTCAGGGCTGCCACCTTCCGTGTGGGACAAGGAGCCGGACGTGTGCCTTTTCGGAAACAGGATCTGCCGAGGACGAGAGCCATGAGATGTTCCACCTCTGGGCAAGCCCGGGTCCTGAATCCTGTTGTGCCTGTGAGTAGGCTGCAGGGGGACGGTGAAGACCAGCAACAGCTTTCAGGGCTGCCACCTTCCGTGTGGGACAAGGAGCCGGACGTGTCTTTATGGATACAGGCTCTGCCGAGGACGAGAGCCATGAGATGTTCCACCTCTGGGCAAGCCCGGGTCCTGAATCCTGTTGTGCCTGTGAATAGGCTGCAGGGGGACGGTGAAGACCAGCAACAGCTTTCAGGGCTGCCACCTTCCGTGTGGGACAAGGAGCTGGACGTGTGCCTTTTCGGAATCAGGCTCTGCCGAGGACGAGAGCCATGAGATGTTCCTCCTCTGGGCAAGCCCGGGTCCTAGATCCTGTTGTGCCTGTGAATAGGCTGCAGGGGGACGGTGAACACCAGCAACAGCTTTCAGGGCTGCCACCTTCCGTGTGGGACAAGGAGCCGGATGTGTGCCTTTTCGGAAACAGGCTCTGCCGAGGACGAGAGCCATGAGATGTTCCTCCTCTGGGCAAGCCCGGGTCCTGAATCCTGTTGTGCCTGTGAATAGGCTGCAGGGCGACGGTGAAGACCAGCAACAGCTGTCAGGGCTGCCACCTTCCGTGTGGGACAAGGAGCCGGATGTGTGCCTTTTCGGAAACAGGCTCTGCCGAGGACGAGAGCCATGAGATGTTCCACCTCTGGGCAAGCCCGGGTCCTGAATCCTGTTGTGCCTGCGAATAGGCTGCAGGGGGACGGTGAAGACCAGCAACAGCTTTCAGGGCTGCCACCTTCCGTGTGGGACAAGGAGCCGGACGTGTGCCTTTTCGGAATCAGGCTCTGCCGAGGACGAGAGCCATGAGATGTTCCTCCTCTGGGCAAGCCCGCGTCCAAATCCTGTTGTGCCTGTGAATAGGCTGCAGGGGGACGGTGAAGACCAGCAACAGCTTTCAGGGCTGCCACATTCCTTGTGGGACAATGAGCCGGATGTGTGCCTTTATGGAAACAGGCCCTGCCGAGGACGAGAGCCATGAGATGTTCCTCCTCTGGGCAAGCCCCGGCCCTGAATCCTGTTGTGCCTGTGAATAGGCTGCAGGGGGACGGTGAAGACCAGCAACAGCTTTCAGGGCTGCCACCTACCGTGTGGCACAAGGAGCCGGACGTGTCCTTCTGGATACAGGCTCCGACGAGGACGAGAGCCATGAGATGTTCCTCCTCTGGGCAAGCCCGGGTCCCAGATCCTGTTGTGCCTGTGAATAGGCTGTAGGGGGATGGTGAAGACCAGCAACAGCTTTCAGGGCTGCCACCTTCCGTGTGGGACAAGTAGCCGGACGTGTGCCTTTTCGGAAACAGGCTCTGCCGAGGACGAGAGCCATGAGATGTTCCTCCTCTGGGCAAGCCCGCGTCCAAATCCTGTTGTGCCTGTGAATAGGCTGCAGGGGGACGGTGAAGACCAGCAACAGCTTTCAGGGCTGCCACCTTCCGTGTGGGACAAGGAGCCGGATGTGTGCCTTTTCGGAAACAGGCTCTGCCGAGGACGAGAGCCATGAGATGTTCCTCCTCTGGGCAAGCCCGCGTCCAAATCCTGTTGTGCCTGTGAATAGGCTGCAGGGGGACGGTGAAGACCAGCAACAGCTTTCACGGCTGCCACATTCCGTGTGGGACAAGGAGCCGGAAGTGTGCGTTTTCGAAAACAGGCTCTGCCGAGGACGAGAGCCATGAGATGTTC
The DNA here is from genome assembly GCF_929443795.1 of Astur gentilis. Classification (NCBI taxonomy): domain Eukaryota; kingdom Metazoa; phylum Chordata; class Aves; order Accipitriformes; family Accipitridae; genus Astur; species Astur gentilis. Next base: position 644,093 of record NW_026061080.1, on the reverse strand, counting down.
CACCTCTGGGCAAGCCCGGGTTCTGAATCCTGTTGTGCCTGTGAATAGGCTGCAGGGGGACGGTGAAGGCCAGCAACAGCTTTCAGGGCTGCCACCTTCCGTGTGGGACAAGGAGCCGGACGTGTCTTTCTGGATACAGGCTCTGCAGAGGACGAGAGCCATGAGATGTTCCTCCTCTGGGCAAGCCCGGGTCCCAGATCCTGTTGTGCCTGTGAATAGGCTGCAGGGGGACGGTGAAGACCAGCAACAGCTTTCAGGGCTGCCACCTTCCGTGTGAGACAAGGAGCCGGATGAGTGCCTTTTCGGAAACAGGCTCTGCCGAGGACGAGAGCCATGAGATGTTCCTCCTCTGGGCAAGCCCGGGTCCCAGATCCTGTTGTGCCTGTGAATAGGCTGCAGGGGGACGGTGAAGACCAGCAACAGCTTTCAGGGCTGCCACCTTCCGTGTGGGAGAAGGAGCCGGATGTGTGCCTTTCTGGAAACAGGCCGTGCCGGGGACGAGAGCCATGAGATGTTCCTCCTCTGGGCAAGCCCGGGTCCCAGATCCTTTTGTGCCTGTGAATAGGCTGCAGGGGGACGGTGAAGACCAGCAACAGCTTTCAGGGCTGCCACCTTCCGTGTGGGACAAGGAGCCGGATGTGTGCCTTTTCGGAAACAGGATCTGCCGAGGAAGAGAGCCATGAGATGTTCCTCCTCTGGGCAAGCCCGGGTCCTGAATCCTGTTGTGCCTGTGAATAGGCTGCAGGGGGACGGTGAAGACCAGCAACAGCTTTCACAGCTGCCACCTTCCGTGTGGGACAAGGAGCCGGACGTGTCTTTCTTGATACAGGCCCTGCCGAGGAAGAGAGCCATGAGATGTTCCTCCTCTGGGCAAGCCCGGGTCTCAGATCCTGTTGTGCCTGTGAATAGGCTGCAGGGGGACGGTGAAGACCAGCAACAGCTTTCAGGGCTGCCAACTTCCGTGTGGGACAAGGAGCCGGACCTGTCTTTCTGGATACAGGATCTGCCGAGGACGAGAGCCATGAGATGTTCCTCCTCTGGGCAAGCCCGGGTCCCAGATCCTGTTGTGCCTGTGAATAGGCTGCAGGGGGACGGTAAAGACCAGCAACAGCTTTCAGGGCTGCCACCTTCCGTGTGGGAAAAGGAGCCGGATGTGTGCCTTTTCAGAAACAGGCTCTGCCGAGGACGAGAGCCATGAGATGTTCCTCCTCTGGGCAAGCCCGGGTCCCAGATCCTGTTGTGCCTGTGAATAGGCTGCAGGGGGACGGTGAAGACCAGCAACAGCTTTCAGGGCTGCCACCTTCCGTGTGGGACAAGGAGCCGGATGTGTGCCTTTTCGGAACCAGGATCTGCCGAGGAAGAGAGCCATGAGATGTTCCTCCTCTTGGCAAGCCCGGGTCCCAAATCCTGTTGTGCCTGTGAATAGGCTGCAGGGCGACGGTGAAGACCAGCAACAGCTTTCAGGGCTGCCACCTTCCGTGTGGGACAAGGAGCCGGACGTGTGCCTTTTCGGAATCAGGCTCTGCCGAGGACGAGAGCCATGAGATGTTCCTCCTCTGGGCAAGCCCGCATCCAAATCCTGTTGTGCCTGTGAATAGGCTGCAGGGGGACGGTGAAGACCAGCAACAGCTATCAGGGCTGCCACATTCCGTGTGGGACAAGGAGCCGGACTTTTTCCTATCCGGAAACAGGCTCTGCCGAGGACGAGAGCCATGACATGTTCCACCTCTGGGCAAGCCCGGGTCCTGAATCCTGTTGTGCCTGTGAATAGGCTGCAGGGGGACGGTGAAGACCAGCAACAGCTTTCAGGGCTGCCACCTTCCGTGTGGGACAAGGAGCCGGACGTGTCTTTCTTGATACAGGCCCTGCCGAGGACGAGAGCCATGAGATGTTCCTCCTCTGGGCAAGCCCGGCTCCCAGATCCTGTTGTGCCTGTGAATAGGCTGCAGGGGGACGGTGAAGACCAGCAACAGCTTTCAGGGCTGCCACCTTCCATGTGGGACAAGGAGCCGGATGTGTGCCTTTACGGAAAAAGGATCTACCGAGGAAGAGAGCCATGAGATGTTCCTCCTCTGGGCAAGCCCGGGTCCTGATTCCTGTTGTGCCTGTGAATAGGCTGCAGGGCGACGGTGAAGACCAGCAACAGCTTTCAGGGCTGCCACCTTCCGTGTGGGACAAGGAGCCGGACGTGTGCCTTTCTGGAAACAGGCCGTGCCGGGGACGAGAGCCATGAGATGTTCCTCCTCTGGGCAAGCCCGGGTCCCAGATCCTGTTGTGCCTGTGAATAGGCTGCAGGGGGACGGTGAAGACCAGTAACAGCTTTCAGGGCTGCCACCTTCCGTGTGGGACAAAGAGCCGGACGTGTGCCTTTTCGGAAACAGGTTCTGCCGAGGAAGAGAGCCATGAGATGTTCCTCCTCTGGGCAAGCCCGGGTCCTGAATCCTGTTGTGCCTGTGAATAGGCTGCAAGGCGACGGTGAAGACCAGCAAGAGCTGTCAGGTCTGCCACCTTCCGTGTGGGAGAAGGAGCCGGATGAGTGCCTTTTCGGAAACAGGCTCTGCCGAGGACGAGAGCCATGAGATGTTCCTCCTCTGGGCAAGCCCGCGTCCAAATCCTGTTGTGCCTGTGAATAGGCTGCAGGGGGACGGTGAAGACCAGCAACAGCTTTCAGGGCTGCCACATTCCGTGTGGGACAAGGAGCCGGACGTGTGCGTTTTCGGAAACAGGCTCTACAGAGGACGAGAGCCATGAGATGTTCCACCTCTGGGCAAGCCCGGGTCCTGAATCCTGTGGTTCCTGTGAATAGGCTGCAGGGGGACGGTGAAGACCAGCAACAGCTTTCAGGGCTGCCACCTTCCGTGTGGGACAAGGAGCCGGACGTGTCTTTCTGGATACAGGCCCTGCCGAGGACGAGAGCCATGAGATGTTCCTCCTCTGGGCAAGCCCGGGTCCCAGATCCTGTTGTGCCTGTGAATAGGCTGCAGGGGGACGGTGAAGACCAGCAACAGCTTTCAGGGCTGCCACCTTCCGTGTGGGACAAGGAGCCGGATGAGTGCCTTTTCGGAAACAGGCTCTGCCGAGGACGAGAGCCATGAGATGTTCCTCCTCTGGGCAAGCCCGGGTCCTAGATCCTGTTGTGCCTGTGAATAGGCTGCAGGGGGACGGTGAAGACCAGCAACAGCTGTCAGGGCTGCCACCTTCAGTGTGGGACAAGGAGCCGGATGTGTGCCGATCCGGAAACAGGCTCTGCCGAGGACGAGAGCCATGAGATGTTCCTCCTCTGGGCAAGCCCGCGTCCAAATCCTGTTGTGCCTGTGAATAGGCTGCAGGGGGACGGTGAAGACCAGCAACAGCTTTCAGGGCTGCCACATTCCGTGTGGGACAAGGAGCCGGACGTGTGCGTTTTCGGAAACAGGCTCTACAGAGGACGAGAGCCATGAGATGTTCCACCTCTGGGCAAGCCCGGGTCCTGAATCCTGTGGTGCCTGTGAATAGGCTGCAGGGGGACGGTGAAGACCAGCAACAGCTTTCTCGGCTGCCACCTTCCGTGTGGGAGAAGGAGCCGGATGTGTGCCTTTCTGGAAATAGGCCGTGACGGGGACGAGAGCCATGAGATGTTCCTCCTCTGGGCAAGCCCGGGTCCCAGATCCTGTTGTGCCTGTGAATAGGCTGCAGGGGGACGGTGAAGACCAGCAACAGCTTTCAGGGCTGCCACCTTCCGTGTGGGACAAGGAGCCGGATGTGTGCCTTTTCGGAAACAGGATCTGCCGAGGAAGAGAGCCATGAGATGTTCCTCCTCTGGGCAAGGCCGGGTCCCAGATCTTGTTGTGCCTGTGAATAGGCTGCAGGGCGACGGTGAAGACCAGCAACAGCTTTCAGGGCTGCCACCTTCCGTGTGGGACAAGGAGCTGGATGTGTGCCTTTCTGGAAACAGGACGTGCCGGGGACCAGAGCCATGAGATGTTCCTCCTCTGGGCAAGCCCGGGTCCCAGATCCTTTTGTGCCTGTGAATAGGCTGCAGGGGGACGGTGAAGACCAGCAACAGCTTTCAGGGCTGCCACCTTCCGTGTGGGACAAGGAGCCTGACGTGTGCCTTTTCGGAAACAAGCTCTGCCGAGGACGAGAGCCATGAGATGTTCCTCCTCTGGGCAAGCCCGGGTCCCAGATCCTGTTGTGCCTGTGAATAGGCTGCAGGGGGACGGTGAAGACCAGCAAGAGCTGTCAGGTCTGCCACCTTCCGTGTGGGACAAGGAGCCGGATGTGTGCCGATCCGGAAACAGGCTCTGCCGAGGACGAGAGCCATGAGATGTTCCTCCTCTGGGCAAGCCCGCGTCCAAATCCTGTTGTGCCTGTGAATAGGCTGCAGGGGGACGGTGAAGACCAGCAACAGCTTTCAGGGCTGCCACATTCCGTGTGGGACAAGGAGCCGGATGTGTGCCTTTTCGGAAACAGGCTCTACAGAGGACGAGAGCCATGAGATGTTCCACCTCTGGGCAAGCCCGGGTCCTGAATCCTGTGGTGCCTGTGAATAGGCTGCAGGGGGACGGTGAAGACCAGCAACAGCTTTCAGGGCTGCCACCTTCCGTGTGGGACAAGGAGCCGGACGTGTCTTTCTGGATACAGGCCCTGCCGAGGACGAGAGCCATGAGATGTTCCTCCTCTGGGCAAGCCCGGGTCCCAGATCCTGTTGTGCCTGTGAATAGGCTGCAGGGGGACGGTGAAGACCAGCAACAGCTTTCAGGGCTGCCACCTTCCGTGTGGGACAAGGAGCCGGATGAGTGCCTTTTCGGAAACAGGCTCTGCCGAGGACGAGAGCCATGAGATGTTCCTCCTCTGGGCAAGCCCGGGTCCTAGATCCTGTTGTGCCTGTGAATAGGCTGCAGGGGGACGGTGAAGACCAGCAACAGCTTTCAGGGCTGCCATCTTCAGTGTGGGACAAGGAGCCGGATGTGTGCCTTTTTGTAAACAGGCTCTGCCGAGGACGAGAGCCATGAGATGTTCCTCCTCTGGGCAAGCCCGCGTCCAAATCCTGTTGTGCCTGTGAATAGGCTGCAGGGGGACGGTGAGGACCAGCAACAGCTTTCAGGGCTGCCACATTCCGTGTGGGACAAGGAGCCGGACGTGTGCGTTTTCGGAAACAGGCTCTACAGAGGACGAGAGCCATGAGATGTTCCACCTCTGGGCAAGCCCGGGTCCTGAATCCTGTGGTGCCTGTGAATAGGCTGCAGGGGGACGGTGAAGACCAGCAACAGCTTTCTCGGCTGCCACCTTCCGTGTGGGAGAAGGAGCCGGATGTGTGCCTTTCTGGAAATAGGCCGTGCCGGTGACGAGAGCCATGAGATGTTCCTCCTCTGGGCAAGCCCGGGTCCCAGATCCTGTTGTGCCTGTGAATAGGCTGCAGGGGGACGGTGAAGACCAGCAACAGCTTTCAGGGCTGCCACCTTCCGTGTGGGACAAGGAGCCGGATGTGTGCCTTTTCGGAAACAGGATCTGCCGAGGAAGAGAGCCATGAGATGTTCCTCCTCTGGGCAAGGCCGGGTCCCAGATCTTGTTGTGCCTGTGAATAGGCTGCAGGGCGACGGTGAAGACCAGCAACAGCTTTCAGGGCTGCCACCTTCCGTGTGGGAGAAGGAGGTGGATGTGTGCCTTTCTGGAAACAGGACGTGCCGGGGACCAGAGCCATGAGATGTTCCTCCTCTGGGCAAGCCCGGGTCCCAGATCCTTTTGTGCCTGTGAATAGGCTGCAGGGGGACGGTGAAGACCAGCAACAGCTTTCAGGGCTGCCACCTTCCGTGTGGGACAAGGAGGCGGACGTGTGCCTTTTCGGAAACAGGCTCTGCCGAGGACGAGAGCCATGAGATGTTCCTCCTCTGGGCAAGCCCGGGTCCTGAATCCTGTTGTGCCTGTGAATAGGCTGCAGGGGGACTGTGAAGACCAGCAACAGCTTTCAGGGCTGCCACCTTCCGTGTGGGACAAGGAGCCTGACGTGTGCCTTTTCGGAAACAAGCTCTGCCGAGGACGAGAGCCATGAGATGTTCCTCCTCTGGGCAAGCCCGGGTCCCAGATCCTGTTGTGCCTGTGAATAGGCTGCAGGGCGACGGTGAAGACCAGCAAGAGCTGTCAGGTCTGCCACCTTCCGTGTGGGACAAGGAGCCGGATGTGTGCCTTTTCGGAAACAGGCTCTGCCGAGGACGAGAGCCATGAGATGTTCCTCCTCTGGGCAAGCCCGCGTCCAAATCCTGTTGTGCCTGTGAATAGGCTGCAGGGGGACGGTGAAGACCAGCAACAGCTTTCAGGGCTGCCACCTTCCATGTGGGACAAGGAGCCGGATGTGTGCCTTTACGGAAAAAGGATCTACCGAGGAAGAGAGCCATGAGATGTTCGTCCTCTGGGCAAGCCCCGGTCCTGAATCCTGTTGTGCCTGTGAATAGGCTGCAGGGCGACGGTGAAGACCAGCAACAGCTTTCAGGGCTGCCACCTTCCGTGTGGGACAAGGAGCCGGACGTGTGCCTTTCTGGAAACAGGCCGTGCCGGGGACGAGAGCCATGAGATGTCCCTCCTCTGGGCAAGCCCGAGTCCCAGATCCTTTTGTGCCTGTGAATAGGCTGCAGGGGGACGGTGAAGACCAGCAACAGCTTTCAGGGCTGCCACCTTCCGTGTGGGACAAAGAGCCGGAAGTGTGCCTTTTCGGAAACAGGTTCTGCCGAGGAAGAGAGCCATGAGATGTTCCTCCTCTGGGCAAGCCCGGGTCCTGAATCCTGTTGTGCCTGTGAATAGGCTGCAGGGCGACGGTGAAGACCAGCAAGAGCTTTCAGGGCTGCCACCTTCCGTGTGCGACAAGGAGCCGGATGTGTGCCTTTTCGGAAACAGGCTCTGCCGAGGACGAGAGCCATGAGATGTTCCTCCTCTGGGCAAGCCCGCGTCCAAATCCTGTTGTGCCTGTGAATAGGCTGCAGGGGGACGGTGAAGACCAGCAACAGCTTTCAGGGCTGCCACCTTCCGTGTGGGACAAGGAGCCGGACGTGTGCGTTTTCGGAAACAGGCTCTACAGAGGACGAGAGCCATGAGATGTTCCACCTCTGGGCAAGCCCGGGTCCTGAATCCTGTGGTGCCTGTGAATAGGCTGCAGGGGGACGGTGAAGACCAGCAACAGCTTTCAGGGCTGCCACCTTCCGTGTGGGACAAGGAGCCGGACGTGTCTTTCTGGATACAGGCCCTGCCGAGGACGAGAGCCATGAGATGTTCCTCCTCTGGGCAAGCCCGGGTCCCAGATCCTGTTGTGCCTGTGAATAGGCTGCAGGGGGACGGTGAAGACCAGCAACAGCTTTCAGGGCTGCCACCTTCCGTGTGGGACAAGGAGCCGGATGAGTGCCTTTTCGGAAACAGGCTCTGCCGAGGACGAGAGCCATGAGATGTTCCTCCTCTGGGCAAGCCCGGGTCCTAGATCCTGTTGTGCCTGTGAATAGGCTGCAGGGGGACGGTGAAGACCAGCAACAGCTGTCAGGGCTGCCACCTTCAGTGTGGGACAAGGAGCCGGATGTGTGCCGATCCGGAAACAGGCTCTGCCGAGGACGAGAGCCATGAGATGTTCCTCCTCTGGGCAAGCCCGCGTCCAAATCCTGTTGTGCCTGTGAATAGGCTGCAGGGGGACGGTGAAGACCAGCAACAGCTTTCAGGGCTGCCACATTCCGTGTGGGACAAGGAGCCGGATGTGTGCGTTTTCGGAAACAGGCTCTACAGAGCACGAGAGCCATGAGATGTTCCTCCTCTGGGCAAGCCCGGGTCCTGAATCCTGTTGTGCCTGTGAATAGGCTGCAGGGGGACGGTGAAGACCAGCAACAGCTTTCAGGGCTGCCACCTTCCGTGTGGGACAAGGAGCCGGACGTGTCTTTCTGGATACAGGCCCTGCCGAGGACGAGAGCCATGAGATGTTCCTCCTCTGGGCAAGCCCGGGTCCCAGATCCTGTTGTGCCTGTGAATAGGCTGCAGGGGGACGGTGAAGACCAGCAACAGCTTTCAGGGCTGCCACCTTCCGTGTGGGACAAGGAGCCGGATGAGTGCCTTTTCAGAATCAGGCTCTGCCGAGGACGAGAGCCATGAGATGTTCCTCCTCTGGGCAAGCCCGGGTCCTAGATCCTGTTGTGCCTGTGAATAGGCTGCAGGGGGACGGTGAAGACCAGCAACAGCTTTCAGGGCTGCCACATTCCGTGTGGGACAAGGAGCCGGACGTGTGCGTTTTCGGAAACAGGCTCTACAGAGGACGAGAGCCATGAGATGTTCCACCTCTGGGCAAGCCCGGGTCCTGAATCCTGTGGTGCCTGTGAATAGGCTGCAGGGGGACGGTGAAGACCAGCAACAGCTTTCTCGGCTGCCACCTTCCGTGTGGGAGAAGGAGCCGGATGTGTGCCTTTCTGGAAATAGGCCGTGCCGGGGACGAGAGCCATGAGATGTTCCTCCTCTGGGCAAGCCCGGGTCCCAGATCCTGTTGTGCCTGTGAATAGGCTGCAGGGGGACGGTGAAGACCAGCAACAGCTTTCAGGGCTGCCACCTTCCGTGTGGGACAAGGAGCCGGATGTGTGCCTTTTCGGAAACAGGATCTGCCGAGGAAGAGAGCCATGAGATGTTCCTCCTCTGGGCAAGGCCGGGTCCCAGATCTTGTTGTGCCTGTGAATAGGCTGCAGGGCGACGGTGAAGACCAGCAACAGCTTTCAGGGCTGCCACCTTCCGTGTGGGAGAAGGAGCTGGATGTGTGCCTTTCTGGAAACAGGACGTGCCGGGGACCAGAGCCATGAGATGTTCCTCCTCTGGGCAAGCCCGGGTCCCAGATCCTTTTGTGCCTGTGAATAGGCTGCAGGGGGACGGTGAAGACCAGCAACAGCTTTCAGGGCTGCCACCTTCCGTGTGGGACAAGGAGCCGGACGTGTGCCTTTTCGGAAACAGGCTCTGCCGAGGACGAGAGCCATGAGATGTTCCTCCTCTGGGCAAGCCCGGGTCCTGAATCCTGTTGTGCCTGTGAATAGGCTGCAGGGGGACGGTGAAGACCAGCAACAGCTTTCAGGGCTGCCACCTTCCGTGTGGGACAAGGAGCCTGACGTGTGCCTTTTCGGAAACAAGCTCTGCCGAGGACGAGAGCCATGAGATGTTCCTCCTCTGGGCAAGCCCGGGTCCCAGATCCTGTTGTGCCTGTGAATAGGCTGCAGGGCGACGGTGAAGACCAGCAAGAGCTGTCAGGTCTGCCACCTTCCGTGTGGGACAAGGAGCCGGATGTGTGCCGATCCGGAAACAGGCTCTGCCGAGGACGAGAGCCATGAGATGTTCCTCCTCTGGGCAAGCCCGCGTCCAAATCCTATTGAGCCTGTGAATAGGCTGCAGGGGGACGGTGAAGACCAGCAACAGCTTTCAGGGCTGCCACATTCCGTGTGGGACAAGGAGCCGGATGTGTGCCTTTTCGGAAACAGGCTCTACAGAGGACGAGAGCCATGAGATGTTCCACCTCTGGGCAAGCCCGGGTCCTGAATCCTGTGGTGCCTGTGAATAGGCTGCAGGGGGACGGTGAAGACCAGCAACAGCTTTCAGGGCTGCCACCTTCCGTGTGGGACAAGGAGCCGGACGTGTCTTTCTGGATACAGGCCCTGCCGAGGACGAGAGCCATGAGATGTTCCTCCTCTGGGCAAGCCCGGGTCCCAGATCCTGTTGTGCCTGTGAATAGGCTGCAGGGGGACGGTGAAGACCAGCAACAGCTTTCAGGGCTGCCACCTTCCGTGTGGGACAAGGAGCCGGATGAGTGCCTTTTCGGAAACAGGCTCTGCCGAGGACGAGAGCCATGAGATGTTCCTCCTCTGGGCAAGCCCGGGTCCTAGATCCTGTTGTGCCTGTGAATAGGCTGCAGGGGGACGGTGAAGACCAGCAACAGCTTTCAGGGCTGCCATCTTCAGTGTGGGACAAGGAGCCGGATGTGTGCCGATCCGGAAACAGGCTCTGCCGGGGACGAGAGCCATGAGATGTTCCTCCTCTGGGCAAGCCCGCGTCCAAATCCTGTTGTGCCTGTGAATAGGCTGCAGGGGGACGGTGAGGACCAGCAACAGCTTTCAGGGCTGCCACATTCCGTGTGGGACAAGGAGCCGGACGTGTGCGTTTTCGGAAACAGGCTCTACAGAGGACGAGAGCCATGAGATGTTCCACCTCTGGGCAAGCCCGGGTCCTGAATCCTGTGGTGCCTGTGAATAGGCTGCAGGGGGACGGTGAAGACCAGCAACAGCTTTCTCGGCTGCCACCTTCCGTGTGGGAGAAGGAGCCGGATGTGTGCCTTTCTGGAAATAGGCCGTGCCGGTGACGAGAGCCATGAGATGTTCCTCCTCTGGGCAAGCCCGGGTCCCAGATCCTGTTGTGCCTGTGAATAGGCTGCAGGGGGACGGTGAAGACCAGCAACAGCTTTCAGGGCTGCCACCTTCCGTGTGGGACAAGGAGCCGGATGTGTGCCTTTTCGGAAACAGGATCTGCCGAGGAAGAGAGCCATGAGATGTTCCTCCTCTGGGCAAGGCCGGGTCCCAGATCTTGTTGTGCCTGTGAATAGGCTGCAGGGCGACGGTGAAGACCAGCAACAGCTTTCAGGGCTGCCACCTTCCGTGTGGGAGAAGGAGGTGGATGTGTGCCTTTCTGAAACAGGACGTGCCGGGGACCAGAGCCATGAGATGTTCCTCCTCTGGGCAAGCCCGGGTCCCAGATCCTTTTGTGCCTGTGAATAGGCTGCAGGGGGACGGTGAAGACCAGCAACAGCTTTCAGGGCTGCCACCTTCCGTGTGGGACAAGGAGGCGGACGTGTGCCTTTTCGGAAACAGGCTCTGCCGAGGACGAGAGCCATGAGATGTTCCTCCTCTGGGCAAGCCCGGGTCCTGAATCCTGTTGTGCCTGTGAATAGGCTGCAGGGGGACTGTGAAGACCAGCAACAGCTTTCAGGGCTGCCACCTTCCGTGTGGGACAAGGAGCCTGACGTGTGCCTTTTCGGAAACAAGCTCTGCCGAGGACGAGAGCCATGAGATGTTCCTCCTCTGGGCAAGCCCGGGTCCCAGATCCTGTTGTGCCTGTGAATAGGCTGCAGGGCGACGGTGAAGACCAGCAAGAGCTGTCAGGTCTGCCACCTTCCGTGTGGGACAAGGAGCCGGATGTGTGCCTTTTCGGAAACAGGCTCTGCCGAGGACGAGAGCCATGAGATGTTCCTCCTCTGGGCATGCCCGCGTCCAAATCCTGTTGTGCCTGTGAATAGGCTGCAGGGGGACGGTGAAGACCAGCAACAGCTTTCAGGGCTGCCACCTTCCATGTGGGACAAGGAGCCGGATGTGTGCCTTTACGGAAAAAGGATCTACCGAGGAAGAGAGCCATGAGATGTTCGTCCTCTGGGCAAGCCCCGGTCCTGAATCCTGTTGTGCCTGTGAATAGGCTGCAGGGCGACGGTGAAGACCAGCAACAGCTTTCAGGGCTGCCACCTTCCGTGTGGGACAAGGAGCCGGACGTGTGCCTTTCTGGAAACAGGCCGTGCCGGGGACGAGAGCCATGAGATGTCCCTCCTCTGGGCAAGCCCGAGTCCCAGATCCTTTTGTGCCTGTGAATAGGCTGCAGGGGGACGGTGAAGACCAGCAACAGCTTTCAGGGCTGCCACCTTCCGTGTGGGACAAAGAGCCGGAAGTGTGCCTTTTCGGAAACAGGTTCTGCCGAGGAAGAGAGCCATGAGATGTTCCTCCTCTGGGCAAGCCCGGGTCCTGAATCCTGTTGTGCCTGTGAATAGGCTGCAGGGCGACGGTGAAGACCAGCAAGAGCTGTCAGGTCTGCCACCTTCCGTGTGCGACAAGGAGCCGGATGTGTGCCTTTTCGGAAACAGGCTCTGCCGAGGACGAGAGCCATGAGATGTTCCTCCTCTGGGCAAGCCCGCGTCCAAATCCTGTTGTGCCTGTGAATAGGCTGCAGGGGGACGGTGAAGACCAGCAACAGCTTTCAGGGCTGCCACCTTCCGTGTGGGACAAGGAGCCGGACGTGTGCGTTTTCGGAAACAGGCTCTACAGAGGACTAGAGCCATGAGATGTTCCACCTCTGGGCAAGCCCGGGTCCTGAATCCTGTGGTGCCTGTGAATAGGCTGCAGGGGGACGGTGAAGACCAGCAACAGCTTTCAGGGCTGCCACCTTCCGTGTGGGAGAAGGAGCCGGACGTGTCTTTCTGGATACAGGCCCTGCCGAGGACGAGAGCCATGAGATGTTCCTCCTCTGGGCAAGCCCGGGTCCCAGATCCTGTTGTGCCTGTGAATAGGCTGCAGGGGGACGGTGAAGACCAGCAACAGCTTTCAGGGCTGCCACCTTCCGTGTGGGACAAGGAGCCGGATGAGTGCCTTTTCGGAAACAGGCTCTGCCGAGGACGAGAGCCATGAGATGTTCCTCCTCTGGGCAAGCCCGGGTCCTAGATCCTGTTGTGCCTGTGAATAGGCTGCAGGGGGACGGTGAAGACCAGCAACAGCTGTCAGGGCTGCCACCTTCAGTGTGGGACAAGGAGCCGGATGTGTGCCGATCCGGAAACAGGCTCTGCCGAGGACGAGAGCCATGAGATGTTCCTCCTCTGGGCAAGCCCGCGTCCAAATCCTGTTGTGCCTGTGAATAGGCTGCAGGGGGACGGTGAAGACCAGCAACAGCTTTCAGGGCTGCCACATTCCGTGTGGGACAAGGAGCCGGATGTGTGCGTTTTCGGAAACAGGCTCTACAGAGCACGAGAGCCATGAGATGTTCCTCCTCTGGGCAAGCCCGGGTCCTAAATCCTGTTGTGCCTGTGAATAGGCTGCAGGGGGACGGTGAAGACCAGCAACAGCTTTCAGGGCTGCCACCTTCCGTGTGGGACAAGGAGCCGGACGTGTCTTTCTGGATACAGGCCCTGCCGAGGACGAGAGCCATGAGATGTTCCTCCTCTGGGCAAGCCCGGGTCCCAGATCCTGTTGTGCCTGTGAATAGGCTGCAGGGGGACGGTGAAGACCAGCAACAGCTTTCAGGGCTGCCACCTTCCGTGTGGGACAAGGAGCCGGATGAGTGCCTTTTCAGAATCAGGCTCTGCCGAGGACGAGAGCCATGAGATGTTCCTCCTCTGGGCAAGCCCGGGTCCTAGATCCTGTTGTGCCTGTGAATAGGCTGCAGGGGGACGGTGAAGACCAGCAACAGCTGTCAGGGCTGCCACCTTCAGTGTGGGACAAGGAGCCGGATGTGTGCCGATCCGGAAACAGGCTCTGCCGAGGACGAGAGCCATGAGATGTTCCTCCTCTGCGCAAGCCCGCGTCCAAATCCTGTTGTGCCTGTGAATAGGCTGCAGGGGGACGGTGAAGACCAGCAACAGCTTTCAGGGCTGCCACATTCCGTGTGGGACAAGGAGCCGGACGTGTGCGTTTTCGGAAACAGGCTCTACAGAGGACGAGAGCCATGAGATGTTCCACCTCTGGGCAAGCCCGGGTCCTGAATCCTGTGGTGCCTGTGAATAGGCTGCAGGGGGACGGTGAAGACCAGCAACAGCTTGCTCGGCTGCCACCTTCCGTGTGGGAGAAGGAGCCGGATGTGTGCCTTTCTGGAAATAGGCCGTGCCGGGGACGAGAGCCATGAGATGTTCCTCCTCTGGGCAAGCCCGGGTCCCAGATCCTGTTGTGCCTGTGAATAGGCTGCAGGGGGACGGTGAAGACCAGCAACAGCTTTCAGGGCTGCCACCTTCCGTGTGGGACAAGGAGCCGGATGTGTGCCTTTTCGGAAACAGGATCTGCCGAGGAAGAGAGCCATGAGATGTTCCTCCTCTGGGCAAGGCCGGGTCCCAGATCTTGTTGTGCCTGTGAATAGGCTGCAGGGCGACGGTGAAGACCAGCAACAGCTTTCAGGGCTGCCACCTTCCGTGTGGGAGAAGGAGCTGGATGTGTGCCTTTCTGGAAACAGGACGTGCCGGGGACCAGAGCCATGAGATGTTCCTCCTCTGGGCAAGCCCGGGTCCCAGATCCTTTTGTGCCTGTGAATAGGCTGCAGGGGGACGGTGAAGACCAGCAACAGCTTTCAGGGCTGCCACCTTCCGTGTGGGACAAGGAGCCGGACGTGTGCCTTTTCGGAAACAGGCTCTGCCGAGGACGAGAGCCATGAGATGTTCCTCCTCTGGGCAAGCCCGGGTCCTGAATCCTGTTGTGCCTGTGAATAGGCTGCAGGGGGACGGTGAAGACCAGCAACAGCTTTCAGGGCTGCCACCTTCCGTGTGGGACAAGGAGCCTGACGTGTGCCTTTTCGGAAACAAGCTCTGCCGAGGACGAGAGCCATGAGATGTTCCTCCTCTGGGCAAGCCCGGGTCCCAGATCCTGTTGTGCCTGTGAATAGGCTGCAGGGCGACGGTGAAGACCAGCAAGAGCTGTCAGGCCTGCCACCTTCCGTGTGGGACAAGGAGCCGGATGTGTGCCTTTTCGGAAACAGGCTCTGCCGAGGACGAGAGCCATGAGATGTTCCTCCTCTGGGCAAGCCCGCGTCCAAATCCTGTTGTGCCTGTGAATAGGCTGCAGGGGGACGGTGAAGACCAGCAACAGCTTTCAGGGCTGCCACATTCCGTGTGGGACAAGGAGCCGGACGTGTGCGTTTTCGGAAACAGGCTCTACAGAGGACGAGAGCCATGAGATGTTCCACCTCTGGGCAAGCCCGGGTCCTGAATCCTGTGGTGCCTGTGAATAGGCTGCAGGGGGACGGTGAAGACCAGCAACAGCTTTCAGGGCTGCCACCTTCCGTGTGGGACAAGGAGCCGGACGTGTCTTTCTGGATACAGGCCCTGCCGAGGACGAGAGCCATGAGATGTTCCTCCTCTGGGCAAGCCCGGGTCCCAGATCCTGTTGTGCCTGTGAATAGGCTGCAGGGGGACGGTGAAGACCAGCAACAGCTTTCAGGGCTGCCACCTTCCGTGTGGGACAAGGAGCCGGATGAGTGCCTTTTCGGAAACAGGCTCTGCCGAGGACGAGAGCCATGAGATGTTCCTCCTCTGGGCAAGCCCGGGTCCTAGATCCTGTTGTGCCTGTGAATAGGCTGCAGGGCGACGGTGAAGACCAGCAACAGCTTTCAGGGCTGCCACCTTCAGTGTGGGACAAGGAGCCGGATGTGTGCCGATCCGGAAACAGGCTCTGCCGAGGACGAGAGCCATGAGATGTTCCTCCTCTGGGCAAGCCCGCGTCCAAATCCTGTTGTGCCTGTGAATAGGCTGCAGGGGGACGGTGAGGACCAGCAACAGCTTTCAGGGCTGCCACATTCCGTGTGGGACAAGGAGCCGGACGTGTGCGTTTTCGGAAACAGGCTCTACAGAGGACGAGAGCCATGAGATGTTCCACCTCTGGGCAAGCCCGGGTCCTGAATCCTGTGGTGCCTGTGAATAGGCTGCAGGGGGACGGTGAAGACCAGCAACAGCTTTCTCGGCTGCCACCTTCCGTGTGGGAGAAGGAGCCGGATGTGTGCCTTTCTGGAAATAGGCCGTGCCGGGGACGAGAGCCATGAGATGTTCCTCCTCTGGGCAAGCCCGGGTCCCAGATCCTGTTGTGCCTGTGAATAGGCTGCAGGGGGACGGTGAAGACCAGCAACAGCTTTCAGGGCTGCCACCTTCCGTGTGGGACAAGGAGCCGGATGTGTGCCTTTTCGGAAATAGGATCTGCCGAGGAAGAGAGCCATGAGATGTTCCTCCTCTGGGCAAGGCCGGGTCCCAGATCTTGTTGTGCCTGTGAATAGGCTGCAGGGCGACGGTGAAGACCAGCAACAGCTTTCAGGGCTTCCACCTTCCGTGTGGGAGAAGGAGCTGGATGTGTGCCTTTCTGGAAACAGGACGTGCCGGGGACCAGAGCCATGAGATGTTCCTCCTCTGGGCAAGCCCGGGTCCCAGATCCTTTTGTGCCTGTGAATAGGCTGCAGGGGGACGGTGAAGACCAGCAACAGCTTTCAGGGCTGCCACCTTCCGTGTGGGACAAGGAGCCGGACGTGTGCCTTTTCGGAATCAGGCTCTGCCGAGGACGAGAGCCATGAGATGTTCCTCCTCTGGGCAAGCCCGGGTCCCAGATCCTGTTGTGCCTGTGAATAGGCTGCAGGGGGACGGTGAAGACCAGCAACAGCTTTCAGGGCTGCCACCTTCCGCTTGGGACAAGGAGCCGGACGTGTCTTTCTGGATACAGGCCCTGCCGAGGACGAGAGCCATGAGATGTTCCTCCTCTGGGCAAGCCCGGGTCCCAGATCCTGTTGTGCCTGTGAATAGGCTGCAGGGGGACGGTGAAGACCAGCAACAGCTTTCAGGGCTGCCAACTTCCGTGTGGGACAAGGAGCCGGACGTGTGCCTTCTCGGAAACAGGATCTGCCGAGGACGAGAGCCATGAGATGTTCCTCCTCTGGGCAAGCCCGGGTCCCAGATCCTGTTGTGCCTGTGAATAGGCTGCAGGGGGACGGTGAAGACCAGCAACAGCTTTCAGGGCTGCCACCTTCCGTGTGGGAGAAGGAGCCGGATGTGTGCCTTTCTGGAAACAGGCCGTGCCGGGGACGAGAGCCATGAGATGTTCCTCCTCTGGGCAAGCCCGGGTCCCAGATCCTTTTGTGCCTGTGAATAGGCTGCAGGGGGACGGTGAAGACCAGCAACAGCTTTCAGGGCTGCCACCTTCCGTGTGGGACAAGGAGCCGGACGTGTGCCTTTTCGGAAACAGGCTCTGCCGAGGACGAGAGCCATGAGATGTTCCTCCTCTGGGCAAGCCCGGGTCCTGAATCCTGTTGTGCCTATGAATAGGCTGCAGGGGGACGGTGAAGACCAGCAACAGCTTTCAGGGCTGCCACCTTCCGTGTGGGACAAGGAGCCTGACGTGTGCCTTTTCGGAAACAAGCTCTGCCGAGGACGAGAGCCATGAGATGTTCCTCCTCTGGGCAAGCCCGGGTCCCAGATCCTGTTGTGCCTGTGAATAGGCTACAGGGCGACGGTGAAGACCAGCAAGAGCTGTCAGGTCTGCCACCTTCCGTGTGGGACAAGGAGCCGGATGTGTGCCTTTTCGGAAACAGGCTCTGCCGAGGACGAGAGCCATGAGATGTTCCTCCTCTGGGCAAGCCCGCGTCCAAATCCTGTTGTGCCTGTGAATAGGCTGCAGGGGGACGGTGAAGACCAGCAACAGCTTTCAGGGCTGCCACATTCCGTGTGGGACAAGGAGCCAGACGTGTGCGTTTTCGGAAACAGGCTCTACAGAGGACGAGAGCCATGAGATGTTCCAACTCTGGGCAAGCCCGGGTCCTGAATCCTGTGGTGCCTGTGAATAGGCTGCAGGGGGACGGTGAAGACCAGCAACAGCTTTCAGGGCTGCCACCTTCCGTGTGGGACAAGGAGCCGGACGTGTCTTTCTGGATACAGGCCCTGCCGAGGACGAGAGCCATGAGATGTTCCTCCTCTGGGCAAGCCCGGGTCCCAGATCCTGTTGTGCCTGTGAATAGGCTGCAGGGGGACGGTGAAGACCAGCAACAGCTTTCAGGGCTGCCACCTTCCGTGTGGGACAAGGAGCCGGATGAGTGCCTTTTCGGAATCAGGCTCTGCCGAGGACGAGAGCCATGAGATGTTCCTCCTCTGGGCAAGCCCGGGTCCTAGATCCTGTTGTGCCTGTGAATAGGCTGCAGGGGGACGGTGAAGACCAGCAACAGCTGTCAGGGCTGCCACCTTCAGTGTGGGACAAGGAGCCGGATGTGTGCCGATCCGGAAACAGGCTCTGCCGAGGACGAGAGCCATGAGATGTTCCTCCTCTGCGCAAGCCCGCGTCCAAATCCTGTTGTGCCTGTGAATAGGCTGCAGGGGGACGGTGAAGACCAGCAACAGCTTTCAGGGCTGCCACCTTCCGTGTGGGACAAGGAGCCGGACGTGTGCGTTTTCGGAAACAGGCTCTACAGAGGACGAGAGCCATGAGATGTTCCACCTCTGGGCAAGCCCGGGTCCTGAATCCTGTGGTGCCTGTGAATAGGCTGCAGGGGGACGGTGAAGACCAGCAACAGCTTTCTCGGCTGCCACCTTCCGTGTGGGAGAAGGAGCCGGATGTGTGCCTTTCTGGAAATAGGCCGTGCCGGGGACGAGAGCCATGAGATGTTCCTCCTCTGGGCAAGCCCGGGTCCCAGATCCTGTTGTGCCTGTGAATAGGCTGCAGGGGGACGGTGAAGACCAGCAACAGCTTTCAGGGCTGCCACCTTCCGTGTGGGACAAGGAGCCGGATGTGTGCCTTTTCGGAAACAGGATCTGCCGAGGAAGAGAGCCATGAGATGTTCCTCCTCTGGGCAAGGCCGGGTCCCAGATCTTGTTGTGCCTGTGAATAGGCTGCAGGGCGACGGTGAAGACCAGCAACAGCTTTCAGGGCTGCCACCTTCCGTGTGGGAGAAGGAGCTGGATGTGTGCCTTTCTGGAAACAGGACGTGCCGGGGACCAGAGCCATGAGATGTTCCTCCTCTGGGCAAGCCCGGGTCCCAGATCCTTTTGTGCCTGTGAATAGGCTGCAGGGGGACGGTGAAGACCAGCAACAGCTTTCAGGGCTGCCACCTTCCGTGTGGGACAAGGAGCCGGACGTGTGCCTTTTCGGAAACAGGCTCTGCCGAGGACGAGAGCCATGAGATGTTCCTCCTCTGGGCAAGCCCGGGTCCTGAATCCTGTTGTGCCTGTGAATAGGCTGCAGGGGGACGGTGAAGACCAGCAACAGCTTTCAGGGCTGCCACCTTCCGTGTGGGACAAGGAGCCTGACGTGTGCCTTTTCGGAAACAAGCTCTGCCGAGGACGAGAGCCATGAGATGTTCCTCCTCTGGGCAAGCCCGGGTCCCAGATCCTGTTGTGCCTGTGAATAGGCTGCAGGGCGACGGTGAAGACCAGCAAGAGCTGTCAGGTCTGCCACCTTCCGTGTGGGACAAGGAGCCGGATGTGTGCCTTTTCGGAAACAGGCTCTGCCGAGGACGAGAGCCATGAGATGTTCCTCCTCTGGGCAAGCCCGGGTCCTAGATCCTGTTGTGCCTGTGAATAGGCTGCAGGGGGACGGTGAAGACCAGCAACAGCTTTCAGGGCTGCCACCTTCAGTGTGGGACAAGGAGCCGGATGTGTGCCGATCCGGAAACAGGCTCTGCCGAGGACGAGAGCCATGAGATGTTCCTCCTCTGGGCAAGCCCGCGTCCAAATCCTGTTGTGCCTGTGAATAGGCTGCAGGGGGACGGTGAGGACCAGCAACAGCTTTCAGGGCTGCCACATTCCGTGTGGGACAAGGAGCCGGACGTGTGCGTTTTCGGAAACAGGCTCTGCCGAGGACGAGAGCCATGAGATGTTCCACCTCTGGGCAAGCCCGGGTCCTGAATCCTGTGGTGCCTGTGAATAGGCTGCAGGGGGACGGTGAAGACCAGCAACAGCTTTCTCGGCTGCCACCTTCCGTGTGGGAGAAGGAGCCGGATGTGTGCCTTTCTGGAAATAGGCCGTGCCGGGGACGAGAGCCATGAGATGTTCCTCCTCTGGGCAAGCCCGGGTCCCAGATCCTGTTGTGCCTGTGAATAGGCTGCAGGGGGACGGTGAAGACCAGCAACAGCTTTCAGGGCTGCCACCTTCCGTGTGGGACAAGGAGCCGGATGTGTGCCTTTTCGGAAACAGGATCTGCCGAGGAAGAGAGCCATGAGATGTTCCTCCTCTGGGCAAGGCCGGGTCCCAGATCTTGTTGTGCCTGTGAATAGGCTGCAGGGCGACGGTGAAGACCAGCAACAGCTTTCAGGGCTTCCACCTTCCGTGTGGGAGAAGGAGCTGGATGTGTGCCTTTCTGGAAACAGGACGTGCCGGGGACCAGAGCCATGAGATGTTCCTCCTCTGGGCAAGCCCGGGTCCCAGATCCTTTTGTGCCTGTGAATAGGCTGCAGGGGGACGGTGAAGACCAGCAACAGCTTTCAGGGCTGCCACCTTCCGTGTGGGACAAGGAGCCGGACGTGTGCCTTTTCGGAATCAGGCTCTGCCGAGGACGAGAGCCATGAGATGTTCCTCCTCTGGGCAAGCCCGGGTCCCAGATCCTTTTGTGCCTGTGAATAGGCTGCAGGGGGACGGTGAAGACCAGCAACAGCTTTCAGGGCTGCCACCTTCCGTGTGGGACAAGGAGCCGGACGTGTCTTTCTGGATACAGGCCCTGCCGAGGACGAGAGCCATGAGATGTTCCTCCTCTGGGCAAGCCCGGGTCCCAGATCCTGTTGTGCCTGTGAATAGGCTGCAGGGGGACGGTGAAGACCAGCAACAGCTTTCAGGGCTGCCAACTTCCGTGTGGGACAAGGAGCCGGACGTGTGCCTTCTCGGAAACAGGATCTGCCGAGGACAAGAGCCATGAGATGTTCCTCCTCTGGGCAAGCCCGGGTCCCAGATCCTGTTGTGCCTGTGAATAGGCTGCAGGGGGACGGTGAAGACCAGCAACAGCTTTCAGGGCTGCCACCTTCCGTGTGGGAGAAGGAGCCGGATGTGTGCCTTTCTGGAAACAGGCCGTGCCGGGGACGAGAGCCATGAGATGTTCCTCCTCTGGGCAAGCCCGGGTCCCAGATCCTTTTGTGCCTGTGAATAGGCTGCAGGGGGACGGTGAAGACCAGCAACAGCTTTCAGGGCTGCCACCTTCCGTGTGGGACAAGGAGCCGGATGTGTGCCTTTTCGGAAACAGGATCTGCCGAGGAAGAGAGCCATGAGATGTTCCTCCTCTGGGCAAGGCCGTGTCCCAGATCCTGTTGTGCCTGTGAATAGGCTGCAGGGCGACGGTGAAGACCAGCAACAGCTGTCAGGTCTGCCACCTTCCGTGTGGGACAAGGAGCCGGACGTGTGCCTTTTCGGAATCAGGCTCTGCCGAGGACGAGAGCCATGAGATGTTCCTCCTCTGGGCAAGCCCGGGTCCTGAATCCTGTTGTGCCTGTGAATAGGCTGCAGGGGGACGGTGAAGACCAGCAACAGCTTTCACAGCTGCCACCTTCCGTGTGGGACAAGGAGCCGGACGTGTCTTTCTTGATACAGGCCCTGCCGAGGACGAGAGCCATGAGATGTTCCTCCTCTGGGCAAGCCCGGGTCCCAGATCCTGTTGTGCCTGTGAATAGGCTGCAGGGGGACGGTGAAGACCAGCAACAGCTTTCAGGGCTGCCAACTTCCGTGTGGGACAAGGAGCCGGACATGTGCCTTTCTGGATACAGGCCCTGCCGAGGACGAGAGCCATGAGATGTTCCTCCTCTGGGCAAGCCCGGGTCCCAGATCCTGTTGTGCCTGTGAATAGGCTGCAGGGGGACGGTAAAGACCAGCAACAGCTTTCAGGGCTGCCACCTTCCGTGTGGGAAAAGGAGCCGGATGTGTGCCTTTTCAGAAACAGGCTCTGCCGAGGACGAGAGCCATGAGATGTTCCTCCTCTGGGCAAGCCCGGGTCCCAGATCCTGTTGTGCCTGTGAATAGGCTGCAGGGGGACAGTGAAGACCAGCAACAGCTTTCAGGGCTGCCACCTTCCGTGTGGGACAAGGAGCCGGATGTGTGCCTTTTCGGAAACAGGATCTGCCGAGGAAGAGAGCCATGAGATGTTCCTCCTCTGGGCAAGCCCGGGTCCCAGATCCTGTTGTGCCTGTGAATAGGCTGCAGGGCGACGGTGAAGACCAGCAACAGCTTTCAGGGCTGCCACCTTCCGTGTGGGACAAGGAGCCGGACGTGTGCCTTTTCGGAATCAGGCTCTGCCGAGGACGAGAGCCATGAGATGTTCCTCCTCTGGGCAAGCCCGCGTCCAAATCCTGTTGTGCCTGTGAATAGGCTGCAGGGGGACGGTGAAGACCAGCAACAGCTATCAGGGCTGCCACATTCCGTGTGGGACAAGGAGCCGGACTTTTTCCTATCCGGAAACAGGCTCTGCCGAGGACGAGAGCCATGAGATGTTCCACCTCTGGGCAAGCCCGGGTCCTGAATCCTGTTGTGCCTGTGAATAGGCTGCAGGGGGACGGTGAAGACCAGCAACAGCTTTCAGGGCTGCCACCTTCCGTGTGGGACAAGGAGACGGACGTGTCTTTCTTGATACAGGCCCTGCCGAGGACGAGAGCCATGAGATGTTCCTCCTCTGGGCAAGCCCGGGTCCCAGATCCTGTTGTGCCTGTGAATAGGCTGCAGGGGGACGGTGAAGACCAGCAACAGCTTTCAGGGCTGCCACCTTCCATGTGGGACAAGGAGCCGGATGTGTGCCTTTTCGGAAAAAGGATCTACCGAGGAAGAGAGCCATGAGATGTTCCTCCTCTGGGCAAGGCCGGGTCCTAGATCCTGTTGTGCCTGTGAATAGGCTGCAGGGCGACGGTGAAGACCAGCAACAGCTTTCAGGGCTGCCACCTTCCGTGTGGGACAAGGAGCCGGACGTGTGCCTTTCTGGAAACAGGCCGTGCCGGGGACGAGAGCCATGAGATGTTCCTCCTCTGGGCAAGCCCGAGTCCCAGATCCTTTTGTGCCTGTGAATAGGCTGCAGGGGGACGGTGAAGACCAGCAACAGCTTTCACAGCTGCCACCTTCCGTGTGGGACAAGGAGCCGGACGTGTGCCTTTTCGGAAACAGGCTCTGCCGAGGACGAGAGCCATGAGATGTTCCTCCTCTGGGCAAGCCCGGGTCCTGAATCCTGTTGTGCCTGTGAATAGGCTGCAGGGGGACGGTGAAGACCAGCAACAGCTTTCAGGGCTGCCACCTTCCGTGTGGGACAAGGAGCCGGACGTGTGCCTTTTCGGAAACAAGCTCTGCCGAGGACGAGAGCCATGAGATGTTCCTCCTCTGGGCAAGCCCGGGTCCCAGATCCTGTTGTGCCTGTGAATAGGCTGCAGGGCGACGGTGAAGACCAGGAAGAGCTGTCAGGTCTGCCACCTTCCGTGTGGGACAAGGAGCCGGATGTGTGCCTTTTCGGAAACAGGCTCTGCCGAGGACGAGAGCCATGAGATGTTCCTCCTCTGGGCAAGCCCGCGTCCAAATCCTGTTGTGCCTGTGAATAGGCTGCAGGGGGAGGGTGAAGACCAGCAACAGCTTTCAGGGCTGCCACCTTCCGTGTGGGACAAGGAGCCGGACGTGTCTTTCTGGATACAGGCCCTGCCGAGGACGAGAGCCATGAGATGTTCCTCCTCTGGGCAAGCCCGGGTCCCAGATCCTGTTGTGCCTGTGATTAGGCTGCAGGGGGACGGTGAAGACCAGCAACAGCTTTCAGGGCTGCCACCTTCCGTGTGGGACAAGGAGCCGGATGAGTGCCTTTTCGGAAAGAGGCTCTGCCGAGGACGAGAGCCATGAGATGTTCCTCCTCTGGGCAAGCCCGGGTCCTAGATCCTGTTGTGCCTGTGAATAGGCTGCAGGGGGACGGTGAAGACCAGCAACAGCTGTCAGGGCTGCCACCTTCAGTGTGGGACAAGGAGCCGGATGTGTGCCGATCCGGAAACAGGCTCTGCCGAGGACGAGAGCCATGAGATGTTCCTCCTCTGGGCAAGCCCGCGTCCAAATCCTGTTGTGCCTGTGAATAGGCTGCAGGGGGACGGTGAAGACCAGCAACAGCTTTCAGGGCTGCCAACTTCCGTGTGGGACAAGGAGCCGGACGTGTGCCTTCTCGGAAACAGGATCTGCCGAGGACGAGAGCCATGAGATGTTCCTCCTCTGGGCAAGCCCGGGTCCCAGATCCTGTTGTGCCTGTGAATAGGCTGCAGGGGGACGGTGAAGACCAGCAACAGCTTTCAGGGCTGCCACCTTCCGTGTGGGAGAAGGAGCCGGATGTGTGCCTTTCTGGAAATAGGCCGTGCCGGGGACGAGAGCCATGAGATGTTCCTCCTCTGGGCAAGCCCGGGTCCCAGATCCTGTTGTGCCTGTGAATAGGCTGCAGGGGGTCGGTGAAGACCAGCAACAGCTTTCAGGGCTGCCACCTTCCGTGTGGGACAAGGAGCCGGACGTGTGCCTTTTCGGAAACAGGCTCTGCCGAGGACGAGAGCCATGAGATGTTCCTCCTCTGGGCAAGCCCGGGTCCTGAATCCTGTTGTGCCTGTGAATAGGCTGCAGGGGGACTGTGAAGACCAGCAACAGCTTTCAGGGCTGCCACCTTCCGTGTGGGACAAGGAGCCTGACGTGTGCCTTTTCGGAAACAAGCTCTGCCGAGGACGAGAGCCATGAGATGTTCCTCCTCTGGGCAAGCCCGGGTCCCAGATCCTGTTGTGCCTGTGAATAGGCTGCAGGGCGACGGTGAAGACCAGCAAGAGCTGTCAGGTCTGCCACCTTCCGTGTGGGACAAGGAGCCGGATGTGTGCCTTTTCGGAAACAGGCTCTGCCGAGGACGAGAGCCATGAGATGTTCCTCCTCTGGGCAAGCCCGCGTCCAAATCCTGTTGTGCCTGTGAATAGGCTGCAGGGGGACGGTGAAGACCAGCAACAGCTTTCAGGGCTGCCACCTTCCATGTGGGACAAGGAGCCGGATGTGTGCCTTTACGGAAAAAGGATCTACCGAGGAAGAGAGCCATGAGATGTTCGTCCTCTGGGCAAGCCCCGGTCCTGAATCCTGTTGTGCCTGTGAATAGGCTGCAGGGCGACGGTGAAGACCAGCAACAGCTTTCAGGGCTGCCACCTTCCGTGTGGGACAAGGAGCCGGACGTGTGCCTTTCTGGAAACAGGCTGTGCCGGGGACGAGAGCCATGAGATGTTCCTCCCCTGGGCAAGCCCGAGTCCCAGATCCTTTTGTGCCTGTGAATAGGCTGCAGGGGGACGGTGAAGACCAGCAACAGCTTTCAGGGCTGCCACCTTCCGTGTGGGACAAAGAGCCGGAAGTGTGCCTTTTCGGAAACAGGTTCTGCCGAGGAAGAGAGCCATGAGATGTTCCTCCTCTGGGCAAGCCCGGGTCCTGAATCCTGTTGTGCCTGTGAATAGGCTGCAGGGCGACGGTGAAGACCAGCAAGAGCTGTCAGGTCTGCCACCTTCCGTGTGCGACAAGGAGCCGGATGTGTGCCTTTTCGGAAACAGGCTCTGCCGAGGACGAGAGCCATGAGATGTTCCTCCTCTGGGCAAGCCCGCGTCCAAATCCTGTTGTGCCTGTGAATAGGCTGCAGGGGGACGGTGAAGACCAGCAACAGCTTTCAGGGCTGCCACCTTCCGTGTGGGACAAGGAGCCGGACGTGTGCCTTTTCGGAAAAAGGCTCTGCCGAGGACGAGAGCCATGAGATGTTCCACCTCTGGGCAAGCCCGGGTCCTGAATCCTGTGGTGCCTGTGAATAGGCTGCAGGGGGACGGTGAAGACCAGCAACAGCTTTCAGGGCTGCCACCTTCCGTGTGGGACAAGGAGCCGGACGTGTCTTTCTGGATACAGGCCCTGCCGAGGACGAGAGCCATGAGATGTTCCTCCTCTGGGCAAGCCCGGGTCCCAGATCCTGTTGTGCCTGTGAATAGGCTGCAGGGGGACGGTGAAGACCAGCAACAGCTTTCAGGGCTGCCACCTTACGTGTGGGACAAGGAGCCGGATGAGTGCCTTTTCGGAAACAGGCTCTGCCGAGGACGAGAGCCATGAGATGTTCCTCCTCTGGGCAAGCCCGGGTCCTAGATCCTGTTGTGCCTGTGAATAGGCTGCAGGGGGACGGTGAAGACCAGCAACAGCTGTCAGGGCTGCCACCTTCAGTGTGGGACAAGGAGCCGGATGTGTGCCGATCCGGAAACAGGCTCTGAAGGACGAGAGCCATGAGATGTTCCTCCTCTGGGCAAGCCCGCGTCCAAATCCTGTTGTGCCTGTGAATAGGCTGCAGGGGGACGGTGAAGACCAGCAACAGCTTTCAGGGCTGCCACATTCCGTGTGGGACAAGGAGCCGGACGTGTGCGTTTTCGGAAACAGGCTCTACAGAGGACGAGAGCCATGAGATGTTCCTCCTCTGGGCAAGCCCGGGTCCTGAATCCTGTTGTGCCTGTGAATAGGCTGCAGGGGGACGGTGAAGACCAGCAACAGCTTTCAGGGCTGCCACCTTCCGTGTGGGACAAGGAGCCGGACGTGTCTTTCTGGATACAGGCCCTGCCGAGGACGAGAGCCATGAGATGTTCCTCCTCTGGGCAAGCCCGGGTCCCAGATCCTGTTGTGCCTGTGAATAGGCTGCAGGGGGACGGTGAAGACCAGCAACAGCTTTCAGGGCTGCCACCTTCCGTGTGGGACAAGGAGCCGGATGTGTGCCTTTTCGGAAACAGGATCTGCCGAGGAAGAGAGCCATGAGATGTTCCTCCTCTGGGCAAGGCCGGGTCCCAGATCTTGTTGTGCCTGTGAATAGGCTGCAGGGCGACGGTGAAGACCAGCAACAGCTTTCAGGGCTTCCACCTTCCGTGTGGGAGAAGGAGCTGGATGTGTGCCTTTCTGGAAACAGGACGTGCCGGGGACCAGAGCCATGAGATGTTCCTCCTCTGGGCAAGCCCGGGTCCCAGATCCTGTTGTGCCTGTGAATAGGCTGCAGGGGGACGGTGAAGACCAGCAACAGCTTTCAGGGCTGCCACCTTCCGTGTGGGACAAGGAGCCGGACGTGTGCCTTTTCGGAATCAGGCTCTGCCGAGGACGAGAGCCATGAGATGTTCCTCCTCTGGGCAAGCCCGGGTCCCAGATCCTGTTGTGCCTGTGAATAGGCTGCAGGGGGACGGTGAAGACCAGCAACAGCTTTCAGGGCTGCCACCTTCCGCGTGGGACAAGGAGCCGGACGTGTCTTTCTGGATACAGGCCCTGCCGAGGACGAGAGCCATGAGATGTTCCTCCTCTGGGCAAGCCCGGGTCCCAGATCCTGTTGTGCCTGTGAATAGGCTGCAGGGGGACGGTGAAGACCAGCAACAGCTTTCAGGGCTGCCAACTTCCGTGTGGGACAAGGAGCCGGACGTGTGCCTTCTCGGAAACAGGATCTGCCGAGGACGAGAGCCATGAGATGTTCCTCCTCTGGGCAAGCCCGGGTCCCAGATCCTGTTGTGCCTGTGAATAGGCTGCAGGGGGACGGTGAAGACCAGCAACAGCTTTCAGGGCTGCCACCTTCCGTGTGGGAGAAGGAGCCGGATGTGTGCCTTTCTGGAAACAGGCCGTGCCGGGGACGAGAGCCATGAGATGTTCCTCCTCTGGGCAAGCCCGGGTCCCAGATCCTTTTGTGCCTGTGAATAGGCTGCAGGGGGACGGTGAAGACCAGCAACAGCTTTCAGGGCTGCCACCTTCCGTGTGGGACAAGGAGCCGGATGTGTGCCTTTTCGGAAACAGGATCTGCCGAGGAGGAGAGCCATGAGATGTTCCTCCTCTGGGCAAGGCCGGGTCCCAGATCCTGTTGTGCCTGTGAATAGGCTGCAGGGCGACGGTGAAGACCAGCAACAGCTTTCAGGGCTGCCACCTTCCGTGTGGGACAAGGAGCCGGACGTGTGCCTTTTCGGAATCAGGCTCTGCCGAGGACGAGAGCCATGAGATGTTCCTCCTCTGGGCAAGCCCGGGTCCGGAATCCTGTTGTGCCTGTGAATAGGCTGCAGGGGGACGGTGAAGACCAGCAACAGCTTTCACAGCTGCCACCTTCCGTGTGGGACAAGGAGCCGGACGTGTCTTTCTTGATACAGGCCCTGCCGAGGACGAGAGCCATGAGATGTTCCTCCTCTGGGCAAGCCCGGGTCCCAGATCCTGTTGTGCCTGTGAATAGGCTGCAGGGGGACGGTGAAGACCAGCAACAGCTTTCAGGGCTGCCAACTTCCGTGTGGGACAAGGAGCCGGACCTGTCTTTCTGGATACAGGCCCTGCCGAGGACGAGAGCCATGAGATGTTCCTCCTCTGGGCAAGCCCGGGTCCCAGATCCTGTTGTGCCTGTGAATAGGCTGCAGGGGGACGGTAAAGACCAGCAACAGCTTTCAGGGCTGCCACCTTCCGTGTGGGAAAAGGAGCCGGATGTGTGCCTTTTCAGAAACAGGCTCTGCCGAGGAAGAGAGCCATGAGATGTTCCTCCTCTGGGCAAGCCCGGGTCCCAGATCCTGTTGTGCCTGTGAATAGGCTGCAGGGGGACAGTGAAGACCAGCAGCAGCTTTCAGGGCTGCCACCTTCCGTGTGGGACAAGGAGCCGGATGTGTGCCTTTTCGGAAACAGGATCTGCCGAGGAAGAGAGCCATGAGATGTTCCTCCTCTGGGCAAGCCCGGGTCCCAGATCCTGTTGTGCCTGTGAATAGGCTGCAGGGCGACGGTGAAGACCAGCAACAGCTTTCAGGGCTGCCACCTTCCGTGTGGGACAAGGAGCCGGACGTGTGCCTTTTCGGAATCAGGCTCTGCCGAGGACGAGAGCCATGAGATGTTCCTCCTCTGGGCAAGCCCGCGTCCAAATCCTGTTGTGCCTGTGAATAGGCTGCAGGGGGACGGTGAAGACCAGCAACAGCTATCAGGGCTGCCACATTCCGTGTGGGACAAGGAGCCGGACTTTTTCCTATCCGGAAACAGGCTCTGCCGAGGACGAGAGCCATGAGATGTTCCACCTCTGGGCAAGCCCGGGTCCTGAATCCTGTTGTGCCTGTGAATAGGCTGCAGGGGGACGGTGAAGACCAGCAACAGCTTTCAGGGCTGCCACCTTCCGTGTGGGACAAGGAGCCGGACGTGTCTTTCTTGATACAGGCCCTGCCGAGGACGAGAGCCATGAGATGTTCCTCCTCTGGGCAAGCCCGGGTCCCAGATCCTGTTGTGCCTGTGAATAGGCTGCAGGGGGACGGTGAAGACCAGCAACAGCTTTCAGGGCTGCCACCTTCCATGTGGGACAAGGAGCCGGATGTGTGCCTTTACGGAAAAAGGATCTACCGAGGAAGAGAGCCATGAGATGTTCCTCCTCTGGGCAAGGCCGGGTCCTAGATCCTGTTGTGCCTGTGAATAGGCTGCAGGGCGACGGTGAAGACCAGCAACAGCTTTCAGGGCTGCCACCTTCCGTGTGGGACAAGGAGCCGGACGTGTGCCTTTCAGGAAACAGGCCGTGCCGGGGACGAGAGCCATGAGATGTTCCTCCTCTGGGCAAGCCCGAGTCCCAGATCCTTTTGTGCCTGTGAATAGGCTGCAGGGGGACGGTGAAGACCAGCAACAGCTTTCACAGCTGCCACCTTCCGTGTGGGACAAGGAGCCGGACGTGTGCCTTTTCGGAAACAGGCTCTGCCGAGGACGAGAGCCATGAGATGTTCCTCCTCTGGGCAAGCCCGGGTCCTGAATCCTGTTGTGCCTGTGAATAGGCTGCAGGGGGACGGTGAAGACCAGCAACAGCTTTCAGGGCTGCCACCTTCCGTGTGGGACAAGGAGCCGGACGTGTGCCTTTTCGGAAACAAGCTCTGCCGAGGACGAGAGCCATGAGATGTTCCTCCTCTGGGTAAGCCCGGGTCCCAGATCCTGTTGTGCCTGTGAATAGGCTGCAGGGCGACGGTGAAGACCAGCAAGAGCTGTCAGGTCTGCCACCTTCCGTGTGGGACAAGGAGCCGGATGTGTGCCTTTTCGGAAACAGGCTCTGCCGAGGACGAGAGCCATGAGATGTTCCTCCTCTGGGCAAGCCCGCGTCCAAATCCTGTTGTGCCTGTGAATAGGCTGCAGGGGGAGGGTGAAGACCAGCAACAGCTTTCAGGGCTGCCACCTTCCGTGTGGGACAAGGAGCCGGACGTGTCTTTCTGGATACAGGCCCTGCCGAGGACGAGAGCCATAAGATGTTCCTCCTCTGGGCAAGCCCGGGTCCCAGATCCTGTTGTGCCTGTGATTAGGCTGCAGGGGGACGGTGAAGACCAGCAACAGCTTTCAGGGCTGCCACCTTCCGTGTGGGACAAGGAGCCGGATGAGTGCCTTTTCGGAAACAGGCTCTGCCGAGGACGAGAGCCATGAGATGTTCCTCCTCTGGGCAAGCCCGGGTCCTAGATCCTGTTGTGCCTGTGAATAGGCTGCAGGGGGACGGTGAAGACCAGCAACAGCTGTCAGGGCTGCCACCTTCAGTGTGGGACAAGGAGCCGGATGTGTGCCGATCCGGAAACAGGCTCTGCCGAGGACGAGAGCCATGAGATGTTCCTCCTCTGGGCAACCCCGCGTCCAAATCCTGTTGTGCCTGTGAATAGGCTGCAGGGGGACGGTGAAGACCAGCAACAGCTTTCAGGGCTGCCAACTTCCGTGTGGGACAAGGAGCCGGACGTGTGCCTTCTCGGAAACAGGATCTGCCGAGGACGAGAGCCATGAGATGTTCCTCCTCTGGGCAAGCCCGGGTCCCAGATCCTGTTGTGCCTGTGAATAGGCTGCAGGGGGACGGTGAAGACCAGCAACAGCTTTCAGGGCTGCCACCTTCCGTGTGGGAGAAGGAGCCGGATGTGTGCCTTTCTGGAAATAGGCCGTGCCGGGGACGAGAGCCATGAGATGTTCCTCCTCTGGGCAAGCCCGGGTCCCAGATCCTGTTGTGCCTGTGAATAGGCTGTAGGGGGACGGTGAAGACCAGCAACAGCTTTCAGGGCTGCCACCTTCCGTGTGGGACAAGGAGCCGGACGTGTGCCTTTTCGGAAACAGGCTCTGCCGAGGACGAGAGCCATGAGATGTTCCTCCTCTGGGCAAGCCCGGGTCCTGAATCCTGTTGTGCCTGTGAATAGGCTGCAGGGGGACTGTGAAGACCAGCAACAGCTTTCAGGGCTGCCACCTTCCGTGTGGGACAAGGAGCCTGACGTGTGCCTTTTCGGAAACAAGCTCTGCCGAGGACGAGAGCCATGAGATGTTCCTCCTCTGGGCAAGCCCGGGTCCCAGATCCTGTTGTGCCTGTGAATAGGCTGCAGGGCGACGGTGAAGACCAGCAAGAGCTGTCAGGTCTGCCACCTTCCGTGTGGGACAAGGAGCCGGATGTGTGCCTTTTCGGAAACAGGCTCTGCCGAGGACGAGAGCCATGAGATGTTCCTCCTCTGGGCAAGCCCGCGTCCAAATCCTGTTGTGCCTGTGAATAGGCTGCAGGGGGACGGTGAAGACCAGCAACAGCTTTCAGGGCTGCCACCTTCCATGTGGGACAAGGAGCCGGATGTGTGCCTTTACGGAAAAAGGATCTACCGAGGAAGAGAGCCATGAGATGTTCGTCCTCTGGGCAAGCCCCGGTCCTGAATCCTGTTGTGCCTGTGAATAGGCTGCAGGGCGACGGTGAAGACCAGCAACAGCTTTCAGGGCTGCCACCTTCCGTGTGGGACAAGGAGCCGGACGTGTGCCTTTCTGGAAACAGGCCGTGCCGGGGACGAGAGCCATGAGATGTTCCTCCCCTGGGCAAGCCCGAGTCCCAGATCCTTTTGTGCCTGTGAATAGGCTGCAGGGGGACGGTGAAGACCAGCAACAGCTTTCAGGGCTGCCACCTTCCGTGTGGGACAAAGAGCCGGAAGTGTGCCTTTTCGGAAACAGGTTCTGCCGAGGAAGAGAGCCATGAGATGTTCCTCCTCTGGGCAAGCCCGGGTCCTGAATCCTGTTGTGCCTGTGAATAGGCTGCAGGGCGACGGTGAAGACCAGCAAGAGCTGTCAGGTCTGCCACCTTCCGTGTGCGACAAGGAGCCGGATGTGTGCCTTTTCGGAAACAGGCTCTGCCGAGGACGAGAGCCATGAGATGTTCCTCCTCTGGGCAAGCCCGCGTCCAAATCCTGTTGTGCCTGTGAATAGGCTGCAGGGGGACGGTGAAGACCAGCAACAGCTTTCAGGGCTGCCACCTTCCGTGTGGGACAAGGAGCCGGACGTGTGCGTTTTCGGAAACAGGCTCTACAGAGGACGAGAGCCATGAGATGTTCCACCTCTGGGCAAGCCCGGGTCCTGAATCCTGTGGTGCCTGTGAATAGGCTGCAGGGGGACGGTGAAGACCAGCAACAGCTTTCAGGGCTGCCACCTTCCGTGTGGGACAAGGAGCCGGACCTGTCTTTCTGGATACAGGCCCTGCCGAGGACGAGAGCCATGAGATGTTCCTCCTCTGGGCAAGCCCGGGTCCCAGATCCTGTTGTGCCTGTGAATAGGCTGCAGGGGGACGGTGAAGACCAGCAACAGCTTTCAGGGCTGCCACCTTACGTGTGGGACAAGGAGCCGGATGAGTGCCTTTTCGGAAACAGGCTCTGCCGAGGACGAGAGCCATGAGATGTTCCTCCTCTGGGCAAGCCCGGGTCCTAGATCCTGTTGTGCCTGTGAATAGGCTGCAGGGGGACGGTGAAGACCAGCAACAGCTGTCAGGGCTGCCACCTTCAGTGTGGGACAAGGAGCCGGATGTGTGCCGATCCGGAAACAGGCTCTGCCGAGGACGAGAGCCATGAGATGTTCCTCCTCTGGGCAAGCCCGCGTCCAAATCCTGTTGTGCCTGTGAATAGGCTGCAGGGGGACGGTGAAGACCAGCAACAGCTTTCAGGGCTGCCACATTCCGTGTGGGACAAGGAGCCGGACGTGTGCGTTTTCGGAAACAGGCTCTACAGAGGACGAGAGCCATGAGATGTTCCTCCTCTGGGCAAGCCCGGGTCCTGAATCCTGTTGTGCCTGTGAATAGGCTGCAGGGGGACGGTGAAGACCAGCAACAGCTTTCAGGGCTGCCACCTTCCGTGTGGGACAAGGAGCCGGACGTGTCTTTCTGGATACAGGCCCTGCCGAGGACGAGAGCCATGAGATGTTCCTCCTCTGGGCAAGCCCGGGTCCCAGATCCTGTTGTGCCTGTGAATAGGCTGCAGGGGGACGGTGAAGACCAGCAACAGCTTTCAGGGCTGCCACCTTCCGTGTGGGACAAGGAGCCGGATGTGTGCCTTTTCGGAAACAGGATCTGCCGAGGAAGAGAGCCATGAGATGTTCCTCCTCTGGGCAAGGCCGGGTCCCAGATCTTGTTGTGCCTGTGAATAGGCTGCAGGGCGACGGTGAAGACCAGCAACAGCTTTCAGGGCTGCCACCTTCCGTGTGGGAGAAGGAGCTGGATGTGTGCCTTTCTGGAAACAGGACGTGCCGGGGACCAGAGCCATGAGATGTTCCTCCTCTGGGCAAGCCCGGGTCCCAGATCCTTTTGTGCCTGTGAATAGGCTGCAGGGGGACAGTGAAGACCAGCAACAGCTTTCAGGGCTGCCACCTTCCGTGTGGGACAAGGAGCCGGACGTGTGCCTTTTCGGAAACAGGCTCTGCCGAGGACGAGAGCCATGAGATGTTCCTCCTCTGGGCAAGCCCGGGTCCTGAATCCTGTTGTGCCTATGAATAGGCTGCAGGGGGACGGTGAAGACCAGCAACAGCTTTCAGGGCTGCCACCTTCCGTGTGGGACAAGGAGCCTGACGTGTGCCTTTTCGGAAACAAGCTCTGCCGAGGACGAGAGCCATGAGATGTTCCTCCTCTGGGCAAGCCCGGGTCCCAGATCCTGTTGTGCCTGTGAATAGGCTACAGGGCGACGGTGAAGACCAGCAAGAGCTGTCAGGTCTGCCACCTTCCGTGTGGGACAAGGAGCCGGATGTGTGCCTTTTCGGAAACAGGCTCTGCCGAGGACGAGAGCCATGAGATGTTCCTCCTCTGGGCAAGCCCGCGTCCAAATCCTGTTGTGCCTGTGAATAGGCTGCAGGGGGACGGTGAAGACCAGCAACAGCTTTCAGGGCTGCCACATTCCGTGTGGGACAAGGAGCCAGACGTGTGCGTTTTCGGAAACAGGCTCTACAGAGGACGAGAGCCATGAGATGTTCCACCTCTGGGCAAGCCCGGGTCCTGAATCCTGTGGTGCCTGTGAATAGGCTGCAGGGGGACGGTGAAGACCAGCAACAGCTTTCAGGGCTGCCACCTTCCGTGTGGGACAAGGAGCCGGACGTGTCTTTCTGGATACAGGCCCTGCCGAGGACGAGAGCCATGAGATGTTCCTCCTCTGGGCAAGCCCGGGTCCCAGATCCTGTTGTGCCTGTGAATAGGCTGCAGGGGGACGGTGAAGACCAGCAACAGCTTTCAGGGCTGCCACCTTCCGTGTGGGACAAGGAGCCGGATGAGTGCCTTTTCGGAATCAGGCTCTGCCGAGGACGAGAGCCATGAGATGTTCCTCCTCTGGGCAAGCCCGGGTCCTAGATCCTGTTGTGCCTGTGAATAGGCTGCAGGGGGACGGTGAAGACCAGCAACAGCTGTCAGGGCTGCCACCTTCAGTGTGGGACAAGGAGCCGGATGTGTGCCGATCCGGAAACAGGCTCTGCCGAGGACGAGAGCCATGAGATGTTCCTCCTCTGCGCAAGCCCGCGTCCAAATCCTGTTGTGCCTGTGAATAGGCTGCAGGGGGACGGTGAAGACCAGCAACAGCTTTCAGGGCTGCCACATTCCGTGTGGGACAAGGAGCCGGATGTGTGCCTTTTCGGAAACAGGCTCTGCCGAGGACGAGGGCCATGAGATGTTCCTCCTCTGGGCAAGCCCGCGTCCAAATCCTGTTGTGCCTGTGAATAGGCTGCAGGGGGACGGTGAAGACCAGCAACAGCTTTCAGGGCTGCCATCTTCCATTTGGGACAAGGAGCCGGATGTGTGCCTTTACGGAAAAAGGATCTACCGAGGAAGAGAGCCATGAGATGTTCGTCCTCTGGGCTAGCCCCGGTCCTGAATCCTGTTGTGCCTGTGAATAGGCTGCAGGGCGACGGTGAAGACCAGCAACAGCTTTCAGGGCTGCCACCTTCCGTGTGGGACAAGGAGCCGGACGTGTGCCTTTCTGGAAACAGGCCGTGCCGGGGACGAGAGCCATGAGATGTTCCTCCTCTGGGCAAGCCCGAGTCCCAGATCCTTTTGTGCCTGTGAATAGGCTGCAGGGGGACGGTGAAGACCAGCAACAGCTTTCAGGGCTGCCACCTTCCGTGTGGGACAAAGAGCCGGAAGTGTGCCTTTTCGGAAACAGGTTCTGCCGAGGAAGAGAGCCATGAGATGTTCCTCCTCTGGGCAAGCCCGGGTCCTGAATCCTGTTGTGCCTGTGAATAGGCTGCAGGGCGACGGTGAAGACCAGCAAGAGCTGTCAGGTCTGCCACCTTCCGTGTGCGACAAGGAGCCGGATGTGTGCCTTTTCGGAATCAGGCTCTGCCGAGGACGAGAGCCATGAGATGTTCCTCCTCTGGGCAAGCCCGCGTCCAAATCCTGTTGTGCCTGTGAATAGGCTGCAGGGGGACGGTGAAGACCAGCAACAGCTTTCAGGGCTGCCACCTTCCGTGTGGGACAAGGAGCCGGACGTGTGCGTTTTCGGAAACAGGCTCTACAGAGGACGAGAGCCATGAGATGTTCCACCTCTGGGCAAGCCCGGGTCCTGAATCCTGTGGTGCCTGTGAATAGGCTGCAGGGGGACGGTGAAGACCAGCAACAGCTTTCAGGGCTGCCACCTTCCGTGTGGGACAAGGAGCCGGACGTGTCTTTCTGGATACAGGCCCTGCCGAGGACGAGAGCCATGAGATGTTCCTCCTCTGGGCAAGCCCGGGTCCCAGATCCTGTTGTGCCTGTGAATAGGCTGCAGGGGGACGGTGAAGACCAGCAACAGCTTTCAGGGCTGCCACCTTACGTGTGGGACAAGGAGCCGGATGAGTGCCTTTTCGGAAACAGGCTCTGCCGAGGACGAGAGCCATGAGATGTTCCTCCTCTGGGCAAGCCCGGGTCCTAGATCCTGTTGTGCCTGTGAATAGGCTGCAGGGGGACGGTGAAGACCAGCAACAGCTGTCAGGGCT
Source organism: Astur gentilis (assembly GCF_929443795.1). NCBI lineage: Eukaryota > Metazoa > Chordata > Aves > Accipitriformes > Accipitridae > Astur > Astur gentilis. Next base: position 608,461 of record NW_026061080.1, on the reverse strand, counting down.
GCCACCTTCAGTGTGGGACAAGGAGCCGGATGTGTGCCGATCCGGAAACAGGCTCTGCCGAGGACGAGAGCCATGAGATGTTCCTCCTCTGGGCAAGCCCGCGTCCAAATCCTGTTGTGCCTGTGAATAGGCTGCAGGGGGACGGTGAAGACCAGCAACAGCTTTCAGGGCTGCCACATTCCGTGTGGGACAAGGAGCCGGACGTGTGCGTTTTCGGAAACAGGCTCTACAGAGGACGAGAGCCATGAGATGTTCCTCCTCTGGGCAAGCCCGGGTCCTGAATCCTGTTGTGCCTGTGAATAGGCTGCAGGGGGACGGTGAAGACCAGCAACAGCTTTCAGGGCTGCCACCTTCCGTGTGGGACAAGGAGCCGGACGTGTCTTTCTGGATACAGGCCCTGCTGAGGACGAGAGCCATGAGATGTTCCTCCTCTGGGCAAGCCCGGGTCCCAGATCCTGTTGTGCCTGTGAATAGGCTGCAGGGGGACGGTGAAGACCAGCAACAGCTTTCAGGGCTGCCACCTTCCGTGTGGGACAAGGAGCCGGATGTGTGCCTTTTCGGAAACAGGATCTGCCGAGGAAGAGAGCCATGAGATGTTCCTCCTCTGGGCAAGGCCGGGTCCCAGATCTTGTTGTGCCTGTGAATAGGCTGCAGGGCGACGGTGAAGACCAGCAACAGCTTTCAGGGCTGCCACCTTCCGTGTGGGAGAAGGAGCTGGATGTGTGCCTTTCTGGAAACAGGACGTGCCGGGGACCAGAGCCATGAGATGTTCCTCCTCTGGGCAAGCCCGGGTCCCAGATCCTTTTGTGCCTGTGAATAGGCTGCAGGGGGACGGTGAAGACCAGCAACAGCTTTCAGGGCTGCCACCTTCCGTGTGGGACAAGGAGCCGGACGTGTGCCTTTTCGGAAACAGGCTCTGCCGAGGACGAGAGCCATGAGATGTTCCTCCTCTGGGCAAGCCCGGGTCCTGAATCCTGTTGTGCCTATGAATAGGCTGCAGGGGGACGGTGAAGACCAGCAACAGCTTTCAGGGCTGCCACCTTCCGTGTGGGACAAGGAGCCTGACGTGTGCCTTTTCGGAAACAAGCTCTGCCGAGGACGAGAGCCATGAGATGTTCCTCCTCTGGGCAAGCCCGGGTCCCAGATCCTGTTGTGCCTGTGAATAGGCTACAGGGCGACGGTGAAGACCAGCAAGAGCTGTCAGGTCTGCCACCTTCCGTGTGGGACAAGGAGCCGGATGTGTGCCTTTTCGGAAACAGGCTCTGCCGAGGACGAGAGCCATGAGATGTTCCTCCTCTGGGCAAGCCCGCGTCCAAATCCTGTTGTGCCTGTGAATAGGCTGCAGGGGGACGGTGAAGACCAGCAACAGCTTTCAGGGCTGCCACATTCCGTGTGGGACAAGGAGCCAGACGTGTGCGTTTTCGGAAACAGGCTCTACAGAGGACGAGAGCCATGAGATGTTCCACCTCTGGGCAAGCCCGGGTCCTGAATCCTGTGGTGCCTGTGAATAGGCTGCAGGGGGAGGGTGAAGACCAGCAACAGCTTTCAGGGCTGCCACCTTCCGTGTGGGACAAGGAGCCGGACGTGTCTTTCTGGATACAGGCCCTGCCGAGGACGAGAGCCATGAGATGTTCCTCCTCTGGGCAAGGCCGGGTCCTAGATCCTGTTGTGCCTGTGAATAGGCTGCAGGGGGACGGTGAAGACCAGCAACAGCTGTCAGGGCTGCCACCTTCAGTGTGGGACAAGGAGCCGGATGTGTGCCGATCCGGAAACAGGCTCTGCCGAGGACGAGAGCCATGAGATGTTCCTCCTCTGCGCAAGCCCGCGTCCAAATCCTGTTGTGCCTGTGAATAGGCTGCAGGGGGACGGTGAAGACCAGCAACAGCTTTCAGGGCTGCCACATTCTGTGTGGGACAAGGAGCCGGACGTGTGCGTTTTCGGAAACAGGCTCTACAGAGGACGAGAGCCATGAGATGTTCCACCTCTGGGCAAGCCCGGGTCCTGAATCCTGTGGTGCCTGTGAATAGGCTGCAGGGGGACGGTGAAGACCAGCAACAGCTTTCTCGGCTGCCACCTTCCGTGTGGGAGAAGGAGCCGGATGTGTGCCTTTCTGGAAATAGGCCGTGCCGGGGACGAGAGCCATGAGATGTTCCTCCTCTGGGCAAGCCCGGGTCCCAGATCCTGTTGTGCCTGTGAATAGGCTGCAGGGGGACGGTGAAGACCAGCAACAGCTTTCAGGGCTGCCACCTTCCGTGTGGGACAAGGAGCCGGATGTGTGCCTTTTCGGAAACAGGATCTGCCGAGGAAGAGAGCCATGAGATGTTCCTCCTCTGGGCAAGGCCGGGTCCCAGATCTTGTTGTGCCTGTGAATAGGCTGCAGGGGGACGGTGAAGACCAGCAACAGCTTTCAGGGCTGCCACCTTCCGTGTGGGAGAAGGAGCTGGATGTGTGCCTTTCTGGAAACAGGACGTGCCGGGGACCAGAGCCATGAGATGTTCCTCCTCTGGGCAAGCCCGGGTCCCAGATCCTTTTGTGCCTGTGAATAGGCTGCAGGGGGACGGTGAAGACCAGCAACAGCTTTCAGGGCTGCCACCTTCCGTGTGGGACAAGGAGCCGGACATGTCTTTCTGGATACAGGCCCTGCCGAGGACGAGAGCCATGAGATGTTCCTCCTCTGGGCAAGCCCGGGTCCTGAATCCTGTTGTGCCTGTGAATAGGCTGCAGGGCGACGGTGAAGACCAGCAAGAGCTGTCAGGTCTGCCACCTTCCGTGTGGGACAAGGAGCCGGATGTGTGCCTTTTCGGAAACAGGCTCTGCCGAGGACGAGAGCCATGAGATGTTCCTCCTCTGGGCAAGCCCGCGTCCAAATCCTGTTGTGCCTGTGAATAGGCTGCAGGGGGACGGTGAAGACCAGCAACAGCTTTCAGGGCTGCCACATTCCGTGTGGGACAAGGAGCCGGACGTGTGCGTTTTCGGAAACAGGCTCTACAGAGGACGAGAGCCATGAGATGTTCCACCTCTGGGCAAGCCCGGGTCCTGAATCCTGTGGTGCCTGTGAATAGGCTGCAGGGGGACGGTGAAGACCAGCAACAGCTTTCAGGGCTGCCACCTTCCGTGTGGGACAAGGAGCCGGACGTGTCTTTCTGGATACAGGCCCTGCCGAGGACGAGAGCCATGAGATGTTCCTCCTCTGGGCAAGCCCGGGTCCCAGATCCTGTTGTGCCTGTGAATAGGCTGCAGGGGGACGGTGAAGACCAGCAACAGCTTTCAGGGCTGCCACCTTCCGTGTGGGACAAGGAGCCGGATGAGTGCATTTTCGGAAACAGGCTCTGCCGAGGACGAGAGCCATGAGATGTTCCTCCTCTGGGCAAGCCCGGGTCCTAGATCCTGTTGTGCCTGTGAATAGGCTGCAGGGGGACGGTGAAGACCAGCAACAGCTTTCAGGGCTGCCACCTTCAGTGTGGGACAAGGAGCCGGATGTGTGCCGATCCGGAAACAGGCTCTGCCGAGGACGAGAGCCATGAGATGTTCCTCCTCTGGGCAAGCCCGCGTCCAAATCCTGTTGTGCCTGTGAATAGGCTGCAGGGGGACGGTGAGGACCAGCAACAGCTTTCAGGGCTGCCACATTCCGTGTGGGACAAGGAGCCGGACGTGTGCGTTTTCGGAAACAGGCTCTACAGAGGACGAGAGCCATGAGATGTTCCACCTCTGGGCAAGCCCGGGTCCTGAATCCTGTGGTGCCTGTGAATAGGCTGCAGGGGGACGGTGAAGACCAGCAACAGCTTTCTCGGCTGCCACCTTCCGTGTGGGAGAAGGAGCCGAATGTGTGCCTTTCTGGAAATAGGCCGTGCCGGGGACGAGAGCCATGAGATGTTCCTCCTCTGGGCAAGCCCGGGTCCCAGATCCTGTTGTGCCTGTGAATAGGCTGCAGGGGGACGGTGAAGACCAGCAACAGCTTTCAGGGCTGCCACCTTCCGTGTGGGACAAGGAGCCGGATGTGTGCCTTTTCGGAAACAGGATCTGCCGAGGAAGAGAGCCATGAGATGTTCCTCCTCTGGGCAAGGCCGGGTCCCAGATCTTGTTGTGCCTGTGAATAGGCTGCAGGGCGACGGTGAAGACCAGCAACAGCTTTCAGGGCTTCCACCTTCCGTGTGGGAGAAGGAGCTGGATGTGTGCCTTTCTGGAAACAGGACGTGCCGGGGACCAGAGCCATGAGATGTTCCTCCTCTGGGCAAGCCCGGGTCCCAGATCCTTTTGTGCCTGTGAATAGGCTGCAGGGGGACGGTGAAGACCAGCAACAGCTTTCAGGGCTGCCACCTTCCGTGTGGGACAAGGAGCCGGACGTGTGCCTTTTCGGAATCAGGCTCTGCCGAGGACGAGAGCCATGAGATGTTCCTCCTCTGGGCAAGCCCGGGTCCCAGATCCTGTTGTGCCTGTGAATAGGCTGCAGGGGGACGGTGAAGACCAGCAACAGCTTTCAGGGCTGCCACCTTCCGCGTGGGACAAGGAGCCGGACGTGTCTTTCTGGATACAGGCCCTGCCGAGGACGAGAGCCATGAGATGTTCCTCCTCTGGGCAAGCCCGGGTCCCAGATCCTGTTGTGCCTGTGAATAGGCTGCAGGGGGACGGTGAAGACCAGCAACAGCTTTCAGGGCTGCCAACTTCCGTGTGGGACAAGGAGCCGGACGTGTGCCTTCTCGGAAACAGGATCTGCCGAGGACGAGAGCCATGAGATGTTCCTCCTCTGGGCAAGCCCGGGTCCCAGATCCTGTTGTGCCTGTGAATAGGCTGCAGGGGGACGGTGAAGACCAGCAACAGCTTTCAGGGCTGCCACCTTCCGTGTGGGACAAGGAGCCGGATGAGTGCATTTTCGGAAACAGGCCGTGCCGGGGACGAGAGCCATGAGATGTTCCTCCTCTGGGCAAGCCCGGGTCCCAGATCCTTTTGTGCCTGTGAATAGGCTGCAGGGGGACGGTGAAGACCAGCAACAGCTTTCAGGGCTGCCACCTTCCGTGTGGGACAAGGAGCCGGACGTGTGCCTTTTCGGAAACAGGCTCTGCCGAGGACGAGAGCCATGAGATGTTCCTCCTCTGGGCAAGCCCGGGTCCTGAATCCTGTTGTGCCTATGAATAGGCTGCAGGGGGACGGTGAAGACCAGCAACAGCTTTCAGGGCTGCCACCTTCCGTGTGGGACAAGGAGCCTGACGTGTGCCTTTTCGGAAACAAGCTCTGCCGAGGACGAGAGCCATGAGATGTTCCTCCTCTGGGCAAGCCCGGGTCCCAGATCCTGTTGTGCCTGTGAATAGGCTACAGGGCGACGGTGAAGACCAGCAAGAGCTGTCAGGTCTGCCACCTTCCGTGTGGGACAAGGAGCCGGATGTGTGCCTTTTCGGAAACAGGCTCTGCCGAGGACGAGAGCCATGAGATGTTCCTCCTCTGGGCAAGCCCGCGTCCAAATCCTGTTGTGCCTGTGAATAGGCTGCAGGGGGACGGTGAAGACCAGCAACAGCTTTCAGGGCTGCCACATTCCGTGTGGGACAAGGAGCCAGACGTGTGCGTTTTCGGAAACAGGCTCTACAGAGGACGAGAGCCATGAGATGTTCCACCTCTGGGCAAGCCCGGGTCCTGAATCCTGTGGTGCCTGTGAATAGGCTGCAGGGGGACGGTGAAGACCAGCAACAGCTTTCAGGGCTGCCACCTTCCGTGTGGGACAAGGAGCCGGACGTGTCTTTCTGGATACAGGCCCTGCCGAGGACGAGAGCCATGAGATGTTCCTCCTCTGGGCAAGCCCGGGTCCCAGATCCTGTTGTGCCTGTGAATAGGCTGCAGGGGGACGGTGAAGACCAGCAACAGCTTTCAGGGCTGCCACCTTCCGTGTGGGACAAGGAGCCGGATGAGTGCCTTTTCGGAATCAGGCTCTGCCGAGGACGAGAGCCATGAGATGTTCCTCCTCTGGGCAAGCCCGGGTCCTAGATCCTGTTGTGCCTGTGAATAGGCTGCAGGGGGACGGTGAAGACCAGCAACAGCTGTCAGGGCTGCCACCTTCAGTGTGGGACAAGGAGACGGATGTGTGCCGATCCGGAAACAGGCTCTGCCGAGGACGAGAGCCATGAGATGTTCCTCCTCTGCGCAAGCCCGCATCCAAATCCTGTTGTGCCTGTGAATAGGCTGCAGGGGGACGGTGAAGACCAGCAACAGCTTTCAGGGCTGCCACCTTCCGTGTGGGACAAGGAGCCGGACGTGTGCGTTTTCGGAAACAGGCTCTACAGAGGACGAGAGCCATGAGATGTTCCACCTCTGGGCAAGCCCGGGTCCTGAATCCTGTGGTGCCTGTGAATAGGCTGCAGGGGGACGGTGAAGACCAGCAACAGCTTTCTCGGCTGCCACCTTCCGTGTGGGAGAAGGAGCCGGATGTGTGCCTTTCTGGAAATAGGCCGTGCCGGGGACGAGAGCCATGAGATGTTCCTCCTCTGGGCAAGCCCGGGTCCCAGATCCTGTTGTGCCTGTGAATAGGCTGCAGGGGGACGGTGAAGACCAGCAACAGCTTTCAGGGCTGCCACCTTCCGTGTGGGACAAGGAGCCGGATGTGTGCCTTTTCGGAAACAGGATCTGCCGAGGACGAGAGCCATGAGATGTTCCTCCTCTGGGCAAGGCCGGGTCCCAGATCTTGTTGTGCCTGTGAATAGGCTGCAGGGCGACGGTGAAGACCAGCAACAGCTTTCAGGGCTTCCACCTTCCGTGTGGGAGAAGGAGCTGGATGTGTGCCTTTCTGGAAACAGGACGTGCCGGGGACCAGAGCCATGAGATGTTCCTCCTCTGGGCAAGCCCGGGTCCCAGATCCTTTTGTGCCTGTTAATAGGCTGCAGGGGGACGGTGAAGACCAGCAACAGCTTTCAGGGCTGCCACCTTCCGTGTGGGACAAGGAGCCGGACGTGTGCCTTTTCGGAAACAGGCTCTGCCGAGGACGAGAGCCATGAGATGTTCCTCCTCTGGGCAAGCCCGGGTCCTGAATCCTGTTGTGCCTGTGAATAGGCTGCAGGGGGACGGTGAAGACCAGCAACAGCTTTCAGGGCTGCCACCTTCCGTGTGGGACAAGGAGCCTGACGTGTGCCTTTTCGGAAACAAGCTCTGCCGAGGACGAGAGCCATGAGATGTTCCTCCTCTGGGCAAGCCCGGGTCCCAGATCCTGTTGTGCCTGTGAATAGGCTGCAGGGCGACGGTGAAGACCAGCAAGAGCTGTCAGGTCTGCCACCTTCCGTGTGGGACAAGGAGCCGGAAGTGTGCCTTTTCGGAAACAGGCTCTGCCGAGGATGAGAGCCATGAGATGTTCCTCCTCTGGGCAAGCCCGCGTCCAAATCCTGTTGTGCCTGTGAATAGGCTGCAGGGGGACGGTGAAGACCAGCAACAGCTTTCAGGGCTGCCACATTCCGTGTGGGACAAGGAGCCGGACGTGTGCGTTTTCGGAAACAGGCTCTACAGAGGACGAGAGCCATGAGATGTTCCACCTCTGGGCAAGCCCGGGTCCTGAATCCTGTGGTGCCTGTGAATAGGCTGCAGGGGGACGGTGAAGACCAGCAACAGCTTTCAGGGCTGCCACCTTCCGTGTGGGACAAGGAGCCGGACGTGTCTTTCTGGATACAGGCCCTGCCGAGGACGAGAGCCATGAGATGTTCCTCCTCTGGGCAAGCCCGGGTCCCAGATCCTGTTGTGCCTGTGAATAGGCTGCAGGGGGACGGTGAAGACCAGCAACAGCTTTCAGGGCTGCCACCTTCCGTGTGGGACAAGGAGCCGGATGAGTGCCTTTTCGGAAACAGGCTCTGCCGAGGACGAGAGCCATGAGATGTTCCTCCTCTGGGCAAGCCCGGGTCCTAGATCCTGTTGTGCCTGTGAATAGGCTGCAGGGGGACGGTGAAGACCAGCAACAGCTTTCAGGGCTGCCACCTTCAGTGTGGGACAAGGAGCCGGATGTGTGCCGATCCGGAAACAGGCTCTGCCGAGGACGAGAGCCATGAGATGTTCCTCCTCTGGGCAAGCCCGCGTCCAAATCCTGTTGTGCCTGTGAATAGGCTGCAGGGGGACGGTGAAGACCAGCAACAGCTTTCAGGGCTGCCACATTCCGTGTGGGACAAGGAGCCGGACGTGTGCGTTTTCGGAAACAGGCTCTACAGAGGACGAGAGCCATGAGATGTTCCACCTCTGGGCAAGCCCGGGTCCTGAATCCTGTGGTGCCTGTGAATAGGCTGCAGGGGGACGGTGAAGACCAGCAACAGCTTTCTCGGCTGCCACCTTCCGTGTGGGAGAAGGAGCCGGATGTGTGCCTTTCTGGAAATAGGCCGTGCCGGGGACGAGAGCCATGAGATGTTCCTCCTCTGGGCAAGCCCGGGTCCCAGATCCTGTTGTGCCTGTGAATAGGCTGCAGGGGGACGGTGAAGACCAGCAACAGCTTTCAGGGCTGCCACCT